>NW_015150519.1:191656-202211 GCF_000732505.1 Cyprinodon variegatus | reverse complement strand
TAATCATCCAAAACCTTATGGAACACATTAATTAACTGAAAAATGTTGCATAGTGTGCCTTTAAGTCAAGAAGACACTTTTTTTCTCCTCTCAGGATCCCAAAAATTCACCCAAGGTCAGAGTTGTGATGCTCATTTAATATGAACATTTTATTTATTTATAGTAGATATTTGTCAGGAACTATAGGTTGTCTTTCATTGAAAAGGCAATGATAGGTTGGTGGCAGTACATTTTCTTTATCTGGTCTGAAAAAAGGGGTTATTTTGCGATGTATGGTTTGCAGATACCTGGTCTAAATTTGGCCCCAACTGGAATATCATCAGACTCTCAAACCTGCCTCTCCACACATCTTCACCAAAATGGCTACAAAAGGAAAGAACCAGGATGGTGTTATTTCCCAGAATGTATGGTCCTGTGTTTCTTAAAACTTTCAGAATTTTGTTAATCTGTGGATGATTTATACCTGACTTTTAAGACCTCTTAAAAACTGTTCTTTAATGTTCCTACTGGAAAAACCAGGCAATAAAAATGGGTAAACCTGCTTTTAGCATACCTGCAAACAAACCCATACCCCACTTGAACTATTCCCTTGATGCCTTTAATGCTCCAGAACATTTTAATTTGATGATATTAACTTTTTTTTGGTTTTTTGTTGCTTTTTTTTCCCCAACACTCCTTTTAAGTTTTTCTGCCTTTAGTTTTTTTTTTCAGACTTTGCCAACATAAAACATGAAATCTGTGATTCTTCAGCAGATGGTACGCATGCAATCTCCCAAACAGCCTGTGAAACCATCAGCTGAACAGAAGTTAATTATTATTTTTTTCATTCTGAAGGAATTGTTTCAAACCATTTTACCAAAGTCTGGAATGTTCCTCAGGACTGCTGAGTTTTCTATTGTTTTCTATAAATAAACTGTTTCATCTTTATTACACTCGTGAGCCTTAATTTATTACCTGAACACCACCATACCTGCTTACATCACAGATCATATTTACAGCAGTCTGCATCAGCAGAATTGTCTTCTTGGAGTCTGATCCTCGTATAACAAGAAGCAACATAAGTGCTGATTCTGCTGCAGCCTTTAGGGGTTTCAGTTCATCAGAGTCTATTTACAGGCCGTGCTGATAATGCTCTGTCCCTGTTGGCTGGAGCTACCTAAAGCTTAACGTTCCAATAAAGATCTAATGTTGTCTAGTGAAGGTGGTAATATCAGTTAGTCTGGTGAAAATGCATTGCAGATTAAAAACAAATAAAAATGATGCGTTCCAATTGAGAAAAGCTTGTTTATACCCGATTTCAATGGGATGAAATTTAACAAAGTGTTATGTTTGGACCAGGTACCTTTTTTTTTTTTTTTAAAGGCTCTTACTGCCTTCCAGTGTTCAGCTAGTTAAAATAATCAGATGGCAGGTTGGTTTCAGATTGAGCTTCTCCATCCTGTAACTGTAAAGGTGAGTAACTGTTATCCTCATGGGAGATCGAGCTATGTTTATTGGTGCTTATTGCTGCATTTAAGTTGGCATTGGAGAAACAGCGCTCATGTTCTGCAATGTTTGACAACACCAAACAAATCTGTCCCAGGTGTTTTTCTTATATAATCAGGGGAGGAAACCATGGATACTGCATTGTCAAATATGTGGGCAGGTACTGTTGGAGTATCCTTTTTGTCATGCCTTATTATATCCAAATTCTTTAATAAAAAATAGAAAATTGTATGCAAATTTTTTTTTTTTTTACTTCCCTGCTGGATTAGTCCCAGCTGATGAAAGCATGCAACTCAAGTTAAGGTTTGACCAGAGTTCACTTGTTTCAACATATTTCAATTTTTACTGCCTTTCTTTCCAAACAATCATTGGTATTAAATGGAGGCTAGTGGATGATTTGGAGATGTAATGGCCCAGATGCAACTCTTTGCTGTGTGTGGAGGCAGCATTAACTTAGATATATAGAACTATTTGATAAGTCATAATCTAATTAAAAAAAAGCACTCAAATATGTTCCTCATGTTTAAACAATAAAGAGTAAAATACTATAATACTATTTATTTATGGTTTTAATGGCTGCTAATTTTTTTTCTTAACGTTCGGACTGAAAAAAAAAATGCTCTGATTAAAGGTTTGATTTATTTATTTTTTTTTTTTTATAACGAAAGTGAAGCCAAGTGATTGCAGTAAAGAATAAACTGAAAACTTGTGGATATCCTCACCATGGTTGCTAAGAAATTAGTTTTCTGCACATTAGCATAAAAATGCATGAAGATTGATACATTTCTAAAATTATACCCATTTACTTATATTTAATGAAAACAAGCATTTGCACAGATTTACAATAATACTGTTGATAACAAGCATTAGTTCAGTGTTTGGAATCTAGCTGGGATTAAGAGAAGTTCTTAACTTCCCAATAACTCAATGGTAAATAATTATTATGAAAATAAGTCAGAATCTTATTTCTTTGTCTTCTTAAAAAATACCAATAAACAAAGAACAGAAATATTTTCTTCAGTGATATTAAAGTGTGGGATCGATATTTTAGGAACTTTATAGATGAAGGTGCACTTTAATATTGTTTTAGGTGAAGTAGCTCCTTTTCCACAAAGCTGGTGTTATTCACAGTATTCCATATTTTCTTCCAGAGAACAAAGGTTGTTGTTTATTTACCAAGCAGATTAAGGAATGTGATGCTGCAGAATACTCGTTATGCACCACTGATGGTTTCTATTTGTATGATTTTCATCTCACACATCTTTGATGAAACAAAGGAAGCCTGAACAGGTTTCTTTAGGTTGCTAGTTGCCCACTTGGGGGCGCTGATGTTCAGGAAATGAAGGTGATAGAGAATAAGCATCATCTGCACAACTTCTCCTTAGAGGTGGATGCAGCCTTTCTTCTTGACCCATTTTCATGCCTTTAGATTTTTTCTCCCCAAATGCATAAAACATTGTTTAACTCAATTCAGAAATGAGAAATGATTATACACTGAATGATTTAGCCCATTCTGCCTTTTTGAGACCTGCCAGCTTTTCCTGATGGTGACTCAGGAGGTAGGGGTTTGTTCTGTGAGCAGTGGGTTTCCGCTTCAAGCCCTCACTTCATCCGTCTCTGCCATTGTGTCCTTGGGTAAGACGCTTCACACACAGGCTGGCTGTGAAGCGGTGGTCAGTCTGACTGGTGGATAAACTATGGCAGCCTTGCTTTTAATGGTCTCCCTCAGGCCTGCTGTAGCTACTAAGTAGCCCCCCACCATCCATGTGTTAATGTGTAAATTTATTATTCCTTGAAAGTCTTTTCACAGCATTTTAGTCTTGCTTTGTGGAGTTTAAAATGGAAGAAATTCAACCTGTAGATGAGCTGGTTGACTTATCTGTATACTTCATTGCAATATCATAATTTCCCCCTTTTTTGGGGATCAGATCAATTAATGTGGAAATTGATTAACTGTTTAAGCAATTTATTTTGTATTTAATCAGACAATTGTATAAAAGAAGAACGGTTAGTTTCTTCATAAGGGAGCAAACTTACTAATTCAGCACCACATTGAATGCATTTCAAAGGTAAATCAAGTAGATTTAAAGAAAATTTCAATAAGAAGTGAATTCAAAGAGGTGTGCGTTATCAGAATTGTTTTTTTTAAAGTATGATTTAAAAGAACTTAGGCTTTCATCACTTAGACAGTTTTCTGGAAGGCTTAGTGGGACATGATAACTAAAAGCTAATTCTCTATGTTTGGTTCTGGGTTTGCAGAGTCGATTTGAGCCAGAAGATTAGGTCTGTAATATATTATAGTTTTAAGACACTCTGTGATTTATAGCCCAATAGTAGTATTTTAAAGTCTATTCTCTGAGATATGGCGATCCGATGAAATTACTTCAGAACCAGGGTGAAGTGCTCCACTTTCTTAGTTTTAGTGAGAACGCTGGCAGCATCATTCTGAATCAGCTGCTTTTTAGAAAGACCGGTGCAGTAATCAATTCTACCAAAGATAAACAGGAAAAATCCTTTTGGAATCCTGTTGAGACAGTATGCCTTTGTTCTTGGGGATGTTCTTCAGATGATAGAAGGCAGGCTTTGTTACTGTCCATGTTCCTCCGACAGTTTACGTTCCTGGTTGGATCACTGGTGTGTAGTTAAAGTAATTAAAGCTGTGTGTTAACTTTTTAAGCTCCTCCTTTGATCCAAAATTTATTACAGTGTAGTTTTTATTTAGCTGAAAAAAACTCAGCGCATCCACTCTATGTATTTACCCAGTGACTGAATGGGTAATTCATTAGGTATGTCATTCTCTTTCAATTTGGAAATATTTCCAACATAATTACGTCTTTTAGTGTAAACAGGGAAAAGTGCCAAAATTCTCCCCCTCGGCATGGTGTCTTACCTGTTAGAAACATGTCGCCGATTGAAAACATCACATAAAACCAGTTCATAACTGCTCCGTCGACACATTCTTCAAACTGTCTCCTGCATTATTAATGATAACAAAACATTATCTGTAAAACAGAATGGATGCAATCATTAGCGGCTCATTTATTCATGCCTGATGACAGATGAGGCGGATTATATTATATTTTTTGCTATATTAATAAGGGCTGTCTAGAAGTTTGCGTGGGCTTTTCTGTTCCGGCTGAATGTCTTGTGGAGTCTTAATGAGATTAAATGAGTGTGGCTGGCCTGGCTCATGTCAATATGTGCATGGTGAGAACACTTTAAACAATTTAGCATGCCTGTGAATCACCTACATGCACACAAAGCTGATTTTTCACATAGTTTTTAACTGTTTTGTTGCTGCATTTAGATTAGCCTCTGCTAAGTGCCAGCCTGTGTCATTAATTAATTTAATCCAACCCTTCTAATTGGATTAAGCTGTCTCACTCTGTTCAATGTTGGTAAATCTAATGTAATATAATCTAACTGAAAACTGAATAATTTGAGTTGTTTTTTTTCCGCAGAGCAGCTGACACTATATAATCCAAAGCTTTCTCTCTCCCAGTTTGTCAAACATTGACGCTTGTAGTCCCCTGCACGTCAGACACTGACATGATGGGTTGTGGCAGGAACTTGCTGGCCTACCTTCCTTTGGACAATACTCAGTGTTTTCTTTATGGGATATAGTCTGTACAGGTCTGTGGCTAGTTAAGCATTATAATATAATAATAAAAGAGAATCTATGAAAATGGACAAATTAAAGTCGGACTTTACATATGTCCATGTGTGTAAATAAACTTGCCTTCTTTACATCCCCATAATGAAAGCAAAGCTTAACCTGCCTACTGTTATTCAGGTCCTCAGATAATCCCTTCAAAATTCAACAAATACAGTGTTGGATTTTCACCTGTTTTTCCTCTCCACTGTCGCTACAAGCATGCTTAGAGTGAGGGATTGTATTTGAGTCAATGAGTCAATGAAATCAACTGGTTTTCCTTAGATAGAAAACTTTGAATCTATTTGACTGTATGATCTGGTTGAACTGTAAAGTGCCTTGAGATGACGTGTTGTAAATTTGGCAACTGAATGGAAATTGAAATAGAAAAAAAAAAAGGCTCCTTAAGATGAAAAACTGACTAAAAATCAGGAATTATTGTTTTGTTGCATCAATTCAAATATTGTCATATGGTAAAAAATATAAAGAAGATAAAAAAAAATAATTATATTATCAGCAAGATTTTGATTTACAATGCTTTTATTTCCTTGAGTGTGTTATGGAAGACATCCACACAAACTTCTCCATGTGGGTGCTTCATGGCGGCCAGCTTCCAGGCCTCCTCAAATGTTTCCTCAGAAATGTTCGCACCAATATTCATGAATATCTGATGAATCTGGAACCAGAAGGTAAAAAGAAGTCAGAATTCAATATTTCATGTATTTCTACAAGATTGCATCAACTACAAAAACTATCTACATTTTGTAACATTTTCTGTATACATTGCATTACTTCCTATGAATGATTAAGATGATAAATGATTACGGTCCCCCAATTAAAATAAATAACTTTTGGACTCTAATTCAATGTACTGAAGCAGTTCCCGCTGTGAAAGGAACTCAAAACTCATAAAATAAAATAAAGGTGCCCGTTACTGAAAGTCTGTTGTTTTCGCTTTGTTAAAACTGTGAAGTTGCCGGCCACTGTTGCCACCTGCTTGGTGAGAGGGAATTACTGCAACGTCGGAGGCTATATTCCTCATACAACTTTACACAAAAGTATTTTATTTCAGTGGCTTAAGGACGTCTTTGGTAAGAAATGCTTCATCACTGCAGTCAATACTGTAGCATACAGGATTTGATCTTCAAACCAAGCTGTCATGTATTTTTGGCCAAAGCAATTCCTCCTCACATCCCTATCTGCTGCATTGGAGCTATACATTTGCCCTTATGCATGAGCATGGCAACTATGAGATGCCTTTTGCAGTATATCTCATATAAATGTATTTGGATTTACATTAAAAACGTTTTTAAAGAAATATTTAAATATATATAGTTCATTCATCTGCGATGGACTGGCGACCTGTCCAGGGTTCTCGCCTCTCGTCCATTGACAGCTGGAGATGGGCAACAGCACCCCTCGCGTGTTAGAATATGGATGGATGGATGGATAGTTCATTCATACTACATTATGCATAGGCTCACCTCAGTTTTCTAAAAGCTTGGGCTTGCGCCAGCTGAAAAGTGCCCGAGCTATTTTCTGATAAATTCAGCTGATAAATCTTTAGGGGCCCTCACATGGACGATGAGCTTTAAACATTTCCTATCTGCTTAGAAAATGTTTAAACACTACATCCAGATAGGATGTCAACGTAAAGCAATGTTCTCCCTTCCAATGAAATGGATCACTGAATTCCTTTCATCCTGAGACACAAACTGGAGAAACAGAAGAGCTCTAGGAGGATGAGGGAATAATTTGATTAAATTATCTTCAATTCTTTGTACTTTGACTTAAAAGTAAACAGATTTGTAATACTCCTATATGCTGCAAATGACAATATAAGCAACATGACAGCAGCTTAGAATAAACTTTTAAGAAGTTTTAAAACTTTCAAAAATTTGAATTAAATGATGCACTGGATTTCACTGGGTGGAAGAATTTATTAGTACTGTCTGCAGCTGGTTACGAATGCAACTAGGTGACAGGATTCTATAGGAGTTATTTCAGATCTATCTGAATTCATCTACATTTTTATAACGTAAGTGGGTAACCCAGGTTCAGACAGTAAAAAGCCTGTACAGAGACTACAGGTAGTTAAAATCTTCTGCATTGTTGAGCTCCACTGCATAGAAAGGGGTCCATCCGAATAATGCAAACCAGTAAGGTTCTAAGGCCAAAGCGGAAGTGTCAGCGGTCACCATGATAAGTGCTGTCCGAGGAGGAAGGAGGTAGGAAGAGGAAGGAGGATGCCAGGATTTAGAGGCAAAGCCCACCTCAGAGTTAAAAAATAAAGGCAAGTGTTTCTTCTACCATGTGTGACACATGCTAATGTACACACCGTCATATGTTTTTGGGGTTTGTAATGGACATCTTCAGCTGTTAACTACATTTGTGTAGCTTTTGTAGTTAATTTCAAAAGGGCTGTAGTCCCAATTTGACAAGGATCATCCTTGTGCTTTCCATCTGTAATGCCTAGGGAGTTCTGAATTCTAGTTCTTCTGTTCTACCAAGACATACTTTTTATTATCTCTGAGCTCAGGTTCCCAGCTCACCTCCTTCTTGGTGCGAGGACAGAAGAAGTCCTCCTTTTGAACGCCCCATTGAGCATAAACTGGTGGAAATATGACATCTGCAGCTGTGGATAAATCACTGTAGTTGATCCTGTCATTGATTCTTTTGATACGTGGAGCTGGAACGTCAAAGCGCCCGGATGGGATCCCATAGGTGCGGCCATCTGAACAATAAGCATATTAAACAGGAAAACAAATTTATAGAATCTGCTAGAAAGGTTCTTATTAGTAAAACAGAAACTTGGTTTGATAAATATATTGTTTTGTATTCTGCAATCATAAACCATAAAATACAGTAAGTGCTGTCTCATTTTACTATTGGTTCTTACTCTGTATACACATTATTAGGCTGCTTAACTAGTCTCTTTATGGTTACATTATTACTAATTCAACTACTATTTTGGAAAATAATCTAGTGTAAATTGGCGTTATTTGTCCAGACAAAGCCCTTCTCCTGACTCACTTAATTTAGGCGGCACATCAATGTAAGCCCCTATCTCTGAGGCAGCGGTGGAGAAGTGGTCTGAAGATGCCTTGGGTCTCCTGAGTGTCCTGACAGTTTTCTGTGAGCTGCCTGGTTCGATGGGCTCCAGGTCCTCAGGCCGGATCAAATCCTGGGGGAAAAGAGGTTGTTGTGGCTCTGATGAAGGTTTTCTGCCCACATTGACTGCAGCAGAGTAGGAGCGGCACTCTGCAGGGAAAAAAAAAAAACCCAAACACCAGAAATGTTAATGATTCAGAAATGACAAGTGGTTTCAGGGAAAATAAGAATTGTTCTTTTCATTCTTTATCTGTGAGTTAGAGGTGATGGTTTGTTCAGAACTTTCATCCAAACATTAACATCTTTAACTGACCGCTGATCGGCATCCTGTTCTTCCAGTTTAGGAAATTAGCAAATTCCACAAAGTTGATGAATCCATCCTTGTCTGTATCACAGTATTCCATCAGATCATCCAGGACTTTATCACTTATTTCCAGGTTGAATTCATGACAGACTGCCTGCAGGTCTTCTTTGTCAATCAGACCCCGTCCTTTCTGGTGGGAAAAAAAAACAAAAAAAAAAACAACATTTTTTATTTACTCGTCTGAAAAATATTCCTTTCTGGTGAAAATATTTTAACACATGGATAGTTGAATAATGGCGAAAAAGCCTCTCTTTGGCCCCAAATGTGTACATACAGCGTTGAATGACTGCAGGTTTCATTTTAGAACAATATGCATTATTTACATAGGTTTGGGCAAAAAGTGCATCATACATAACAGATTGTTTACAATAATCCTGTAGTCCACCTAATGTCTGTAGAAGAATTAACTACAATTATAGCATAAACTAATGCATATTACCCCTTCATGAGAAAAATAAATTACTCAGTTTTTTTTTAATATACAAATATGGTTTTGTTGCACTGAGTGTGTGATGAACTATGCCATGCAACCTTATTACAGCTGAAGAGTAATATGTAAAAGGCAATATGTGAAAATGAATGATATCTCTCAAAGCTGGACTTATACAGACAGACACCAGTGCAAACATAGATTAAAATGTAAGCATGCAAAAAACTAAGAATGACTTTATGACCTAAATTAGCCCGTTTTAAACACAGGAATACTTATACTTGAGTAGTGAAATGTGTCACAAAGCAAACTGCAGGGCATTTAAATCCATCAAAACCTCAAGTCGGACTACAATAAAATAAAAGCAAAAAAAATAAAAGTCTCTAAACTACTTAAATTAAAAGCTGCCCATAACAAAATCTGTTGGACCAAAGAATCATAATCTGTAAATTTGTACCATACAGAGTACTGCTTTCTTCAGGTACACAAGCAAACAGTTTATCTCTGTCTAATTTACATACCAGCTCTATCTATATGCATGGACAAAATTGCTGGAAGCCCAGAATCCAATCCAATCTACTTTTTTATATAGCACTTTTAACAACAAAAAAATGATTCCAATGTGCTGAACATAAAAACAAAGAAAAAAAACTCAACAATACAAAAAGCAGAAGGGTCGCATAAATAACTTGAATCTGACATAAGTAATAATAAATTAAAAATGAAAAAAATTAAAGTCAGATAATCCTTTAAAAAAATAAACGTGAAACAGACATGAAAAAAATGTCAGTACCCTGAACTCTATCTTTTGTTGCCCAATCGCTGCCATTAAACAATTATTGTAACTGTCAATAAGACTTCTGCTACTCTCAGCCGGTATTTTGGCCCACTCCTCATCAGCAAAGTGTTCCAGTTGTCTAAGACTTGAAGGGTCCCTTTTCCAGACGGCATATTTCTGCTCTTTCCAAAGATGCTCAACAGGATTCAGAGCAGGTGCAAGATGAAGCAAAGCAGGCCCAGAACTTAACAGAGTCTTCTCTGTTCTTCTTGTCCATAGGACATTCTCCAAGAAGGTTTGTGGCTTGTCAACACTTAGCTTGGAAAATTCCAGTTTTGCTTTTTTATGATTTGTTTTCAGTAATGGTGTCCTCATGGGTCGTCTCCCGTTAAGTTCATTTTGGTTGAAACAATGATGGGTGCTGCAATCTGATAATGATGTTCCTTGAGCTTGAAGTTCATCTTTACTTTCTTTAGAAGTTTTTCTGTGCTTTTTTGTTACCAATTGTATTATCTGTCTCTTTGATTTTTCATCCTGCAGCTATGTCTAGGGAGGTTGGCTACATGCCTTAAATTTCTAAATATCTTAAACTGTGGTCACAGGAACAACAAACAACTTGGAGATGGTCTTACAGCTTTTACTTTTAAAGGTATACTATAAAACCGGTGTTGATTTTCCAGCGAGGCTCCCCCCAGAGGGGGAAAGTAAAAGAGCACTGTCGTAAATATGCTCAGC
>NW_015150519.1:188436-191277 GCF_000732505.1 Cyprinodon variegatus | reverse complement strand
TACACACCATGTCACCAAACTGCAGTGACTAACTGTAGCCCTATATGTAGACCCAACGACTGTTTACAAGATTCTGGAAACCTATGATGGCAATTAGTGGACACAACTCTATTTAACATTTCCCTTTGGTCACATTGTTTTCCGTCTTCTCTTGGGGTACCATCATCATCAGGCCTGTCAAAAGAGTTTCTGTTTTTTTAATCATTCTGCTGAAGCATGGTTTAAAACCAATAACTGACTTTTATTTGTTCATTTTTCAAACAGTTTTTGGAACCTATTCTGGGTTTTTCTTCCATTAAACAAGGGGTACCTTGCCCACATGTTTATAAACAATTATGCAGACCATTAGTTGAGTTAACAAAACTCTTAAGAAAACTTAGTTTATTTTTAATTCCTTTTATTTCTATGAGGCGTTAAAGATTTGATTTTTGACAAAAATATATCTAGGTGGTCTTTTCGCCAGTTCTGTTCATCATTGATTTTGTGTGAAGCAGATAGCGATGATATGGTTGTTGGGCTTTAAGCTGGAGGAGGACTGTGCGTCTGTAACTGTACCAATAAGAATGTGCTAACATACAGACTGTGTGTATGGTACAGAAAAGCCTTCAAAGGGTGATCAAGAGCTAGGACAAATCACTGCACAATGAATGGCAAGAGACATTTTATAGGACTGATCACAGCCAGCTCATTGCTTCTTACAACTTCTGCCATACGGCAAGAGACACAGAGTAATGAAAACCAGGACAAAGAGCCTTAGAAACAGCTTTTACTCCACCACTGTGGCCCTAAACTCACAGTAAAACTGCCTCATGTCTTTTTATTACAATTTTATAGCTTTTTTTATTCTTATTGCAAATTTAATTTGTTATTGTTTATAACACTGAGTCAACACCACCTTTCAATTTCCTTGTACTGCCCCTTGCAAAAGTGTTTATGACAAAGATTTGTCATATCTTATCTCTCTTATCTTAGATCTTTATCTAGCAAACATCAGAGTAGCATAACGATTGACACTATCTTTGTGTAAGACGTACCACATCAGACTGAAAGCTTAGTTATGGTTGTCTGTAGAAATCTTATCCATACCTTGTCATAATATCTGAAAGCTTTTAGCAGAGAGGGGAAGTTTTGCAAGTTGGCTATCTTAAGGCGGTGTCTCAGTGCGCTAACTAAGCCTCGTTGAACGTCTAGACCTTTCACAAATTCCCCCGGCTCGGTACAATAGATAAAATCTCCAGCACCTGTGGAGAAAAACAGCCTGATATGTTTTTTTTGTTGTGATTGAGAGGATTCCCAGTTTTTTCCCAGTTCAGCACATATTAAGGCCTTTTTACCGTATGGATGTGATGGAGTGACAATCCCAAGTCTGAATTCAAATGGAAGGGTCAAAGTATTTTTCCTTCTGCACAGACAAAGGGGTTTTTTAAGTAAAATGTGCCAAACTTTAGTTGAAGATAAGAAAATTCAGCAATAGACCAAAAAATGAACCTACATGTTGGTGGTTTGGCCAAGTTGTAAAGCTAGTTTTTCTTTGGTCCCAGCTCTCTTCCAACGGGGATTTGGAAAGTTTATCCTGTAATAAATATTCATTTAGAAACATTTCCATGAATCAGATACAAGTAAACTTCTAAGAAGATATTAGTAAAATCTCACCTGAATTTCTGAGTAAGTCAACTTAAAAAACGTACCTGCAAGAGTCTAACCCGTGAAGAGCTTTGCAGAGATTACGGCCGTCGCTGAAGTGTGGCGTGGGAATCCCAAAGCAGCTCTTTTTATTGAAGTTATTAGATTCATACTTTCTGTCAATTTGCTCACCTAAGAAACAGTGAAACCAAAATAGTTAAAAGATTTAATTTCAAAAAGGACTTTGAACAGAGCAAAAAAACTTTTCGTAGAAAAATCCCGACACATCTTACCCGGAAAATAGGAATTGTGACTCTTAGTGTAAGCTTCATGTCCCTCAAGAGCTTCCTTCTCCAACTCTTCTGTTGTTTTTGGTGGGTTGATGAGCTGACGCGCATCCTGTCCTGGAATAAAGTATTAAGGCAAAATCCAAACCTTTTTTTTCACTAAATAGTCACTTCCTACCATTTCTGTTATTGAAACAGTATTGAACATTTTTGAGGAGGCTAAGTACACCCAGCATTTCTTTGGTGCTATTAAGGAGAATATTGACCTTTAAAATGACATTTGGCGCCCTGTCACAAAAACATTATAAATCACACAAACTACAGTAGATTTAAAATATATATTTTTTTATCTATCCATATAATAAAAATTTTTCCTAAACACAGTTTCCTTTTTTTTTTTCTCTCATCTATTTGTTTGTTTGCGATTTTGTGGTTGGATTGTGCAGAATAAATGTCCCCCTGTGTAGAAAATAGTTGACATCATGGTCACATTTTTAAGCAATCCCTGCTCTTGTCTTGATTTTTCCTAAACAAAATATGGCTGTCGTTTAACGGTTACAACAAGTTAACACATTCTTAGTGTGTAACGTTTTTTTCCTAGCTGTCTGAACGCTCCATGAGCATACAAATGCTAATGCAGAAGTTCGCAACAGCCCTGATGCTAAGCAGGGCTGAATGTGAGCTTCAGGATGTTTGACATATCGTCAAAAGTGAAAAACTTTGCAGTTTTTTTTCCAAACAAACCATGTAAGTTGTGTAATGTTTGCAAATTAGACTTGTTAGTTAAATTATGACAAGGTCAAACATGCCAATATATTTTAATATGTTAAGCTGGTTAACAATAATTTAAAAGGTTGCTACCTCTGTGACATTACTTGCTAGTTAGTTTATTCCTTGAATAAATCCAATACGCCTTAATTTCTGGGCAGAC
>NW_015150519.1:177505-188066 GCF_000732505.1 Cyprinodon variegatus | reverse complement strand
GGAAAAAAAGAACTTCAGACCCTGGGAACAACCATCAATGTTTCCATCCATCACCAATAGAGAATGCTGGGCTAGCATTCTCTAATGGTGATGGAAACTGTTTTGTCCAAAACTGTTCTCTGTTCTCTACATTGCCACACAAAGATAAAAATCATAGTGCAGCTGTGACACTACAAAATGTAGGATATTTGTCTTAGAAATAAGCCTGTTCATAATAACTCAGAACCACCTGGTATGTCCTTGTGCATGATTTTAACGCTGAAAATTAAACGATATTAATATTGTGTCATCAGCTCTTTAAACCAGCTAGAAACGGGGCTGAAAGGAAAAGCTGCTCTGTTCCCCCTTCAGGAATTTGAAAACAACTTTAAAATCTTAGGAAATATGATGTACCTTTAACTGTTTTAAGACCAAACGTAGTTTTTTCGCTGTACCATGCAGGTAGGTCTGTGACAGGTGTTCGGCCAAGCGGAGCCTTCCTGTTGGAAGCATAAATAGACTCACTGAGCTCCTCTAACTTCTGTTTGAGGTCCGTCTTTTTGGGAGGAGCTATCAAGTCAGAGACCTGTTGGAAAAAGGAACCGGTGTGTAAGTTTCAATGTAAACATAAAACTCCAAATTTGTGAATCTTTTTTTTTTCTTTTTCCACTCTGTCTTTAAATGCACAGACGGAGTTACTACTTCAATGCGTAACCATTGTTCCTAATGACCAAGTTGGTCTAATACTTTTCTTTAATGAATGTATGTAATCATTCTGAATACAAACTTATGGCAGATAACCATGTAGAAGTGTATAGATGTGATATTAGGTTAGGTCTGGAATTATACCCATATTATTCTAGCTTTTTTCCCCTATTTCTTCTATGTTCTTTTTATATAGACTAAGCAGACATGCATCCCATGTTTAACTAAAGACACCTTGCAAGTTTTTTCAATTGGAAAAATTAGGTAATGTTGTAATTTACTAATGCTGCAAGTTAACCACCAACTTCTAGCATAGGCTTTACTCACGGGGAGGGATGATTTGGTCCTGATGCCGTGAACCAGAGCGCTGGCAACATCTGGGTCATTTGCCTTCCATGGAGCCACTGTAATGGCTTCTGGTTCTGGTCTATTACTGCTACGGTATTTCCTTAAAGCGGGTGGGGTTGGGGGCTGCTTGTTAAACATATTTAATGACACATCATGAAGAGCATGAGACCAAGTCACCCAGAGCTGATTGCTGTCTTAGATTAAATTCATTTCTTTAATTAAAGTGAATGATAAATGCTGTGAACAAATAACCAATTCATACATTATATGAGAAGGCTTGAAGACCCAAAGCTTGCACTGAGGTTTTGCTGTGATTTTAATAAAAAAAAAGAAAAAAAGAAAACTAATAATAAAATGAAAAAAACAACACAGAAGGAAATATGTATGAATGTAGCAGGCATGTAGAAGCTGAGTATGAAAAGTGTGACTAAAGAGTGATTAGCAGGTGTGTGGTAAATTAAGAAAACAACAACTTCAGCAAAGTCACTGATGGGATATATAACGATATAAATCACTACATACAATCGTTCTAAATAGAGAGAGAGGGGGTTAACATTTCGGCATCCAAAATCAGCTGCAATACAAGGGAGGACAGTGAGGAAGGCTGCATGTCATTAAAGTCTCCATTTAGTATCTTTTTACATCTGCAGAGATCTGATCAGTGAAAGCACCTTCCCCTACCCTCTCCATAAATGTTTTAACCAGCAGCCATCGTGCAAACTGTACAGAAAGATCCAAAGCAGAACCAGTAGACTGCAACACAGCGTTCTGCCTCAAGCTGTTAAAAGGCTAAACTAAGACTATACACTTTCAATTACTCCACTTGGTTGTTTTTTTTTTTCTTTTTGCTTTTATCTGTTATCAATTTCATTACTTTTCCACCCCAACATCTTATAGATACGAGAGAAACACTTTCCAGCTTTGTTATGTTGTAGTAGGTACAGTACACCATAAACTAGCAGGAAATTAAAACTGAATAGAACTGAACTGAAATTGATGGAACATTGACACATTGTACACTTAGACAATATTACAAAACCTTTTTTGGTCATAACAGCCCATCAATCTCTGATATTAAAAAGAAGACTTACATGTGGAATTTCTTCTAGACAGCTCTTTACACTGTCTCCTATTGGTGGTAGTTTCCAAGCCTGGATTAAAAAGAAATCAAACAAACATAAGTCTATATGAAGTAAAGATGTCACAAGCTCTTTATATTTTGTTCTGTAATTCACTTAAAATTTTTAATCACATCTAACATCCAGAGAGTGGTTTTCATATCTGTGTATATAAGGCAGGGATAATAGTCAAAGTAAAACCAAAACTTAATTTGATTGGACGATTTCAGTATTACATAATATCAAAAGGGATATTATGTGTGGAACATTTTTGTTATGCCTAGAGAATCATTAAAAATTGTTCTAACTGCAAGAACAAGCCACAACAGGCTAAATAATCTATTTAAAGATGTCTTCAACCATATTAACAGCGAGTTATCAGGGAGGAAAAAGTGTGGCATAAAAACATGCTCAAGCAACAGGGATAATTGTAGTCCTGTGAGGAATGCAAAGCAAACCCACCCAATAAAGTGTAGGAGAATCATATGAACTGATCAAATAATATGGAAAGAACCCATAACTAGAGTAAGGACTGTGTGTGCTTGATTGGACAGGTTGTAACTTACAATAAATGTCAACTGACGATCTACGGAGGACAAAAAGAAAGATGAGAGAACCACAACCAAAATTGACTGTTGTGGATCTCTTTCACCATTTCTAACAGCAACACCTGACTTAAAAAAAGCTCAACAAACTAATAAAAAAGTGTGGTTCAGCTGCAGAACCTTTAGAGCTTCTGGAGATGGTTTTCCAAAGAAGAATTCTTTATGATTTGAAGAACATTACGGGTAAAAAATAAAATAAAAAAATGAATCTGCCATGTAAACTTGAGCACCCTCTTTGCTGAAGGAAATGATTTACAGGTTATCCCCTATTGTAGAGGGCGGCTCTGAAGTGTTCCAAGTGAAGAGAGATGAAGGTTCTAATTCTAGTGAGGTAAATGCTGGGTTTCTGGCAAATACACTGGAGTGAAGTATTAGAATAACAAAAATACTTTTAAAACCAATCAATGAGTATATGGTGGTGACCTACAGTAACCTTCAGTAAAGGAGACAGTAGAAACAATTTATTAAAATCAAAAAGTGAGATATACAAAATAATATTAACAAAGGATGACATGGGAAATGCTGTCCTCCTTCAATTTCTTCCAGAGCCTGCCTCAACCAGCCGCTGCCTTCTCTTTCTGCTCTGGCACTCTTTCCCAATGTACCACCATCCTCCCCTTGTCTCCTCCTGAGTTTGAGCTGGCTCCTTACCTCCATTGTCAGGTGGATTTGTCCCCCAAAGCAAAGCAGCGGGTCTTGTGTTGGGGAGTTGTGGGGAGTGTTGCCTTAGTGAGCAGTGCGGTTTTGCTCTGAGAACGTTGCAAGTACCTGTTTGATCCCCACAGCCTCCACTCTGGGTTCCTGAGCAAAACCCTTAACCCCTGATTGCTTCTGGGGGGCCACACAATGGCAGCCCACTGCTCCCAAAGGGGATGGGTCAAAAAACAGAGAACGAATTTCCCCTTTGTGGGACAATAAGGGGTTTTAAATTGCAGGTCCTCTAACCTTTCGCCACAGATAGGAGGAAGTCCTACGGCTGAAAGTGTCTGTCATCCAGACGCAGCCCCAGGAGAAGGTGGTGTTATTCTCCATACTGTGGACATTGATGCTGGCGGCTTTGTTCAACTCTCCAAAGTAAAGTAAAATCCTGCAACCCGCTCCCTGAAATCCATGTGCGCCATGCTGAGGTGAAACCAACAACCAGCTAACTGGATGACATAGCGAAGCCTTTCACCAGCAGTGTGGATTTGCTTTTGCTGGCCAGGAAAATATCTGGTAAAATGTCAGGTGGAATGTAAACTCCTTTAAGACTTTTCCCAGGCAATCTTCGGCATCTAGAGGGGAAGCACGGCCCTCTGCAGGTGAAAATGAGAAGAGTACTCTAGATGCTTCCCTGCCAAATGCTGAAACAACCCAAGCCGGCTCCTCCCGGCCCCCTCCGGCTTCCACTCCTTCTCCAGCATTGTCTGTCGCTACTAAACCTGCTATGGCACCACTGCTGCTTCACATCAGCCTCTTCAACCCAGGGGGCTACCACCCTTACAGCATCATCATCATCATCGTCCTCTTGCTCCCCTGAGCCAGGAGAAGCGAGTGCTTCAGGAGCTGGAGGCAGTAGCAGCAGCTCAACAACAACTGCTGCTTACCTTATCAAGGCTGCACTTAAAAAAAATGAATGTTCTACATTATGTTCTACATTAAATTTCTTTTTGTTTACACTTGTGTATACAAAATGACAATATACATCTATCTAAGGTGAACAAAAGCACTCGAAAATTGCCTTTTCTTTCTTTTTTTTTTGTTTTGTTTTGCAGGTTTCGCTTTCGGTGTGAACACATCATTAAACTGTCCCACAAAAACAGTGTCTTCAGTCAGAGGGAAATCCAGATCAGAAGTAAGACAGACCACTACAGGGTTCCTCTCAACCTACAGCCATCAGCGCCTTCAGCTCTTTGAAGAAATCCCATCACATTTAATTTCCACATGGGAATAGTAAAGCATTTTTGAATTGAACTAAAATGTAAACAAGTTAAAGGCTAATTAGAAACAACCAAGGCTTCCATAACAAAAGGAGGAAAAACCAAGCCTGCCCTGATGCCATAAATCAGAAGGAACGACGAAAATATAATCTATATGTATAGAGATTGAATAAAAGTTATCATCAAACTGTTAAACTGCTTACCCTTGGTAATTCTTGGTTTTTATCTCTGGGGTAAAGGTTGTTTCCATCGGTCAAATCCATCTTGAATGAAAACTCAGATTAGTATTAGGTAGTCCTGTCAATAAGTTTGTAAAAAGCAGACAGTCTTTTTAAGACACATACCTTTAAAACGACGACGTCTCAAAAGAGTTCCGTTGCCTGACAACAACTGTTACCATGTAAACTGAGGTCATTACTTTTTTTTTTTTTTTTCCTTTTCAAAAATATAAAATGTCTTTAGCTATTTTAAATTCACGATTTCTGTTGTTTTTATTAATTTTATTTTGGTAATTAAAGTAAGAAAAAAAATTGAAATAAAGGTAAACGTCTGATTGGTCCGTGCCGTTGACACGCAGGCGGATTGTCATTTGTAGTCATACGATCTGTCATCATCATCCTTCGTACAATGCGAAAAGGGAAGTTGAAAGAAGTGGGAGAGGGACACCGCGCAGCCTTACGAAATCTACAGATTCAGGACCTGTCCGGATAGTTGACGGACTGAGAGCAGACAGTCGAGTGCGGCGGATAAACCGGTGCGGAGACATCATTCACATCGCCCAGGCTGCCCTTCTTTTTCTTAGGTGAGTAAGCGGCTAATATTAGCGACCTGAATGCTAACACCGGAGGGGCTCCTCCCGAAGCGGCCGCAGCTAAACAACATTCACCCAGCTAGCCAGCACAGCGGGCCATGCTAGTTAGCAGTGTAAATAATGCTGCTAACCCGGAGAGGCCAACAGTTCCAGCTCAATAATAGCGTTATACAACATTAACACAACGCAAATACACAATGAAGTCAACCGCTAAAGAAGTTTAACTACTTAAATCTTTTTTTCAGACGTTAGCCACCTTACATTAGCTGTACACACCCAAACCTGCATCATCATCTGAGTTCTGACATTTTCAAACGTTACGCAAGTGTCTAACCGTGTACTGTAAGAAACATATCGCGATTAGACTTATTTTTTCACTGACTGAATCAGATGTCATCGCTATTTGATCTGGAGTTTGACAATGTTAACTGACGAACTAGCTGTTTTGCTAATGTTAGCTGTTTGCTAATTGAAGCTAATAACAGGTTATATGTGGTTATCCCGATGTTGTAACGCGATTTCAAGCGAAGTTTGTGATAGTTGTTTTTGGAAAAATCGGAAGGAGAGTTGGTCCTTTATCAGATATACACTAATCAATGAAAAATAAGTCTTCAATCTTCCCATACTCCGTCATAATATCTATTGTGGTGACTTCATATAAGTACTATTTGAAATCAAAATGTTTTTTAACCACTTAAATCAGGTTGAAATGATCCCCAGATAAGCTTTTAATGAAAATGTTAGGAAAGATAAGTTCATGCTTTTAAACCTTTTATTCCTGCTGATTTTAATGAGTTTGATATCAAAACAAATACAGCTCCTCAACCTTAAACCAGACCAATGCAGTAAAGCGTTTATACATACAGAAATGTTGACTTGTGAAAAGTGTTATCATGGAATACTGAAATGTTGGGCTTCTTTGGAATAATTTAAGTAAGTCAAAGGAAGCTGTCTTCAGCTGGTTTACATTATTTGATCTGGTGTGTTGTCTTCCTCTTGGCAATCATCTGTTGGGTTTCGATCTGGAGGTTTGCTGGCTAATCAAGCACAGTAATCCCAAAGCCAATAAAGCAGGTAATGATACCTGTGTCCATTTATTCAGGTGCCAAGTTCTGCTGGAAAAATTAAATCAGCAAAATTAAAAAATAAAATGACTTGATAGACACAGATACAGACTCTGGATATGACAGATTGTTGGACATATATCAGCAGATGGCATGGCTGCCCTAATAATTATTGACCATGGAGACTTCACACATGACCTCAAATCAGTTTGGATTGGTTGCCTCTCCTCTCTTCCTTATGCATAAAAAAGAAAAATTTGCTAAACAATCTTCACCTGAAAAATCCGACTGAGCAGCAGTCCAGTCCTGCTTTTTAGCCCAGGTATTATTAATTTGAAACTCAGTTGTTGCTTTAAAAAAACACTGTGACAGTTGCAGCCCCGGTCAGTGATCTGTCAGTGTATAGATTGTCTGTCCCTTAATATTCAAATTGTTTATTAAAGAAAGACATTTTTGGTCTCAAGTAAAACTATTGTTTTCTCAGAATCGGAAACTCTTTTCTTTTATCATCCCCATGTTCCCATTAATCTACATTGGCTTAAGGATTTTTGGGGTACAGCATAAAAAGCACAGATAATTCATCGGTTTGGCTAAATTATGATAGTCCTGCAGAGCGTCAGTGCAAATGACTGAGATATAACATGATTTTTTTTTTAATTTTGATAAAATAAGCAAGTGCTGTTGAAATCAGTCATCTCCTCCTCAAATGAGACCTACCAAGAAACCCAACATAAAACTCAGTACTATATAAGGCATGTATGATACAAAATAATTGATAAAGCTGTTATAATCAGAAGATGTGGTTTTGGTCTACCTGACCTGTGTGAAAACTAGGATGCAAAAACTAGATGAGAAGTGGAATCCTGATAAAAAATGTTCTGATCCACACAGATTCTAAAACTCCCCCTTTCTATAGCCAGTATATGAGGGTTTATTTTCTTGTTTTTAATCACCTGAGGTGTTGGCCCTGCCAGGTGTCAAAATCACAACCGCTCCAAACGGAACCTAATTTACTGCTCTTTGTAACAAACCTAATCTTACCTAACCCGAGGAGGTTCTCCTAATGTGCTGTCCAAACTTGTCCTCTAATCTGTTTTACTCATACATCAAATCCCCTCTAAGGTATTGTTGGAGCTTCGTACAGTAGCTAAAATGTTCACACTTTTCAGACCTTTATCTGAAATCTATATTCTATTTGTGTGTACCCTATAGACAAAATGAAAACAATTTTTTGCAATATAAAAGTAAGTACAAAACATATTGCAGTGTTGACAAGAATATCTGGTTATCTGGAATCAAATGAAAGTGTGAAGGATGAAGGTTATATTTTACAAATGTATTTTCATAGATTTTGTAAAAGCATTTTCCTGTATAAGAAATAACACAAATAACACTTTATATTGAAATGCTCTGGTCTATGACATTGCAGCTATTTTATAAAACTGTAATTAGCCTTTATAGCAATTTTTGTAATCTTAATCAAGTTATACCCACGGTACAAAATTTAAATAAATTGTTATAATTACCTGAAACTGAATTATTTCAGAGCATTTTGAGGTGGTATATTTTGAAACTTTTGGTTTTATTTTAAATTCAATATATTTTCCTGAGAAAAACTCAACGTGTTTTTTAAATTATTCAAAGTCTTATTAATTTATAAGCAGATTTAGGAAACAAATTAGGTTGACAAAAAAGTTTTAAAAATGAGAAACATGAAGAAATGAGATGTCAAACAATTTTAATTCAGTTTGTTTGTCACAAAAGTTCACAACAAATTTATAAGAAAAAAATCACTAAAACAGAAAAAGACGGTTTAGTTTATAATACAAGAGAAAAATGAATTTCTAAAGGATAGAATCAGGGGATCAGCCCGATGCAGCTACACTAAAAGTCCAGCCTCTGCTTTATTGTTTCCTCTGTTCCTGTTCGTCTGTGTATCAAAGACCCTGAGCTTCCCTGTGTACACAATTAGGACTTTGAATCATTTAAAACACATTTAGTCAGTGTAGAGATAAATTCCAGGACTGTTGAGATTCATGTGACGTGCCAGAAATAGAGTTTTTGCAGTTTTTGAGTTGTAACAATAAAGCAGAGACATGGAGATATAATAGAAAAAGACTGTTACTTTTCGAAAATCCAAATTCAAATTTATGAAGAAGTGATTTGACTCCTGGAATGAGCAGAAATTGATTTTCACTATCTGTGTTGACAAATGTTACAACTGAATTATTATTTTCTTCCTCTAGGTGTTAATAAAAGTTGTTACACCGCATCAGCGTTCAGGGGAACAGACCGCACAGAGTGACATGGCAAGTAGAGGCGGAGCCACGCGACCCAATGGACCCAATGCAGGCAACAAGATCTGCCAGTTCAAGCTCGTGCTTTTAGGAGAGTCAGCGGTGGGAAAGTCAAGTCTTGTACTTCGATTCGTCAAGGGTCAGTTTCACGAATTCCAAGAAAGCACAATCGGAGGTATGTATGATGCAGAAAATCTATAACAGGAAATAAGATAATTAACAAACAGCTGTCACAAGAGTCTCAGTCACTAGACAGGGATAACATCAAATCAGACCATTAATTTAAAGCAGAATCATGAACTATGCAATCATGTTTCAAACGAAGGTGTTTGAATGGGGATTTATTAAACTGCCTAATACATTTTATACTATGACTGGGCAAATATTCACTATCAATATATCTGACTGTATAGATTTATTTTACATCAGTGATATCTCTTTGTCACTGACTGATGGTCAGGGTGCAGCTGATTCAGCCTGAACTGAAAGGGTGCAAAACATCGGGCGCATGAGCGACGACACGCCACAGACGGAGCCTGTGCCTGCAGCTGTAGGCTAAGATCCAACTTGGTGAGCGTTGGCTACAAAATCAGTGCCCAGGATAAATGTCCAAAGGTTCCAGATTCAGACACACCTGCGCCCGCCCACAAATGTCTCTGATTTAATGTCTGAGGAAAATTATGTGTGTGAACCGTAAAGAAGGTGTGATGCTCATATGCAACAGCTTACTGCATAGCTTAAAAAGCTGAGCGCAGTGTTTAAATGAAAGAGGGCATAAAGTAAAGAGCAGAGCAAGGGGAAGCCCTGTGATATGATGGGCTGTTTGAAATGGTTTATTATATTTTACCTGAGCTGAAGTCTTGCTTATATAGTTTATATCCATATCAGAATGATATCGTATCAACCAAAGCTAAAAGATATATTATGATATAAGTTTTGACCATATCATACAGTTGTAGATTACGCACAGTAACGATTCAGGCAGAAGTAGATAATTCAGTGCATAATTTAGACAGTTTTCTTAATTTTTTCAAGTTTAGTAAAGAATAATTTGGTGACAATTTTGACAGAATCCATTAATAAACAAATAGCACAAGGTGCTTAATTTACTGAGCTTAAACCAAATGGTGTTAAACTATATCACCAAAATAGTTCTGTACAGACCCTTTTTCATCCTAAATTCAATTTTTCTATATTTTCTTGTTCAGTTCAGACTTAATTGCTGCTCGGAGACGTTTTTTACTTTAGCAAATAGGATGTTTTAGAGTATGTTTACTTTAGGTAATGATTAGTCAAAGACTAAAATAACTGAAATTTTTTCACTAATAACTGTGATTAGTTGCATTAAGCCAAAGTATTGCCACAATATTTGGTGAGTAAAAGCAAACTAAAACAACTTCTATTAGATGAAGACATGCAGAGTACCAACACTGTCCTAACTAAAGCAAATTGTCATATTCATATGTTAAGATGGAACATCTAGAGCACGGGACACCAACACAGTGTCAGTAGGCACCAGGTGGCCCCCAAGGAACAGATGAGTGGCCAACAAGGTTGTTCTATAAACACAATCTATGCACTGCAAAAAATTTAAATCCAATAAGTCTTTTTATTCTTAAAATAAGTGCATTTTTTTCTTGAATTATGGAGGTAAGTGAGACCCTTTGCCAATGGAACAAAACAATTTACATTTTAAAAAAGAAAAAAAAAATCAC
>NW_015150519.1:162540-177490 GCF_000732505.1 Cyprinodon variegatus | reverse complement strand
CATCTTATTTACCTGCTCAAATTAAGGGTAAATACACTTAATTTAAGACATTTCTGCTAATTTTTAGATAGTTTTTTGCAGTGATGGACATCAGTGGATGTTTTGTACCGACAATAGACATAGAAAAAGGAAAGAAATAGATGAAGAAATAAAAAAAAATCCTTTAGAAAAGCAATTTCTTACCTGCCAAACTTTATGCTCACAAGTAACACCCCCAGTTCCCTCAGTGGTCTGACTGTTAACTCCCTGCTTGAGCTATCTGTCCTGTCAATTACATAAACAGTGTTGTGCTCATTGTCTTTACGGCCGGGTTGCTCCTTCCCTCATGTCTCATTTCCACTAGCCCTCTGAAACATTCAGTTCGGATCAAGCTTGGATTAGTTAACCGTGCCGTGCTTGGTTCTTATGGCCATTTACACATCATGCTAGCATGGTTCCTTGCCTACTATCGGCATCCACGACACTACAGCTCTCAAGGCGGGATTTACACAAACAAAAATGGCAGCGCCCATAATATTCAGGAACTTATGTTCCTGGATAGCGTCCTCTGCCCAAATTTCAATTAGAGTCTTGGTATTGGCATCATCCCAGGTCGCACCACGTTCTTTTGATGCCATTTATTGTTAATAGGCTGAGAAAAAGTTTGAGTCGTGAACAGGTGGAGAGATCTGTGAGTTGCAAAGCTGGACACGCCTGAAATGAGTCAGCTGACTGTAAATAGGAGATGAAGTGGTCTGCTCATGCGCTCTTTGTTATCAGAGAACCAAACCACAACTGAACCGTGGCGAGCCCTTCTGTTGAACTAGTACAAGATTTAGCATGTTTGGTTGTGTTTGGCATGGTCCGGTTCAGTTGCATTTCATTCACACTCAACAGTTATCTTGGATACAGTGCTCGGACCGTTCTCAGCGCGGTTTCATAAGGCGGCTCAAGGTTTTAGTTGTCTCGTAATCCTGTTTGTTTCACATTTTTTCTTTCTTTGTTTTGTTGTTAAGGAGAATCTGCTCTCTGTACCTGTTTTCTCTCAAGGCTCACTCACATTCATCATTTCAGCCTTAATGTTTTTGTTTTTTTTTTGTTTAGTTTTTTCAAATTAAAGAAACAGACTTTTTATCAGATTATTGGGAGAGATTTGCAAACAGTACCTTTACAGACACCTTCTCATCAGCCAATAATGGAGGTTAGGAATGATTTGGATGCTGTGGGTCAGTTTTTTTTTTTTTTAAAGACAAACGCTGAAGCGATTTATCAGCTTTGGTGAAAAGAAACGGAAATGCCAAACGTGATGTAGTTGTGTTTAATTAACACCTTGAGTATTTTTAGGTTTGCACTTTAAGGTTATCTCATGTGTTTAGATATCAGGGAGGAACAAAGAACCACAGAGGTAAATTCCTAGACGTTCTCTCATAGTTTCAGGTATCTTTTTTTAAGTTAAAGTTGTGTGCTGTCTATAATAATCCCCTCCCCCTGCAGACTGTGTGACGAACTCCCATTCAATTGAATACGCTGCTTTTATTAGAATCCCTTTAGGCCAGATAAAATGGTTTCAGTAATAAATCAGGCTGAATCTCACTGCATGATAATACAAAGTAAGTTTTTGCTTATATTAAAAGCAGAGCCTTTCTCCACTGATCCTTACCCTTCCATCCTGTCTGATAAGGCAGGTTGAGTGTGAGCAGCACTGACTGGTGTTACTTTCACTAAAACAGACTTAGTGCAGCTCAGAATGTGACTGCCTTATCTGCTCTTTTTCCCTACAGCTGCCTTCCTGACTCAGACAGTATGTTTGGACGACACAACAGTCAAATTTGAAATCTGGGACACAGCTGGTCAGGAGCGCTACCACAGTCTGGCTCCGATGTACTACAGAGGCGCCCAGGCAGCCATTGTGGTCTATGATATAACAAATGAGGTGAGCCAAGATTTTTTGTCTTGTGTTTGTTGTTGCTACTACCTGCAGCTTTGTCACTAATCTGTGTTAGCTGGCTCGCACAAAAATGCTGTGGTATATGAGGAAATGGGCGTGGTGGGGGTTTCCATCTTCATTATGTTTTTTTTTCTATAGCATTCAGGATTAAAACAGAAACTTATTTTTAAACCATGCAAGATGAGTAACGGATAAACATCAAAGTGTCCAGTAGATAATGTTTGTAGACTTTTCGTACACACTTGAGTCATTCATATTTTAATGATTAATGTCTTAATGTTCAACAGCATAATTGTTAATCTGAAGGTCACTTTAAAAACTCTCTGTTAACTTTATCTCCTCTGTGGTAATGAGTAGTTTGCAGCTTTGGTAGATAATATGACATCTGTTAGTTAGCCAAACTAAAAAACCTGATTGTGATAGTAACGTGCTTGTTTTTTTGTTTTGGGAAGAGGAATAGTGTTATTTTGCAACTTTGCAACTCTAGTCATTGTGACTAATAATCATCTACAAAATATTTATTTCCTTAAGAAGTTAATTCGATGTCAAAACGAAACATGTCTGTTTTCATATTGCAGTTTTGGTGAGACTTATTTAAATGCACTGATCCACATTTTTTTTTACTTCTGATCCATTTCCACTACTTGAATTTGGATGTCTGCAGATCCCCATACTTTTCTAAAAACCAGAGCTCTGTTTGCTTTAATGTTATTCAGCATCACCTCCTCCCAGAAGGTTATATTTTTGGTCATGTTTTTTGGTTAAAGGATTACTTGAAAGTTATGAATGGATTTTAATAAAATCTTTACCAGAGGTGCGCCTCATGCCAAGGATCAATTAAGTACATACAGATCATAATTTAGATATCGGATTTTTTTTTTTAAAGGTTTCTTTAACAATTGTAACATAGGGATATTTGAGAAAAAAAACTGTACCCCCCTAAACCAGAGGATGGCAGCAATGACTATTGAGCGCTTCAGCATTGCATCCAGGCCAGAAGTATACTGAAGACAAAAAATACAAAGATGTAAAAAAAAGGGGGGGTGATCTGCTGAAAAAAGGAAGAAACCACCGAAAATGAAGGAGGTAATAACAGAACAGACACCAAAGGCTGCAGACTCAGTCTGAGCCTTACTTCTGAACTTATAAACAGATTTTAATGATGCTTTCACCAGAGTTATGCTTTGGAATAATCCATTAAAACTCAGTAATGATCCAGATCCTGTGTGAGTTTTATATATAGATTGTAGCCACAACGTGCTGCTTGTCTGAGGTCTACGCTCTCAGGCTGCTTTTCTAGTCTTTTAAGCGTTCCATATTTCAGTTACTGTCATATATTACTATCTAGAAGCAAGTATGATTTGTTTAAATGTATATCACGAAAGGCATAGTGAGATCAGTATAAGGTCAGAAAAGGAAGTCATTAAATAGTGTTAATGGGACAAATTCAATCCTGAATATGCAGCTCTATGGATTCAAAATGACTGTATGTAATAAATCAAAGATAGGTTCTCATGAACCTTTAGATTTTTTACCTAACTTAGATGTATTATAGAACTAGACTGAATTCTCCTGCCTCTATGGATTGGGTCCATTTGCACCACTATCTAATACAGAATTTTGTTTTGATAGTGGGACCAATACATATATTAATATCAGATGGCTGAATCTCTACTTAATTTTAGTTCAGTCATATTATTAACTCAGAATGATGTAAAACAGTCTACCTGAAATCCCTTTATTAATCTAGTTAGATGACTGATTGCTGTAAATGAGGGGCAGAGGAGCTCCTAATCTTTCTTTATGTCTTCCTTAGCACTAACTTCAATATTAGACTTAGATTTATTTTGTCATTTTGTATAAACAAGTGTAAAACAAAAAGAAATGTAGTTAAGAACAGCTCTCTAGACAATTACATTTTTTAAAAGTGCAGCCTTAACAACAATAAAAAAATACAGTATGCGGGATTATCTGTCCTCGCTTCATGATAAATGTACGACATGTGATGGTAACAGCTTTTGGAATATTGCTGCTGAAAGAACTTTTTTTCTGGTCCATCAAGCGTATTAAGGGTGAAGTTTATGTTATAGCTATGCTATAGAATCCTGTTGTGACTAGTGCAGTGTTTTTTCACCAATCACAGAAAGTGGTTCAGGTTTGCAGTAGATAGTCATTACGTTCAGTAAAGCAGAGGAGTAGTGCAAAGGTATTTACTCTGAAGAATAGTCATCTTGATTGTTTGGGTCTTTGGAAAATTGTTTATTCTTGGTGAGCAAAAGGTGAACTTTTCCCGGAGTCATCTGTCGCGCTAACGAAAAGGTATCCTGCTACATTGTCTGAAGTTGCTTCCAGGAAAACGTTCAAGGAAGCTGGCTTTCTCCCAATTCTGCCTTGATGAAAGCGCAGATAACAACATCCTCCAGGTTCAGCTCCTTTCAAGAAGCTGTGACACAAGAAAAATTATAATATATCATCCAGTTTTTTATTATTCTTTACGATCAGAAAAATCCCAGATGACAAGAAAAAAAACATACATTTTGGTGACTGAATCTATCTGAATGATGCTATATTACTTTAAATGAAAGCAATGAGTTTTATAAGAGTATCCATACCTCATAAAAGCACTTTATCTCTCTACAATCACAGACTTCTATATATTTTGGGGGAACCTTTTTTCATATTGCAACACAAAATAGCATATACTGAGAAAACAGATTATTTGATTCCTGAATAGTTTTTACATACAAAGTGTATGCAGATGAATGCTGACCAAGTTGCTTTGATATCTCTAAATAAAATCCTGTTAACTCATTGCAATAAATCCCGGTATAAATTAACGCTGAGCAGTTATTGTATTGTTTATCGTTATGGTGCCACATTTCTAGTCATTACAACAATATTGATTTATCATCTAAACAATGATTAAAAAATATTTGCAAATTGCGATTTTTTAAATTATTTTTCCTCTTTCATTGGGGTAGTGTCAATTTGTAATAAGTTGCAATAAAGTTGCACACAACATCCGAAACAGGATCCTGAGGGTTTTTGGGCGCAACAAGAGAAAGAAAGGGACGCTCGGATCAGGCAAATCTCTACAGAAAACCTTAACAATCTCTGAAGGTGGATTTAAAGACTAAACTCCAGTAATCTACCTGTGTGTGTTCTCACTTCATTTGTGTCATGTACCTGCCTCTCTATCTAAATCTGAATCACAATTCTAGCTGCAAAATGGAAACTCTGATAAGGTTATTTGATTCGTGTCCGATGACGAAAGAAAGAGAAAACCTTGGTAGAGAGGCGTAGAGTAACAATAACGAGTGTGAGTGCAGGCCTTCATAAAGCTGTTAGTAATCAGATAATAAAAAAGGTGTTTCCTGATTGTTTTATAGTGGTTACTTTTGGTCATTATCCCATGGAGAGCGCTGTGTATGTGAGACCGCATGCTTCGCGTATACAGTACCTACTACAATGCTTAGAAGGATAACTTCCTTTATACAATATCTTCAAATAAAGTGTAGAAAAAGATTGCTTCTAATTAAAAAGATTTTTCCTGTGAAAAAAATTGTAGATCTTTATTAATACTACAGTTTCTATTTGAAATTTTACAAAGGATATGTTTGTTTACACGTCTTTATTGTGTATGGAAAAAATGTAATTCTGTAATTATCAGACGGCCATTACATTTTTCATCTTGTGCACCCCCTAGTGGCAGCACACGCATTTCACTTTTTAATGGCCTAACATTTAGTATTCTGTTTGCAGGCTGATGTCTGCCATGTTTCCTCTGTTAGAACAGAGGAATGGTATTTGGTCTGTTTACTTTAAATATGTAATTCTTTAATGTTCTTCCTGTGCTTTACCAAAATTGTAAAAGCCCTGATCAGTTAAATAAACTGTGTTGGCCTTGCTCTCCATCATTCGGGCTTGATTGTTATTTTCTCTAAGTGAGGGAGCCCTTACTCTTATTTCCTATGTCTGCCAGGAGTCATTTGTACGGGCAAAGAACTGGGTCAAAGAGCTCCAGAGACAAGCCAGTCCAAACATTGTAATAGCCCTGGCTGGGAACAAGGCGGACCTCGCAAGCAAGAGAGCTCTGGACTTCCAGGTTTGTCCTCAGAACTTCAACTGTTTAATTAAATGGATCAAAATAACTGATTGTAGATTTAAAAAAAACTTTTAGTCTCCCAACTTCTCATTTAAGCATTTCTTTTGACTCTGCTTGTTATTCTTTTTCTTACTCATTTCTGATGCTGCTCTATAGGACGCACAGTCATATGCAGACGACAACAGTTTGCTTTTCATGGAAACTTCAGCAAAGACCTCCATGAACGTGAACGAGATTTTCATGGCCATCGGTAAGTGCCTCCTACTCCGGGCCTCCGACTGCCTCCCTCTACTAATCTGTAGTCCCTCTTTCCTTTACTTTATTGCAAAAAATGCACATAAGATTTTTACGTGTCTTTTCTCTGGTTGACAAGCAGTGGATCGTTGTGTAGAGAAATTGTTGAACTGAATTACAAAAACCTATTTATTGACATCCTCACGTCTTTAAATACTGTTTACACAAAACCAACAGCTCTTTAATCACGATGGCAATAAACAAACAGAGCTGCTGCTTTCAGCTTTAGAAACTAAGCAGATATTATTTTGGTAACGTATTCGTCATCATAAATCCAGACCACAGTTTCTACACATACCGCAGAGCTTCCTTGTATTTAATCAACATTTTCTCATGCTGCTTTAATATAAAGCAGCATCAACATGCTAGTATGTTTGTGTGCATATCTTAAAGGGTCAGAATGACGCATGTGATTGCAGGAAACTGTAGAGTTTCCTGCTGTTTGAACACCAAGAATTATAATGTCTCTCACTGTCATCACCAATTTAAATCTTTCTAAACTCTAAAAGCAGACCTTTTTTCTTCTTCCAATTTGTAAAATTTTAGTTTAGGTAAAATCCGTCACTAATTCTACAGGATGATAATAGGACATGCTCCCAAAATTACAGATTCATGATATATTTTAAGCTTTTTACTGTTTGCTGGGTATCAATTGTTCACTATTTCACCCGTTTCCCTAATTATTTGTAAACACATTTGGTTTTTATTAAGTCAGATAGTGTTTTAGAAGGAGCACAGGTATCAGATGGGTCCTCAGCTTTGTGAAGCCCATGAAAACAATTAGCTGCACTTTCTAACATTAAATGCAACTTACCCCCTGACAGAAATGACAAGAAACATTTTGGCCACAAGGTGGCACTGTTGAGTTTATTTAAGCTTTGCAGAAGCTCTTCTATTTAAGAGACCTTTAATGGGAGAAAGAACTAAAGTTGCTTTGCTGTGATTTTTGTCTTTAGGTGTACAAGTTGATCTAGGTCTTTCAGCTCCAATATTTTGTTCAAACTGGTTAAATTTCTCCCCCAACGATATTTTTTTAAATTCTTTCCCTAAGAAAACAGTTTGTCCTGTGAAGTTAACGTTTCTATAAAATTTCTTCAGATGAAGTCTGTTCTTTTTTGTATTGTTGCATCAGTTTATTGATCTTTGCAGACATCTGTTTCTTTGTAGCTCTGGTAAAGTCCCACAGTTTATTTTAGCTTATAGACCATCACAACACTGTAACTCTTTCTTCCCTTTTATAATAATCCTAAACTTGAATCCTTAAGTTTGAAATTGAACAGAGGCCTGTGAAGTATGACATGGAGCTCTTTATTGTTTATGTTTTTTTGCCATTTCCCTGAACATTGTATGATCGCTTGAAGAATTTGCAGGAATGTCTTCTTTTAGGACTCCCATTCGTCCTAAATGTTCTCCAAACCACAGATTTTTCAGACTTGTATCCCTTCCCAGATTGACGAGATGCAAAATAAGGTTCTTTTAGGTCGATACTGATGTCTTTCCAACTTGGCGTTGTGTTAATATACATGGCTCTGGAAGTGCTGGTTTGTACATTCATATCACTCGTATAGTATTTGAATTGTTCTGTAAACTGGCTGCTTTTTTTCACATGAATATGCCTTTTATTTGAGTAGCTGTGCCTTACTTTTTTTCCATATAATCGATGCATCTATTCTTTCTTCTGCTGTATGGGCCAGCGTTTCAAATTTAGTTCTCTCTAAATTATTTAATCTTAGTTTTTAAATCCTGCCTGCACTCTTTCTATAAATACTCTACTTTAAGTTCCTCAACTCCTGTTTTTTTATAGACAGACTCACTCTGATGATGATCCATAAATGATGTGCTTTTAATGAGCACCACATGGCTGCTGCTCTTTCATCTGGAAACCTTAAGAAGCGGCTAAGGTGAACTTAATTTATCCCATGACTGATCTGACAGGGAAGGTCAGATTGATGCAGGTTTTAAAGACATTCTTTAAAGAAACAAACCAAGTAGCTTCTGTTTTTTCCAGCCTAACTGATCTGACCAATGATCAGTGTTGTAAAGTCATTTTTACAGGCTCTGTTATAGAAGCTCGTTAAAGGCAATAACCTTACAAATTGGTGTTTTGTGGTTGCAGCAAAGAAGCTTCCGAAGAATGAGCCGCAGCCTGCCGGGGCCAGCAGCGGGCGGAACCGGGGGGTGGACCTGACAGAGGCGGCTCAGCCCAGCAGCCGCTCCTGCTGCAGTAACTAGCCCAGCTCCTCCACTCACCTCCTCCTCCTCTCGGCTCCCACCCCTCCCAAACAACTTCTGGACGTTGGACCCGTTGATTTCCAGGCATCAGACCTGCTCTTGACCCTCACTTCCCTGGAATAGCTAAAAGACTCTGTATAGCTGCATTTCTAATACCTTTTTTGTTGATGTTCTTTTGTTTTTTAACTTTTTTTAAGAAGTGTATATCAGTATAACGGATGCATGTATCACTACAACTCCTGAAAAAAAAGAAAAAACAAACACATTTTTATCTTTTACTCAGTTTAAAGACTAAACCCTTTTTAGAAAGGCAAGCAAGCGGGAAACCTGTGGACGTGTGATTGTGCGGCGTGTGAGAACAGTGATAAGGAGGGTTAGCTTGTCACACAAGAGGGTTGGCTGGATGTTCCCTGTAGTAGTCTGTGTTTGGGTTCTTTTTTTGGCCAGGGGGTCCTTTTTGTTGATTCTAGAAAACACCAAATTGTTCCCATGCTGGGTTGCTCGGCCTCTCAGGCTGTGACAGTTCCAGGAAAGGATCGCTGTGAAAAGCAACAACTCTTCCCAGCATGCATCGGATTTCCAGGAACATGTTGATTCACGTCTCCAAAGTTTCTAAGAGACAAACATCAGTGAAACTTTAAATTTGTTGCTCATACTGATAACAGACCGCAGCATAAACATAAAGGTTAAATTTGTTGGCCAACTCCTTTTCCAGAGAGGCCAGTAATCAACCTCCTCCAACCTGCAATAGGTGATATCAGTTTAGAGTAAGAAACTCATACGTCTGTGTTAAAAAGAGAAAAAAAAAGCTATACTCTAATGTTGTTATAGGGTGCAATGTTCTCTTCTTCCTTCAGTTCAGCTCTAAGCTCACCTGGAAATTTATTTAGAGATTCCGAACAATTGTACAGCTCAATATTTTTCTGCTTCTGTTATTCCCGCCCTTTTTTTCCTCTTCAGGCTACATTTTCACAAAGCTGGTCAAATGTTAAGCAGTGGTGGTCTTCTTCTATGTAGTGTTATTAACAAAATCTCTCTGGTGTCTTGTCACTTTTTTTAAGTTAATTATTTTTTTTTTTTTTCAGTTTTTTTGTTTGTTTTTTTTTTTTTCAGAAAAAGGTCCATGGTTGTGTTTGAAAGGAACTTTTATTGCATTGCACAGTGTTGGTTATGTTTTAATTATTGATAACTGCCCTTGGATTTTTATATGACGGACTGTGTTGGTTTTGCTAACTTTTGGCTGTGGGCGGGGAGCGTATTTAACCTAACTGGTGGTCTCTCTTACAGCTCGATGAAATCTAATGTTAAACAGCATTACTAGTGATGGGCTGATCCATTTTGAGTGTCTGAATACATCTTAATAAATCTTAAAAAATCGGTCTCGTATGAGTTCTTGTGAGGAGATCAGTAGCGCTGACATGTTTTGAATCAAATCGTTTTTGTTGCACCAAAAATGTTTTCAATCCTTCAAAATCAAACCAAGATAACCTGAGCAAATATCAATGATTTTACTCATTTCATGTAAAAAAAGAATCATCAAAACCAGCGACCATAGCATCAGAAAATAAAATAATCTGTTTAATAGAACCTTTCTGATCACATGAAGTCTAAATGATTTTAAAAATCAACACATGATGAGATTTATTGAAATCGGTTCTAAATGAACAAATGATCCCAGCAGCTTTGGGAAAATATTCTGTGTTAGAAGTACTGTAGAGGTGGGAATAGTGATCCAAATATCAATTATATCAATACTAAAAAGCAAATCAGATCAGTACTGGGCTGATGAGGCAAAAATCTAAACATGAAACTAAGAAATATAGTGGGGCCAAACCGTATTTAGTCAGCAACCGAGTTCTCCTATTAAGAATAATGAGAGAGGTCTGTAATTTTTATCATAGCAGAGTTTCCATGGGTCATTAAAAATTATTAAGTCATTAAATTGTTATTTTTTTTTAAATTAAGGCCTTAATTGGCATTAAAATTCATTAAATGTGTTTATTGTGGCATTTCTTTCTTAAAAAAAAAAGAATTCATAAAAACATTTTCGTCAGACATATCACAATGTATTTGCGTGGCACTGCTTCCGGTTGATCGCAAAGACGCATCTTCGGAAAAGAAGCTTAAGTCGGAGAAAAAGCTAGAGAATGGGGAAGAATGCCAATTTCAACAAAAGTAGTTCGAAAACGAGGAAATCGGGGTATGGCTGCAGCCTGTCGACGGGTACCTGTTGGTGGCATTAAAATTATCTCTAAGAGCATTAAAAGAGCATTAAAAAGCATTAAATTAGAGTTATTCATTCCTGTATAAACCCTGCATAGGTACATTGAACATTTGTGGAGGAAGTTGAAAGTCTGTTTCCCAATGAGAGCCCCGAAACATCCCTGCTCTAGAATAGATCTGCATGGAGGAATAGGCCAAAATCCCAGCTACAGTGTGTGCAAACCTGGTGAAGACTTACAGGAAACGTTTGACCTCTGCCATTGCAAACAAAGTTATGCAACAAAGTATTGAGTTGAGCTTTAGTTATTGACCAAACCGCTTTTTTCCACCATAATTTACAAATAAATTCTTTAAAAATCCTACTATGTGATTTCCTGGATTTTTTTTTTCCTCATTTCGTCCCTCATAGTTGAAGTGTACCTACGATGTCCTCTTTCATTATTCTAAGTAGGCGAATTTACACAATCAGTGGTTGTCAAAGCATAGCTAAAGATCTAAAGAAACTCAGTGGATTGCATCCAGCTCAACTTGCAGGATTCAATCCACCTGGATGAACATGTTGCTGCAGTGGACTGTCAATTGCATTTTGTCATTGAATTGCAGCAAAGGAAAATTTTAACAGGGAGAAGCCTTCTAGCAGAACCGGCTCTGTGAATGGCTTTCTGCCAGCATCTGACCGCGGGCCTTTAGGAGTCAGTGTGAGAGAAGAAAGGTAGTAGCCCCTGGTGGCCAGAAAACACAGCTAAGCAGATGAGAGCTGAGCCAGGATTCAAGATAAAGAAATCTAAAGTTAGTCACAGAAACAGCTTTGCTTAAAGCACTATTATTTACTATTTATGATATTTCAGGTAAAAGGTATCAGTATAGACTACAATAACCCTGTATTGGAAGCGGATTGATATCAAAAACAGAAACTTTACTAATTCCATGAAGGGTAATTACTGCAGGGACTCGGTCGGACACACAAAGCTGCAACAGCCGACACACAACAGTCAAAAATGAAAACAATGCTTACATTTAGGAACTTTTTGCAGAAGGTATCAATAAAATAATTATCAGTTTTGACTGTAGGCAATAACGCTGACCTGAGAGCATTAAAAAAACTCATAAGACATGCCTCTGATCCAAGTATACGATCTGACCAGCTGCTCTGCCAGAGTGAGGCCAGATCTCTTAGACAAACACCAGTAAATCTGGGACACTTAACAATGTTGTTGAGGTTGCTCTTATCTCTGACTGCTAAACAATCAAACCAACAGATGAAAGAAAAAGATAAAAGTAAGAAGACTTTGAATGCAGGGGCAACAGGAAAATCTTGTTAACAAAAGAACAGAATCTTGTGCAGCAGGTATGATCAGCCCCCCTACCAACAAGACCAGAGGAATCAACAAAGAAGAACTTGTAGGTGTTAGCCAGGGATTAAATCAGGCACAAAACTTAGAGCATTTATGAAATCTAGAAATTAGTTAAACACTGTTGGGATACTGGTGGTCAGGTTTGGGGCTCCTTCAGATTTACTTAAAAGAAATTGGCTGAATCAAATTCTAGCAGGTTTTAAAGCAAGTTTATTCAAACATCTTGTTTGCAAATCTAAATATTTCAAAGCAGTTAAACATCCATCCATCTTCTCTCACTTATTCAGACAGGGTTACAGTGAGGCCAGTGCCAATCTGCAGCAGACCATGTGGGACTTTTGGACAGGTGGCCAGTTTGTCGCAGGTCAACACAGAGACATACAACTATAAACACACATCTAAGACAATTTAGAGAAGCCAATGAATCCAACAGTTTTTGGACAGCGAGAGGACAGGGGAGAACAAGCAAATTCCATGCAGAGAGAACCCTGGCCGGAAATCGAACTGCAGCAAACTGCTCCACTCACTGTACAGCCTGCAGTCAGACAAATAAAAGAAAATAACCTTTTATTTTTTATATAACAATGTCCTGTCTGGCGATGTTCCAATAAGAATAGTTGTCTTGATGCCAAAAACAAGAGCCCAACAGATTTTACTTTCACAAGTGGAACAGTACAGCTATCGCCATAGTGTACCACTTGATTTATGCATATAAATTGCTTTATTATGCTTCATGCAGGGACAATTACAGATTATATGGACACTGCAATGTAAGTAGAACAGGAAAAGAAAAACAGCAAAAAGAGAGAAAATATGAAAGAAAGAGGAGATAAAAGGAGGATTACGATAAAACATCTTCAGTCTGCTTCATCACCTGCAAAGAGATGTAAAAAGAACAGCACAACCAACGGATATAGTATAAAAAATACAAATAAAGTAACACGTTGATACTTTCACTGAAGTATAAGTAGTATTATTTAATCTGACATGTAAACTGTTGTAGCTGAAGATAAGAATATGGGCATTCTGTATGGAAGTGAATCTCTGAGTACCTGGAACAAAGCACCTGTAGCTGTTTGTTAGAGTGCACTTGTGCATGTAAAGTTTATCCAAAGGAAAAATGCTAAATAGTGGTTTCTTTTCTACTAGAAAATACCTTTAAGAAATGCTTCTAACAAAGTGCATTATCCTCTACATTCACCGGCAATTCTATTAAAACAAAAAAAACAAAATGTGGCTTAAAATAAATGTTGTGAGAATAGAATTAAGTCAATGAAATATCTAGAAAAAAACAGCTTTCATCAATTTTAGTACATTCAGTCATTGGAGGAAAACTTACCATTTTGCTCATAGTCTCTTGCAACTTCCAATTAATAATGCAAGACTTACGTTTGAGTCTAAATATGATGCTATAGAGATATTTTTTCCAAGTCAAACTTCAAAACAGAAAAAGAAGACATGAGAACATTCCTTGCAAATAAGTTATACATAGGTGCAGTAAATGCCATCCTCTGCCATTGTTTTTAAGGAAATGCCATGATAAAAACATTTCTGCCCCACAGGACATCCTAAAATGTAGCTAAACAGATAAAATGTGTTAAACAACTGAAAATGTCTCCTATATCCCCATAAGACTTAAATTGACCTGTTCAGCTGCTCATTGAGGGGCTGGAGTGAAAACAATGTTTCAATATGCAGAAAAGCCCATATCTGAAGGATCTGTTTCTTCTCCAAAGGCCTTATTTATTTATTTACAGTGCATTGACTCAGGACCTTTTTAAAATAATAGATCACAGTGAAAGTATGTTTTACTTTTAACTAACGCAAAGGATGACATTACGACAGCAATAAACAAATAAAAGCACACTTTGTTTCTCATATTAGTAAAGAAAGATCCATAGGTTCAGTTTAAACCTGTGTGAGGTCCATCTTTCTGCCTATGGAAGGAATCATCACAAAGGAAAAACAATAAAGACGACTACAAATTATCATGATTGTGATTTGCAACTAAGTGCAGTTAAAAAAAAATACCGTAAAACTTTTGAGTCTAAAACAGTCACTGCACAGACTTCCCAGTGTCCCATTGGTTCTCTTTTCTTTCTTCCGTGTTTCTACATATTGCTATCATCTCTCAGCCTGACATTTGACCCATTTCCCATCATCAAAGGCTGCATCAGTTGAATCATCTTCTTAACTCTCAAACACCCAAATCCCATGACAGCAACGACAAAAAAACACATTTCTCACAGCCTCACAAACAGTTTCATTCATTTAACGCCACACACAACATGGAGGATGTCTTTAAAGCACAGACATGAATAACAAATGATCTCTAACACAGCTAAAGATGCTTTTAGCTTTGATTATGTTCACCCAGACAGGGCAGAGAAATGTGGTTGATCAAATAACTATCTTATGTTCAAAGCACTACTTTATTTGCAGTTTTGCCATCTCATTAAAATGAGATTGAGGAGCTTCTGGATCAAGCAGTTGGTCCTTGTGATTAATTATTCATACAAACTTAAACACTGATTTTGAATTTATTTTCCTTTTATGCCTGAGCTTTATAGTTTCATATGCAATATTCTTCAGTTATTAGACTATCCGGTGGTGGTGTAAAATTAAAAAGTACAAATTTGTAGGCATGTATTAAACTTTAAAGAACGTATCATCACCTAGTGGTGAGAACAAAGGGATCCTTCTCTCCCGGATAGTTTTGCAAAGTCCTTGAAAAACAGAGATGGCAAAAGTACTCATTTTCTGAACTTGAGTAAAAGTACAGATACTTGTGTTAAAAAATACTCTGGTAAAAGT
>NW_015150519.1:104242-161378 GCF_000732505.1 Cyprinodon variegatus | reverse complement strand
CCCCACACACACACACACACAAACCAACAAACAAAACCCCAATGAAACAAGTTAAAAGGAAAAAAAAGTCCAGCTTTATGCTGCAGAAACATTGTTCATCAATGGTCCTCAGAGCATATTAGCGAAATCCAACAAGAAAAATAACATTATTCCATGGACGCCTCTTGTGTCACAGCCATTATGGCAAAAACAACTCAATTATTTATGTTCTCTCAGTTCTGTGCTCCAGGTGATCTTTCACAGCTAAATAATAAGAAATCATCATACGCAAGAATCCCTATATATTACACACATTACACACAGTTATATGCAGAATAATCCTTTTTTTTTATATCCACTAACAAACAGTTGACCACCTACTCAATGTATTACACTTTTGTTGCAGATCATAGTGGAGTATCTCTTTGGGTGTTCAAGCTTTTAAAGATAGCAAAAATCGAGATAAAAGTCAGAGGGACCTTGGAAATGTTTAGACCTTTACTGATAATAAAGTCAAAAATATTTTTTAGAAGAGCTTAGGTTCTGATCAGAAGAATTTAAAAATAGAAGTCTCCCACCTCATATACAAATTGTAAAAGTCAATTGGTAACAAGGAAAACTACTTTTTTAAATTAAAAAGAAAAGATAGCAGAAAAGAATGGGCTGAAATAATGATGCATCTGACTCACTTGGTGCTGAAAGAGTTTTTTAAAAGGAGGATTTTGGAGTTTTTTCTACCAGCTGACAAACCTTCTCTGAAGCTCCCTGAACTTCTCTTAATCCCAGCTGTACCTCTTAGAGCTGATGGGAAGATAGGTTTTTGGTAGACAGATATCCACATCCCCGGCTGTGCAGTGGTCTGTAAATTTATCTGTAGAGAGAGAGAGAAAACTTCAGAGTTTATCTCCTCTGAAGATATCAGTCTTTTAAAGTGAATTTAGCCGTTGACCTTCCCCCAGTTTCCCTGGTAACAAAATCTCCTTTCTTCTTTTAACCGGACAGGATGTGCCGAATCTTTGATCATCGTCCACAGCTCGTCAAAACATTTTTGCGTTTGAAATCCCTTTAAGATAAATTAGGCGTTTCAAAAGGAAATTTCAATACTAGAAATTGTTATGTAAATATAAAAATTTTTGAAGTGATATGGAAATGTATAAATTGTAAAATTTTACAATTACATCGACAAAATCTGCAGCATGGTTTAACCCTTTAAAGCCCGATCCAAGAATAAAACGAAACAGAAAATTACTTTTTTTTGGTTTGAAGTCCTTATTTGGCCTTTTAACAAAATATGTAAAAAGAAAAAAAAAAGAAATACATTTTTGATATTAATAGTTCATTACTATGCGATAAGTCAAGATTATTTTTTCTGTAGTCTTCTGCCCTCTGTTATCAGGTACAGTATATCTGATTGTGTACAATAGGATTTTGAGCAAAGTTTTTACCATTAAATTATGCAAAAGGTGTCAGACGCAAAACATTTCAGAAATTGTATGTATTAAATATGATACATTTGGCATTACAGGGTTAAAGGTATGCGATAAGTAGAAGAAGCTTTATTATTACTGTGCAACATAGGATGGAATATGTCAGCCAAAAACTCATATTTCCACCACCTTTACTACTTGAATGTATATGCTACTTGCTATTTGCTACTTAGACATAAATGTGAACCGGGCAGCAAAACAGGAAAAAAGTTAAATAGGTGTTATATGTATGTTTAGTGATGGCCCTAAAGGAACTAGAGCAACCATTTACCTTTGTAGCCAAAAGTAAACGGCTCCATCTTTATATAACTTTTTAAAATATAAAAAAAATGGTTCTATGAGGGTCTCTGAGGTTTTTGGAGAGTAGCGGAGAACAATCAGCATCAGTCTGGGAGAACGTTGTGCAGAAGTTCTGTCTTTGGCTTGAACTGCAATACCGCCGTCTATCACAGCAACAGCTGCAGAATTCTGATGCCTTCAAAAGCTTTTGTCTGAACTCTCGAGGTGGAAACTATTTAAGGCCCTTTTAAAATTGGGAATTTGGCCAAATGTAAAAGACACAGTGAATATATTTCATTGTAGAAGTAAGCCTTTCCATCAGTAGAGCAATAAATTGTGTCACCAGTGAGCTTTAGAAACACCAAACACAGCAGTTCTGGTTTTAATTTGTCAACTTGTGTTTTAAATGGAAAGCTCCAAATGGGATTTTTTTTTGGGCACAGCCTTATGTAAATTTATCCAGTATAGCAAAAAAAAAAAATTGCAAAACTCTGTTTTGCTTTTGTTTCAAAACCTTGACCATAAATATCTGTCCTGCTCACCTTTAGGAATTTGCAGGGAGTCACTGATAGACGCAGACAACTGAAGATTTACTTTGTTTTGATTATTTCTTCTTTTGATAGACGTTTTGCCAATTCGATCTGTCAGTCTGTAGGAACAGCACATGTGTACAGTGCTGAAAACATGTTTCCAGAACCCGTCAAATATTCCACAATTTGTAATGTTTCTGGCTCATTCTGCTAGTTTTTCCAACTAATACATCCACTAAACATGCACCTCAGTGCCAAAGTTCAACTCGGTTGGTTGAGGTTGTTTTATAAATTCATTAAGACTGAAAAAATATTCACTAATTACTTTGCTGAAAGAGCTGCAGAACAAATCACAGAGACTTGAAAGATATATTTTGTAGAAGTTTCTTTGAACATAACTTCTTGGCCGAAATTAAACATGGTTGGCTTTGGAACCTCAGAGCAGCAGCCATGACTCATCTAAGTCAATTCAGCTTTGGCGTGTGAGTGAGGAGAGTCCTCATGCGTACACATAAACAGAAGGATGGCATATAGGGACAGGATTTATAGAAATCAGCAGATTCCACAAACTGTTTTTGTGCAGAGATACGGTGAGAAATCACAATCCTCGGCTGAGAGGAGAGGAAGCAGTTGTTTTTGATAGAGGAAAGCAGATTTAGCACAAAACACCCTGAATTCTACAAGGTTTACCATAGACTGTTAAATAAACAGTAAATAGGCTGTAAGATCCTGGAAAGAAGATGCTGAAGACCTTTGTTTTTAGTAGAAGGTCACTGAGGATGGTGAGTCCCCACAGCGCCCTAGATACAACCTCCTTTAATTAACCCAAGAAAGAGTAACTGATAAAAAGATAAAGCAGCTCACCACAGGAGCAGGATTGAGTTTTAAAAACATCCAGCCCATCCACATCAGTTCATACAGGTAAATCCGAAATCTGAGTCTTACAACAGTAAATATACCAACTTTCTGGCTTTCAATTTGTTGTTTAAATCAGAATAACTGTTGTTGTGTAAATGTCTGATTAGAGTTTACAGAACAGAAAAAATGGTTTAACTGAGTTTCACCTAAATTTCCTAGTGGGGGCAGCAGCGTACCATTAGTACCTCATCATCCAAGGCAGTCTGAACACCTAACAACCTGTTCAGGCTCTAGAAAACACATCTGCAGTCAGAAATATAGATCATAATTTTAAATTGATGGCTGTGGATCCCTTACAAGTTTTTCTACATTTCATGTTTTATACAGTAAAATAATCTATATTTTTGTCTTTGTTCAACAATACTGCGAGAAACAAACTTACCCTCTTTAAGATGCCTTTTTATTTACCTTGTTGTCAAACTTTTTTTTCAATTATCAGGTTGCTTTAACATCAGATAAAAGCAAAAAAAAAAAAAAGAAAAAAAGCACAAAGTGTTTTAAATGATGGTTTCATTTTTTAAAAGCTCAGAAAGCTAGAACAACATAAAAGAAAAAGAATGTTTCACCTCCTTGTTAAATCCAGAGCAAAACTAATTAAACCCTTTTCTTGCAGAACCTGATTTTTGCCAGAACTTAAGAAACAAGAAACGTCTAAAATAGTACTTGTCTGACAACAAAAAGTAATGCTTAAACAAAGAAAAACAAAACAATCACACCCCAAATATATGCAGAAACAGAGGAGAAACAAAATTACTCATTTGTACCAGTATATTCCAAAGTATTACACCAATTCCTGTCCCATAGACGGTGGTTAAAGTAAATCTACATTTATAAATTTACTCAAGTAAGAGTAGAAAATAATCATCCAAGAACTCAAGCACAAGCCAAGAGTAAAATAATTATGGTTCGCTCTGGACATCTGATTTAATGTTTAAAATGGTTCAATCACCTGTCTAAATTCATGTATTTACAAATTTAAATTAAAATAATTGCGAAATAATAAATTCAGGCAAAAGAAAAAATTTTCTTAATTAATTTTTATTTTAACAAAAACTCTAGATAATGCTTATGTATTTCACCTTCACTGACAATATTTACGGTTTATTCTGATCTCCAAATAGTTCGAGTTACTTGTGTCAGTAGAGGGGAAGAAAGTTTACAAAGAAAGAATAACGATACTCTCACAAGAATATTACTTAAGTAAAAAATATGGTAAGAGTAAGAGTCTGGAAATGAAAAACTGCTATACCTTTTAGAGTAAATCTATATTTTTTAAGTCACTTGAGCAAATGTAACTGAGTAAATGCAACTAGCTACTATTCACCTACTGTATGCTCTTATAAGGCATTATCAAGAGTCAGGGGTCCACATAAAGGTGCATTGCTAAGAAAAACTGTTATCCATAAATATTTCTGCTTTAAGGCTCTTTCTTATAAATATTTACTAGCAGAAATTCTTACCCCCGAGGTTCTCTTAAAACAGAGAGGAGAATCTTTAAGTTACAGGGCTCCTCCCCTGTTGAACCAGAACAGTGTTTTTGTTTTATGTCTATAAAGCTTAGAGTTAGAAATATTTAGGTTATCCTAAACTACTTTACTACCGTAGTTTATTTCACTACTGGCTTAAGCTGTAATATTATACAATGACCAATATTTATCACCTCTACTTTCTTCTACTACTCCTCATTAATCATTCACAGGTTTTGCTGTCATCAGCTTTATCACGGTTGATGCAGTTATTCCATTGAACCTAGACGTAGCTGTTCCTGTAGCTGCATCAACCACCAACGCCTCACCAGTTGTGGCTGGTACATTTATTTTCTTTCCCTGTAGATGTTGTTGCATCTGGCTTTGAATTCTATGTGTGACCTTGTCTTTATTTTAGAGGAAGACAGTTAAAGTGTCATCTCTTTGTTTAAGATTCGGACCCACAAGCAGAGAAACTATATGGACTACAGCTGCTTCTTGTGAAAAACTGAGAAATTTGAACTGCCGTGACATCTGGGATAATCAGGAGCTTATAAGGGTTATAAGTTGTCCACCAGGAGGAGGTGGTAGGAATTTGGGTTTTGTGAATCGAGATTGGTTGGAACAAGGATGTATATCAGCCAGAGCTGGTTGAACTAGAAGACAAGGTGGCTTAAAAAATGCTGGGCTAGCAGACCGTGCGAGAGGAGGGTTTACCAGGCATGAGAAGATGAAACCAGGACGGAATACCAAGTTAGTACAAGGACTGACTATTAGTTTAATCTCAAAAGGAGAGGTTCTCAGAGATAAAACTCAAGGAAGCAGAAACAAGAGTAATATTTAAGGCTCACCGGGAAGAAATAAGTCCTCTGGTGCTGCTAGACATTTTCATGCAATGGCTCCGAAGATGATGAAGATGCTGCCTTCATGTGGTCTGGTAAAGACGACCCTTTCCACTTAAAGTGGAAAGTACAGACGCATTGTGTTCAAGTAATTTTTTTATAGTAGGGAAAAGGAACATCCACAGATTATCCTAACCTGCTACTTGGGCAAGAAGTCACTGAAATTAATTGTTCTAATTGGTTATTGAGTCCGATATGTGGAGGGTAATGTTTGGTTTATAAAAATATTTTTATCTGTCCCTGTTAAAATGGGTTTGGCTGACATTTAAGCACAGATTCCAATATATCTGCAGCGTGGGAACTATACATCTGATATTTGCGATGATGGCACTGCTATTGAAAATCCTCGAAAATGCAATTAGCATACAGAACAACAGTGAGAAGTTCGTTATCCATTATTTTCCTGCTTTGTGTATCAACTGTAATGGTTGCTAGGTGACAGAGCGTATGTTTAGTGAGGGGGCGGTGAAAGTGAGAAGGCTAGACCTGTTTGAATCTATGGCCAAACTCTTCTGGTCTCATTATTTTCATGGACTCCAAAGGACCCAGTTGAGGTAGACCGCATCCTTAGAGGACGCAGCCACTGAAATCGAACACATCTTCATGTTAATTTTTTTGTATATACAATAATTACAATACCACATGTAGGCAGCAATATGGTGGTTTGCTCCTCTTAAGAAGCTCAGGATGTGAGTCTCATGAGCTGCACCTGTGAAGGTGTAAACCTGTAGCTGATACACGCTACCCAGCAAAAAGCTTAAAGGAAGCCCTCTACAGGAGGAAACCTGTATGGAGAAAAAGTACCCCATACTCTTGCCAGAAGTTTTCCTTTTTTAGATGTTGACCTTTAACTTAAGGCCATCAGATTTTTTCTTCGGCACAGCAGCTAGTTCACCTCTGAATAGCTAAGAAAATCAATAGGTGAAGGTTTTGGAAGAGTCAAATTTCACATCTAAATTAGATTGAAAGACTTGTGCATAAAAACAAGTGAAACTTGTCTGACAAATTATGAAATATTTAGCACCTTCTTTGATCACATATGGAGTGTAAACAGACCATAACAATCATATTGCTCCAGTCTTTTGGTCTAGAGCAAAGGCAGACCTTAAAATTGTTGAATCATGACCCTTTGTTCCACTGAATAGAAATGATGAGTGAAAGACAAAGCACAGACCATGAAATGGAAGGAAACTATCATGAAGCCCGTGTACTCCTTTTCTTTGCTGCCTTTTTATGCTGATTGCTGCAGCTCCAAAATGAAGAGAAGTTTGTCCACTAAATGTTTTACAAAGTTCTTTTTTTAATATATTTTGGAATGGTGTTGGCAGATGAAAGCTTCAAATGAAAGGAGAGGAGCACGCTAACGTGCATTAACCCTCGGCATGCTGGCGTATAGTTGCTAAGCATAAGACAATGGATTACATCTGACTTTGGCTATGTTCACCCTGCTGGCCTTGATGCTCAATTTAGATTTTTTGTGAAATCCGATTTTTTTGGCCGTTCAGAAATTCCAAATATATGCGACTTGTATGTGATCTCCTGTGTGAACTGCAGTCAGACAATGCAAGTGCCCCGCTTGCGCTGTAGAGGACGTAATGACATCACAGGCCAGCGTGCTCTGTGTTTATGGAAGTAAACATGGATGGTAGTGCCGGAGCGCATCTAGCGATCTTTCCCAACCATAAAAACACAATCTTTTGAAGATGGTTAAACATAAATACTGCTCTGTGCATCATCGTCTGCCATAGTTATTGTTTTTCTTGCTGCTTCTTCATAACAAGACCAGGAATAGTGACCTTTGTTGGGTATTAATGACGTTCAGGTCGGATGAATGCGACCTGGCCGTTCAGACACAGGTCGTATTTGAAAAGATCAGATTCATATCGGATTCAGGACCACATAGCCAAGTGGCCTGGGTCGCATTGGAAAAAATAGGATCTGTGTTATTCAGACTGCCATGAAAAGATCAGATATAGGTCGCATATGAGCAAAAAAATTTAATTTGGGTCACTTCAGGCTGCAGTGTGAACGTAGCCTTAGATACAACTTTCTCCATCACTAGGGGCCCAACTATATTCACATTTCAACTGAAGACTGGAGGCAAATTAGGACCACCTGAAACAGTGGGACTCACTTCTGTGTTTTGGTCTGAACCAGCTTGAGAATATTTACACCTACAAAAAAAAATCTAGAAGAAGATTCTTTTTTAAGTGGACCATACTTGGCAGGTTTAAATTCACCCGTAAGCTAGTATCTATATGGAGTCCAAAATACCATTTCAACAATGTCTCTTGTTTCAGCTTGTTTAGCTCTAAGTAGTTTGTGTACAAATTCCACTGATAAAACATAATAACTATATGCTTTAGTATATATATATATATATATATATATATATATATATATATTAGTTTATTTGTATGTTTTCTAGCAGTTCTTAAATCACTCTCTATTGCCCCCTTGTGTTTGTATCCTTTCCTTTGCCCTTGGCATCCTTCTAGATGCTTCCATCCACATCTGTTCCTTGTCAGCTCCTTAGTCCACTCATTATTTTGTCTCCTATATATACTATCCCTGTGCAGTCCCTCAGTGCTGGTTCCTGGCTCCCCCTGAAGTTTTCTTGTTTTTGGTTCCTTGTATTTTTGTACCTTGGTTTTTTGCCTCAGTTAAATTATTAAATCTTCAAGACTCACCTCTGCCTCCTGATCTCTGCACGGTCACCCAACCGTGACAGAAATTCCTTTTTGCAACATGCCCAAAGCAAACCAGGCATAAAATTGGTTGTTCAACATGTTTCCATAAGCAGGAACATGATGTGTTTTCTTATAGCTGTGATTAAATGTTATCATTGCAGTCTTGTGTTGATACTGTAGTTATCAGATATCACTTAGTCCAAACACAACAGTTATGAGGTTTAAAGAGACATTAATTACTTCTGTGCACCTCTGAAGCCATGTGAAAGTTTTCCCCTGATGCTTTGTGTTTTCTCACACCAGTCATTACACAGAATAGCTTGACAGAAAGGAAAAAAACAGTAAGCCACTTCAAATTCATCCATCAGTAGACAAAACGTCATGAGACAGGTAATGTCAAAGCGACGTCTTGCTGTCTGGATTTGATTTGTTGACGTGGAGCACAAGGTTAGACCTCCTGAAAGTCATGGCTGCTGGCCGCTCTAATCTCCGTAGCCCCTGGCATGCGTCACCTGTGCTGGCTGTCAGAGGTAACCCTGGGACCTCAGCATGATGACAGGCTCATCACAGATAACTGCGCTGGCTGAGAATATATCCGCTACGTTCGCCAGAATGTTATGATGTGCAGTGTTCCGGTGATGACCGGGGGGCCCTACAGCAAAGCTTCAACTCCTCATCTTTAGGCTGGCAGATTTCTCATCCACGTCCACCTGGGGGCTAAAGAGAAGCAGTTGCCACAGCGACAAACCAATGCAGCCGCATTTCTTCATGAGTTCATAGGGTTTATCACAGTGTGTATGATACCATTTCAAAACCACAAAGCTCCTCCATATTGCCTTCTCAGGTTATACAGGTGTTATATTTTTAGAAGAGTCAAAATTTTAGGATAAAATAAATTGATATGATTTGGTTTAAATTTCAGGTTGCAGGATTTCAGCTATACTGTAAATCATATGATTACCGACACAAAGACACATACATAGATACATATATAATTGTTTTTTCTTAGAAATATGTATTTGTGCTGTTTTCACTGTAAAATGACTTTTTTCTATCTATGGACAATCTGATGAGTCATTCCTCTTGATGCCATGATTTATTTATATAAGAAAGGATTCCTAAAACCTAAATATAGGCATGGGCTGTTATTTAATTGCAAATGTATGACAAGCTTATGCAGAAAAAACACTTTATAGGCAACTCCAGTCTCCAAGGACCGTTGTCTATATGTCTCCATGCTTCAACAGAAGATGATTCATACACACGATGTAATTCCGCCATTTTCAGAAGGTTGACACATATAAAATGTGCAGGATGACTGCCCTGCAGATCTTTAGTTAGCCTTCCCTGATAGACCAACATGGTTCCCATATATTTAATATCTATATCTATTAGTTCTAAAGATGTTGCACTTTATATTTGATTTTTGTAAATATACTGTAGTGTGTTAAAATCAAGATCTTAGAAACAGAAACTAACATGGAGAAAAAATAGAAGAATAAAGATATAACAGCCAGACCTGGCAGAAATTTTTTAGGACTATGATCAATGCAGTCAATCCCACTTGGCTTGAGTTCTGTGTTTTTATTAAGAAGGCACAGGACTTCATATCAATCAGTGTTAGAGGGTGGCCATAGGTTTTCTAGGTAAAGTGACAGTAAATGATGGTATCACTTACTGCAATGGATCCTTAAAAGCAGGATGCAGAGAAACATCTTCGGGCTTTCTAAGAGGAAAAAATGGTTTTGTTTTTATACCAAAACTGTAGAGATAAACTGCCCACAGCTGGTGGATGGTGACAGGCAGAAGTATTTTAAGATCAGGGTCTGCTCTTTGTCCAGACATTTTCCAATAATGGCTTTTCACAGATGGATCTTCTTAATGAATAGTCAAGTCTTAGATGATTTACTCTGATTTAGTGGTTTAAAAGCTAAATGAAACCCTAATGGCTCAATGTCAAACATCTGACTTTAAAGACTCTCCAGGAGAGAAAGACTTTATGAGAACTGTTTGACTCCACTCCAGTATGTTGAAAGAGATGAACAAAATATGGAAAATGTAATATCAGTTTGTTTTTTCCATTTTAATATAATTATACTATCAAGAACGTATGCTTATCATGTAGGTATAACAGGTTATCCTCTACAATTCCAATTATCTCAAATATGGCCCTATTTTTTCAGCATGTGTGTAACATTGTGAAGAGGGTTGTTTGGCCCATTCTTTTTTTTTTTTATTTGTGATTTTATTTAAAAGCTTTTAAAGTGGGAATAGATTTTTTAAGACACCTGCACAGTTCTTCCATTTGTTTTAAGTCCAGACTTTGGCTAGGCATTTTTGAAATCTTTGTTTTGTATTTTGATTGGGCATATTTTTTAGAGGTAGATTGGCTGATATGCTACCTGGGTACCCTGAGCATGGATGACTTATAGTCACTATATTCTTCCTGATGACTTTCCAATAAAGTGTCATGACACAGAACAGAGGACACAGTATTCTAGGAAAGACAGACAGTGGGATTACTTCAAAAAGAGTTTATTAAAACAAATGGGTCTGTGGTAGCAGCGGCTAGGGCATCTAAGGCTGGAATCTCTGCAGGAGAGATACAGGTTAGTTACCATGATAATCTGATGGAGGAGGATTATCAATGTAAGTCAATAAACTGGTTTACAAGTTCAGTCCATGCCCAGAAAACGAGGTAGGATCCGGTTGGTGGGCTGCCTAAAAGATGCGACGGGCGCCACCCAGAGTGTCCCAGATGCTGCAGCGCCGGGGAGCATAAGAGTCACAAGCCAGGCCAGGCAAACAGATCAGAACAGAAAGAGGCAGGCTCAGGGATCTAGGAGTCCAAAGACAGTTCAGGCAAACAGATCAGACAGGAACAGGCAGGCTGAGTGGTTAAAAGGCAGAACAGGTCAGGATCACATAATCAGAAACACTAAGGCACACTAAAAATGCTAGAGACATAATTAGGCCATTATGACTGGGAGCAAGAATCTTAAAAAGAGGCAGGTGGATCAGATGAGCAGTAATTGGAAACCAGGCAGAGTTAGAAGAGTGAATGCAATGAATAATTAAGCCAGTCATCAGCTCCAAGATCATGACATAAAGAGCAGATTTCATCTTTAAATCAGTTGGGCTGATGTAAAAATATTTTCTCTACTGTCTCCAATATAAGAAATGAATTAAAAAGTGGGATGACAAATATAACTGACCAGCAAGATTTAATTCCTTCTCAAAATGACCAGATTCATAGATAAAGTAAACTAGCAATTTTCAATTGTATAATAATCCTCAAAGAAAGGGATTAATTGCCCAATAGGGATGCTAGGGTAGGCTAGGGTACCACCCTAGCGCCCCCTATGGGCCACCACTGCTGGAAGCCTTCTATATCCTAAATCTTTAAAGGAGCCCAAACAATTAGATTAACCCCACCAAAATTTACAATTATTATTATTATTTTTTTTATAAATTCTGTGCTAGTGATATACCAGATGTAAAGGACAGATAAACTTTAGAAAATTTTAATTTGGTCTATCCACTCCACAAAATATTTTCTCCAAATTGTCTTTTTTTTTGATGACCAGATGTTTTAGTCTGTGAACTTGCTTCTTTGCGCTCCATGTTTTTATTGCTGGTAAATCATAAATTGATTCTTTAGCTGTGCAACTTGTAGAATTTAGAAGTTATTCTGCTTTCTCTCATAATTGACTTCCTGGAGAAGTTGTGTAACTGTGGTTGGTCAATCACTCCTACTCCCACTCCTCCCACTCAGGCTTGGGTGTTGCTAATAAATATAAACTCAGCTTTTAATGGCTTTTTCACATACTGCATGTACAGACTGGCTTTGATCTTTTTTTAACCATATAAAATAGATTTTTTTTTGTCTTTATTCAGGTTATGTAATCTTATAAGTGATAAAAAAAATTGATCATCATAAAATCAAGTAAAAACAATTCTGTAAGGGGGTTCTTGTTTTTCACAGCACTATTTATTAAAGGAAAAAAGGCAAAAGCTTTCTCCAGTGTCACAGATAAAAAGTTATATGTGCTGTATTTGTCAATCCCCCTTATGTAACACACAGTGTCTAATAGTCGCCTAATAGCCCTGGAGCAAACAAAAGCCTGAACTATGAGACTTTTGATCGAACCGTCTGTAAATTGACCCAGCAGAAATGTATAACAAGTATGAGCCTACACTTTTCGCCTTGCAGGGTTTCACACAATTATTTTAAGATTGCACTCTAGAAGTATTCATTTACACAGTTTTCCCAGCCCTTTCACTGACATCTTCTCACCATATGTTCCAATTTAAAAGTGCTAAAGTCTCCTACCAGGGTCTTCCTTCTTGCTTGACCTGAAATGTAGCTGTGTTAGTACATTTTTACCATATAGGCTAAAACATGAAGCTGTGGTCAGGAAAACTCTACTTTCGCCTGGTTTCCCTGTCCTCCAAATTTATAACCTTCTCTCAAATGTGTTTGCACACGACAACTCAAGGCCAGACTAAGTCATTGTGTGTTTATAGCTCTGTTTTTCATCAGGGTCAAAGTGTCCGTCTCACTTGACTGACATCTGTTCCAGCCAATAATTAATGGCTCAGTAATTGATGTGCTTGTCATAAAGGCAATTGCAGGGGACAGGAAGTGAGTGAGTGCCTCATGCTAAAAAGAGGTGACCTAGCAGTCTCTGCAGAACTAAACAAAAACTGCACACAGAAAGGAGTCAATGTACTTGGTGCTATACTTGTAATTGCTTCAATGCAATATATGGTACAGGTAGAAAGTAAAATATAAATATCTAAATATTATTTAAAGCATTTTGATTTTGGTTTGCAAGTTATAGGTTTAGATATGTTGAAGAAAGTCCCTGAATTTAAGGACCTGGAATTTTCTTTAAGCGGCTAAAACAAATCCTACATAATTTGTGTCGTTTCTTTTCCTACTGTTCTGAAAGCCAATAAACCATAAAAAATGATTTTGGCTGTAAACACATTTTTTTGTGTGTGAACGTAGCCCTATTTAATCCTATGAGTTTGTCTGGTCTTTTTATCATTTCAGAACCCTTGCCTCATTATATTTTCTCACATGTTCCCATTGTTCTTGGTGGGAATCTTGTGTATACCTGTCCGTTTTACACCTGTTTCTTTTTCTGTTTCATGTCAATTGTCTGAGTGCAACCCCCTTATCTAATTTCTCATCATTTTATAATGAAAGTACTTAACCTCAGTATGTCTATGCACATGAATCCTTCCCCAGCATTACAGCAACCAAAAGCCTGGTTATAATTTCTGAAAAGCTTCTTCTGCATGGAACCGGTGCTATTTTGACCAAATGTGTTCAGTGGTGAATTCGACATCTTTGAGGTTGTAAGTACTGCTTGCCATCACACTAATCTTTGGCTCCCTCCACAGATTTCCCATCAGATTCAAATCTGAACTCTGGCTTGGACATAATACTTAATAATACTTCCAGCCAGAGAAACATGCTGGAAATATTAAAATATTACTTTAAACCAAAAGCTGCAAGAGTTATGAATGATTTTGACTTATCATTAAAAATTATTTGGCCATAGGGTGATATGGGCCACAGTCATAGAGGCAAGCTATGTCCAAAGAAAAACTTAGATTTTTGAAGAGCTCTTGGTCAAAACCAGATTGAAACATTTATGGAAAATGTTGGTCATTGAAAGCAGGTTATAAAACATTAGTTACTCAATATGCTGGATTGTTGTAGGTTACTTCTTTTATCAGCTTACTGGTCTACTATGGAAATATTCTGGCCCTCGTCAAATCAGAGAAGTGACACATCTTTTTAAGTAAAATCTTGTTAATCTTTTCTATTTTTTTTAAGGAATTTTGCTAAATAAATGAAGGACAAGCAAAAGGCAGCCAACCTCCAATACAGGTGTTCTGTCAAATTATGAGACAGATCCTTCCCCTGGAGGGTAAAAAGTGGGAGCGACCAGATGAAGAAAATACTGTGTGTCAGAGCTTTAATGGATTGGAATGTTAATTGAGGCATTTGTCATGATGTGGAATAAAAGCCTCTACATGCACATAAAGCCAGCTGCCCAAACCTGCCCGGTGCTGCCAGGACTCCCTGCAGCAATGTTGGACGTTTGGTCCATCGAAGCAGCAGAGAATCTATTTTAACATCCTGCCTCTGGCTCTTAAAAAGTTAAAAACAACTTGCGATAGCTAATGGAAAGTAATGAACATCTTTCTTGTTATAGTGACAGAAAAGCACCAAGTGATGGATATGACAGAAAAATTTGGCCAGAGAACGACGTCCAGCTGTGCCAAGCAGGTAGCCAGGTCATAAATCAAGGCCCTGTAGACCGAAATGAACTTGTAGAAACAAAGACCAGATGAAGGTAAAGAAATGAAATCATCTATTTATTGAAGCCAATAACACTGAATGTTTTCTTTGAGGGTTCACCTCCATTAATCCCGCTGCTGTAATCCTGTTTAGCCCATCCCTCCGAGCTCTCTGGGCAAAAGTTTATCATCCCTCAGGTCTCATATAGAAACTATTACCTAATAGCTCAAAAACAGACATCAGAATCCTCGTAAATATTACTCTGGGGATGTAACTGTGATTAAAGCTCATAAAAACATGCTTGTGTTATTATTCTTTATTACTTAGGCAGTCTGAGCTGCTTGTTATTCAGCCACGGCCGAGCAGATATGTCAGCAACGCAATGCTTTGGATCTATTGTTCTTTTTGTGAATGAGGAAATGCCATGTGCATCAAACAGAGGGCTGTTCTGATCACAGAAGCTGAAAATGTCACATCATTATGTCTTGATATCCGTGACTACAGAGCAGCTGCAAGTGAATTTCTCTTTTATATTTTGGGGTCATAATCAGTTCTGTGTTTTGTTTACAGTTTCATCAGGCTTCATTTTAACAGGTCACAGGTTTTCATAATATTAATGAAAGAAAACCATCCCTGATTAACTTACATTTTGAATTATCTCTGTACCTAAATTATTAATCTAACTTTTTTTTGTTTTATTTTAGCTTTTGTTCAAATTTAAATTTGAATGGATTTTTTTGTCAAAACCTTTTCTCTTGCTTTGCACTTTGTTAGGGTTCTGTTGTTTTGTTTTCACGCCAAAATTTTCTGGCTCGAGACAAGGAAGTGGACATGTTCCCATTCCTAATCCTGCAAGCAAAGCTCCATTTGACAGGGCTGTTTCTGCAGCCCAACAGCAGACTGTTCTTGGATCTTTGAAAATAGTAAAGCAATAAGATGGTCATAATTGCGGAAAAATGAGTAAATCACTACTCATATTGCACATTTTATTTGAATACATAATTAGTTCTGGGTTTCTTGTGTGCTAGTTTTAGGAAGTGAAATTAAAAACAGCTCTTTTTTCATTTAGCAAGTAGAAATAGTTTATGCTATACTAACTGAAAGAAAAAAGGAAATGTTTGTTTTATTTTGTGTCAAACATTGAATGATGGTTTTTCACACCACTATCTGGTTTGATCTGTGCATAAATACTTTAATCTTATTTTACATCTTAATCTTTAATTGTAATTTCTTAGATTAACGATACAATGGGGGTAAAGAAATTCTTTAAACCGATCTGACTGTATGATCTGGTTACATGTTCTCTGTAAAGTACCTTGAGACAACAGGTGTTGTGAATTGGCGCTATATAAATAAACTGAATTGAACTGAACTGTTAGGGTTTTGCTTAGGTACCCATTTTGATGAACTGGTGAAGTGGTGACATGTTAATCAGCCTAGTTATATCGACACAATGTTAAGAAGTGAAGAGAAGTGGTGCTCCTTGCAAAACAGAGATGGTTCTTTTAAATTTCCACCCCCTCAATGAATCACAAACTCTTCACTAAATCCAGACACCTCTACCAATGCTTGTCTTTTTGCATGGTGCTAATTGCTTCCGTGATATAAAAAGTTGTCTCAATGAAAAAAAGCAACAAAAAAAGAAGAAAATGCGTCATCAAAATGGCAGAAAAGTAAAAAAAAAAAGTTTGCACAGATAAATGAGAGTTCATAAATTTTATAGGCTATAGATTACTTAAAATTACACCAGTAATCCCATTATCATAAAAAACAAGTTCTTTAAAATGCTGTAAAATGCTGATGAGCCAAAAGGAAGATGTATTCACTGTCTTCTTTAGAAGACTCTTAAAAACTTTCTGATTTAGTGGCTTCTTTATGAAGATGTATATTTTACCTTTAGTATCTTTAGCTCTAAAAAAATGGCAGCTACTATTTATCATTATTCTTGTTGTTGAAACATGCAGAAGGTAAGTTCCACTTGATTCCATAGTCTAAAGAACTGACATTTTCCCCAGTCATGACTCATTCTGGCCTAATCTCCATTCCAACACTCGCTTGGTTGAACTTCCAGCTGTCCGCAGCACTTTCCCTGCTGACAGTGGAGGAATTAAGCTCGGTCTCTGCTGATGGATCCTTAAAAGAAGCAGACAGAGCTGCTCTTCATACCACTTACAGATATTTCTGATCCTTTCTCCAGTGACCTTCAGTGGAACAGAAATGGCGTCCAGAGAGGCTGTTCAGAGAGCTTTAGGCTGCTCCTCAGGCGATTCACAGTGTTTTACTGTTGGCTTGTGAGAAAGAGCTTTGGTGGGAAAAGCTCCCTTCATCTGGGTGGACAGCCAGCTTCAATGCATCAGGGAGTGTGAGTGTGGGGGCTAGATGTGCAACAAACAGAGTGGATGAATGAGTTTTAGGGTTCGTGGAAAAGTTCAGACCGAACAACTGGTTTGAAGATGTATTGTATGAGTTATAGTGTTTTTGTGGATTAGGTCCTCTCCAACATTCAGAAATTTGTTGACCCACTTTGATCTGTGATGAGTTTCTACATGAATTGGAGCCATGTTGGATTTCAGATGTCAAACTTCATCAGTCTATTTATGGGGAGCCTACAGGCATGCCCGGCAGATTTTGTTTTTACACAGAATATTTCAAGTAAACACGCCCCTGTTAGAATACATTTTTTTTGGTGACCTGAAAACTATGAAGGCCAAGATAAATAGAGCCTCGCCAAAGGATCTCCGCTCTTGAATTTTTTTTTTATATTTATTTATTCATTATTTTAGTTTGACACACATTAGAACAAACTACACTGTGTCTGATTAAGGTTTTATGCAATAAATCAACACAAACTGGTAAATATTTCAAGCTATGGTGTGTAATTTTCACTCGTCAATGGTCAGACTGCAGATTGCAGTGGCATGAACCGTTGCTCCCACTGCTTCTCCCCCTCCAACAATATAGAGGTAGTCATGGTAGAAAATGGCAACATGCTCATCACCTTTCTTGTCAAGTGATGATGGGCTCTGTTTACATAGCCTAACCTATGATTATTAGCTTATTAGTCTGTATAGGATTTAGATTTTATAAGCCAAGCACTCAACCTGAAAAAAGACAAAGAAAATTCTCATTTAGCGCAGTGATATATACGGACTAATTAACTGTAGTCTTTTAGTTTGAAAACGTGGTTGTGTTGGTTGGAAGCATATATATTCCCAATTTACAGAGTCCAAGCCTGGACTGTGGCATAGGAGTTATTAAACAAGGAAGAGGGAGAGGAAAGGGGCTAAGAGACGGTGGGCATACAGCCAGGGCCAGGTCTTAGTGGGATCACTGGAGCCGAGGGGGCAAGATTTTAAACTCCTTAAAGGAGCAGGAAAGAGCTAACAGAGGTATGCATCTAGAAAATGATTTTTGTGAATCCTCATTTAAAATATTTGATGTAAAGCTCTAAGCGCTACATGTTGTAAAGTTGATTTTGATGTTACTCTACACTTGCTCCCAGTCCCATAATGGCAATCTCTACAGTCTCTAGTTTTTCAGCTCTTTGCTGCTGTACCGCAAAGATGTCTGACTTTATACATGCAAGATCCAGTCCCATGTTATTATAAATAGCAACTTCTAAGGCAAAACAAAAATAATTATTGAGGTCTTAAGTTTATAACATACTTTGGTAAAATACATTATATTTCAAGGCTCAGAGCAGAGGACCCAGTATTCAGACAGACAGACAGTAAGATATTTCAAAGGGTGTGTATTTATAAACTACGAATCTGCAGTAAGCAGCTAGGGCGTCTAAGGCAGGAACCTCTGCAGGAGAAAGACACAGGTTAGTGAACATGTAGATCTAGTTAAGGATGATTACGAACGTGTGAGTCACTAACCTATTCCTAAAGTTTAGTCCATGCCAAGAGGAAGAGGTTGGTTCCAGCCGGAAGACTCACAACATGATTCATAGAACGCTGCCCAGAGAGTCCCAAACATTGAAGCCTTGAAGACTGCAGAACTGGCAGGAGATCAGATCCAAGCAGATTAAGGAAGGCAAGACAATCCAGAGGAGGAAGCCAGAGCCAGTGTCAAAGAGGTGCACAGGAGTCTGGGCCCGAAGATCAGAGATACGAAGAGGTAACAAGGGGAAATCCAGGTCTTTGTCAGGAAGTAGTTTTAGTTTTGGTCAACACGCTGAATCTGTCAGGAGTCCGAAGACAGGTCTGGCAAACAGATCAGAACGGGGACAGGCAGGCTCAGAATACCAGAGGCAGAACGGGTCAGGGTCAGGCAATCAGAACACAATTAGCTACGCTAGAGAACTCTCACCAAAGGCTTGAATAATCCGACTGGAGGCAGGCAGTTTAAATAGAGACTGGAGCAGGTGAAACAGATGAGCGCTAATGAGAAACTGGGTAGAGCTAGGCAGGAGGATAAAAAGAACAAATAACCCAGTCAGTCATCAGTGCCAAAATCATGACAGTATATGACATTTCTGTAAATTCTTGTAATTATAACACACTTGATCTTTAAACAGTAAAAATAAAAGAAATAACTCATGTTTTCTATTCTGAAAATGATGGCTTGATTTTTTTTTTTTTTATTTAGGGCCCTTAGTTTTTTTTTTTTTGTTGGGTTTTGCTGCAGTGCTGCAAGTAATTTCTTGGTTTAAATACTCTCCACCAAATGTTAACATTTAGAGGCTAACATATTTTGTTATCATTTATTCTTTGTCCAATAGCTTAAGCCTGCTAGTACTGGATGAATAGCATTTAAAAATAATCATCTATCCATCTTACACATACAAACTAACGCAAGAGTCTCCAGTCAAACTAAAGATCATGTTTTTGGACAGTGGGAGGAGGCCAGAGAACTTGGAAAGAACCCGCACAAGGCAACAGCACTACAAACTGTACCCCAAGAGTGAACATCAGCTTTAAATTCTTTATGCTGAGTTTAGACCGAACACATTTGGGTCATCAAAAAGGTGCCCAACATATTAACTTAGGTGCTTGGGGACTTTTAATTTAGACTTGTGTCATTCTCACTTCTACTTGTAGGAAGGCTTCATTGATTTGTTGATGTGAAGCGTCAAGCTTCCAAAGAATTTCAGAACGTAGGATGCTCTGGACGTGGATCAGGTGCTAAAAATGTCCGAACTCTCTGTGCCAGACACATAAAACATCTAGAGGCATGCTGCCCATGATTCTTAAAAACACTACAGGACCTTAGACAAAAAAGCAGAATTCCAAAAAATGTGTAGTTTAATATTAAAAATAATACCTGGGACATGTAGACAGCACTATAAGAGATACATTTATCCTGTTTATTAGTTTAAAAACAGTTGATTTAGGGGGTAATAAGCTTTTCAGAGTTTTGGGAAGAATTTTAAAAATAGTGTTTGACCCAAATGCAAAACTGGAAAAGAATATACTAATGGTGAAACATAATGGTGGCAGTATAAAGCTCTGTGATTGCTTTTCTTTAAATGGGGTTTGACCAAATGACCAAAAATCTTCAGTCTTCCTCTGCAAAGGAGAAGGTAAAGACCTTAAATCCTTTCCAATTTAACAGCATGCTGTAGTTTCTTTTTTTAAAACCATTTCACTATATCAATATTAACATAATTTTCTCCTTTTTGTGTATATATATATATAAAGTCATGATGCATTGGATCAAACTATGTTCACACTTTGAGGATAAAAACATATTACTCCAGGTGTAAGGATAAGAGGTTGCTTCTTCTCGTTTCTTCCTATTTTATCAGAGTTTTCCAGAATGTTTTAATCCTCAAGCAAACGGAAAATATAGGAATGCCTAAAATGGGATGTAAATAAGCTCATGTTCTACAGCAAAGCTAAAAATGAACACACTGCTAATTCTCACCGGGTGACAAATTAACATAAACACACATACAGTGTAGTTTATTTAAACTGAACACGTACACAGCTCTTCTACGGCAAACACTTAGAACACAAAATGTGTAATTATTCACAGCTGAAAATAAACCAAGTTCACTCTGGTTATGTTTGCTTAAAACTGTAGAGCAAATGCTAAATTATGCATTTGGGGCAACTTGGCTCCAGAAAACAGAACCTCACTCAGATTTATTAAGATCATGACTAAATAAAAACAGCCTCTTTGCAAACATTTGGACACATTAAATGTAAACCCTGTAAATATATAAAAGATTAATTTGAACTGTGAAATCAATCTGTATATTCATTTTAATTGTATGTATTTATTGCCTAATAGTTGTCAAGACATCTTAAGCCACAAAAAGCATCTGTATATTAGAGTGTAAGTTGCTTCTAATGCATGTTTTGGCAATGGATATTTTTATTTTGCATTACTGATATCACCCTATTAGTTTTGCACCACAACATTACTGGGCCAAGAAAAGTCAAGGGTTTAAGTTTGAGAGGATCATTTAATTGTAAGTTTACTCCAATCAATTTTCTGCCTTATTTTGAAAACCTGGCATCATCATCATCATCATTCAGCTGTTTCAAATTATTTAATTGATAGTAATCATATGTAAATGTCTAAATCTAAAAAAAATATGAATATATATTGTCATTATTCTTACATTTCACAAATAGAAATAACTTTGAATCTTAGCTGAACTTAATTCAAAATAAATAAATAAAAAAATCTCCTTTAATTAAGAATAGAAGAAAAGATACGTAATTTGTCCAATCCATCATATAAATGCATATATGAAGGGGGCCTGGTGTTGAGGCAATGTTCGCTGTTAACAGCTCTTTATCACAACTCAACACCAAACAGTCTTTACTTTTGGTTTCTTTAATAATGATTTAAACTTTTTCTATAACTATAAATATTCAAGGCTGACTACATTCCCAGGTCCACCATGCTCCATGAATGATAGAAGTAGACACCTCAAAGGATCAAAATGGTAACTTTGATATAATTCATTCAAGTTTTCGATTTTTCTACTCAAATCTTTTTTATTCCTCTATCCATCCACAGGTTATGTGAAACTGAGGTTAACTAGCAGCAATAGCCATCATGAAAATATTAAATCAACAGCAGATCATTTATTCGATCTCAAGTCTCCTCTTCATTATTTGTGGATATTCATGTTCTTTGGTGAAATCACCCAAGGAACAAACTTTATAAATGAATTTATTGCCAACTTAAGCTAACCCTTTTAACTCATTAAAAAGGGTACAAAAAAAAATCAAATCCAACTTAGACTAGAGCAATAAAAAACCTTTAACTGCTGGTGTTATTAAAGCAGTGAAAAAAAAACCTGCAGATTTGTTTCTGCTTTTGCTCCAACAGATGATTGTCATGGAACATAAAATTCAACCTGGACCCGTATGTATTTGTTCCATTCTTACATATTAAAGGAACCGTGATTTACTTTGCTGTTTATTTCCACTTCATATAAAGGCCGGTTTAGTGCTTGATGTATAGAATGAATAAATAATAAATAAATAAACAAACTCAACATGAGATAGGACTCAATAATCAATCAATCATTTAATCAATCAATCAATCAGAAGGTGTTTTCCTTTGGGTCTACAGAGACTTATAATTATATTCACAAATGCTTAACATTCCCAGGAATGGCTGATCATTTATAATCCTTTTATGAGTTCATAAACAAACCTAGAACACAAGCCCCGCCGGCCCTTAATTTCCCTAGTTAAGGACAATGATCGTAACACAACAATCCGACTGAGACTTTCCCTTGTTATGTTATTCACATAAGGCAAGTCCACCCAGAGCAATAATCCAAAATTTATCTGAACACCATTAAAAGGCAACTTATGACTTTTGAAATGTTGTAGTGACATCTGAATAAGCTGTTCTAGTATTACTTTAAACAGGATGCTTATGCTTAAAAAGTTTGCAGTGTGGTTGAAGAAACATTCTCTGCAATGAAGACTGGACTGAAGCTCCTCTGCAGGGATGGAAATATCCATAGTCCGTTATAGGAACAGCAGGGTAGCAGTTTTGTTACCAAGACTGGCACAACATCCTATTTGGTACATGTGGAAATATTTAAGGTGGTGGCACATTAATTAATTTGTCAGATTAAATAATACTACTTACACTTCAGCATTAGAATCAAGGTGTTACTTTATTGTATGCCTTGTACCATCTTCGTTGGTTGTACTGTTCTTTTTACATCTCTTTGCAGGTGATGAAGCAGACTGAAGATGTTTTATTATTATCTCCCTTTTATCTCCTCTTCCTTTCACCTTTTCTCCCTTTTCCCGTTTTTCCTTTCCTATTCTACTTACATTGCAGTATCCATATAATCTGTAAAACTCCCTGCATGATTATAATAAAGATATTTATATGCATTCATCAAGAGGAGCACTATGGCGATAGCCGTACTGCTCAACTTGTGAAAGTAAAATCTGTTGGGCTTTTTCTGGCACCAAGACAATTATTCTTATTGCCACATTGCCAGACAGGACAGTGTTTTAAAAAAAAAGGTGGTGGCACGTTGTTTTGAATAGTTCTAGTAAATGAATCATTATCTGCATTTATTCACACTACCCTTATTTAATCTTCAGCCCCTTTTCCCAGCTTTTATTGTCATTAAACTGTCAAGTACAGAGCAATGAAATTAACTCTCTGCATTTAACCCATCACCTTTGGAAGCAGTGAGCTGCCATTGTGCGCCGCATGAGAAGCGGTGTTGGGTTAAGGGTCTTTTGCTCAGGGACCCAGAGTGCCAGTTTGTGGGAGTGGGGCTAAAACTCAGAATCTTAGGATTCAAAGGTCAATGTCCTAACCACTAGGCTGCCACTCCCCGTAAAACCTTTTCATTAAGCCATTTTCTATTATTTAAGCAGGTTATATCTTTATGTATGATGAGCAAACGCTTATCATGAACGTAAATAAAAACAAAGAAGCAGTTTAAAGAAAATACTACCTCTACTGATTTCCCTTAAATTATAACAATTTAAACACAGAGGGACACCATTGGTAACAAATTAAGGTTCTTTTATTTGAAACTGTTCATCTTTAACACGACAATTAACACGACAAGCTTTTGTGATCCCTCTAGCCAGAGACAGTCTGTGACAATGGGTGCTGGGTAACAACTGGAATGGCTTATGATGGATAAAAATACCTCCCACGCTCACACAGATATAGACAACACTCTCTCAGACAAAGATTTGCAGAGACAATGCAAAAAAAAAAAAGAAAGAAAGAAAAACACGCTTTACGACACAGTAACCATCTAACACAGTCTAGCCATCTACTGTAGACATCAGAGAAAGAGCTTAAAGTGCATACAGGAACAGAGGAGGGCTTGTCCAGCTCTCAGTACCAGTAACAACCTGTTTAAATTATGAGTGACAATTTTTTTCTCCATGAGGGTAAAGACCTTAGTGCCATGCACTAGATCCCTACCCTAGTTTCAGCTCACACTGCCTGGAATCAGGATGTAATAACACTGCATAGTTCACAGGGTTAGTCTTATACATTATTGCAGTACGATGTAGTGTAGGTGCGGGCCAGTCCGTTGTGTGAGCCATGGCACAGACAGCTTGTTCATTCAGGATCAGAGAAATAAATCCAGCACAAGAAGCTCCCACTGCTCCGCCGCTTTAGATGAATAACCAAAATGAGGAGAAATTAGAGCTAAAGGTTCCAACATGGCATCAAGATGCATAGTAGGAGGCTGAAATGACTCCAGGTGATTTTGTCTTTGAGGTGCAGGAGGTCCACCTTATCAACGGGCTCAGTAAGGGGCAAAGAGGACTTGTGGGTGAGAGGTCCTGACAGGCCCGGGAGCCGGGCGGAACAGTGCAGCAGGGAGCGTCTGAGTCTGGAAGAGGGCAGGTCTGGGCGTTGGACTGGTGCCATGGTTTGTGCGATGTGTCAAAGAGCTTCCGATGGCAGCGGCAGCTACCGCGGCCAAGTGGGCAGGTAAGATCTGAGCTGAGAGCGGCCGACACTCCTTTCCTAAGATCAGCTTTATCTAGGAGTAAAAGACACAATATTTATTTAAGTTAATCAAATAACACAACTGTAAGTTATGAAGTAAGTGCATGTTAGTTTATTTTAAAGCAAATTATGAATATGAGGAAACGGTTTTGACATTTTGTGAAAACAGTCAAGCTACAAAGAAAGTCCCCCTTCTTTCAGTTCTAGGTTTGTAGATATAAAATTGCATTTCTTTATAAAATAATAACAACTTTTTAAATAAAGAAAGAAATTAGTTAAAAAGTCCATCACATATCAAACAGTACTGTAAGACATTAGTATTGATCAATGCTTAACTTCAATTTATAGATGAATCAATATTTATTTGCTTTAATATGAACATTTCTGGTGGCTTTTAGTTTTTCTCTGTAGCATAATCTAATGGCAAAACAGAACCACACCCTACAAAGCAAATTTAATCCCATCACTGATTTAATCTAAATTAAACAATAAAGGAAAAGCAGTTTTTTTCACACTCAGCTTCACAAAACTAGCTTTTTGAGCAAGTTTTCTCCACCACAACAACCAGTAGCCTGTAGGAAAACCTTTAGCAGCAATAAATCTCAGTTCTCCTTTCTTTTCAGTCATTGTTTTTTGGGCTGAGGGGGTTTTAGTTTATTGAGTCAAAGCTTTCCTTTTAGTTCTTGAAGTTTGCAGACCATTTCTGCACAGCTCTTCAATTTGACTTTGTCTTTCTTCTCAGAAATTCTATAGATATACTGTGTTTTGGGTCACTTTCCTGTTCGGGCCCCTGCTACAGACAGATGGACCCAAAATTGTCCCGAGATTACTGAAAGGAGCCCGGGTCGCTCTGTAGATTGTCTGTAGATAAATCGAAGCTGCATGCAGCCTTCCCTGCTGCTACCATCTCTGATCAGCAGACCTTGATAGATTAAGTTGGGCTATTGAGCTGCAAGATTCTCTTTAGGGTCGAGGTCTTCTCCAAACAAGAGTAGCTTTTTGAGGCCTATAAACTAAACTATAACTTTTAACATGCTGAATCCTGCGTGGTGTCCAACATGGAGCGTTTCTCTGAGCATTGCATAAGATTTTAAATAATGATTTTGAAGTTTAAAAGATCGGTATCCGATTACGTATTAATGGTAATAACATTTTAAAACAAAAATAAACTCATTCTTTAGCTTCTTTACTGTAAATGCTAATCAAAACAAATCCTTTTCTATAGTGGTGACATGATTATTATTAGTCAATAAACTGCATTAAGTAGCAGGCTCTTACTTTCCTTCTCAAAGTCTTTAAATAATTTTTTTGTATTTGTTCATACTTCATGATCTTGTTTTGTTTAAACCAAACAGTTTAGAGGTTTCTTTTTTTCCAGCTGAAGTTATTTTTAAATTGGATTTTTTTTTTCACTTTGAAAGAAACTATATTGTGAATTATGGGCAGCTTGGAAATAAACAGTACAAAAGAAATAAAGATTATAAATAAACATTATAGCCACTTTCCTAGCTGAAGATCCTGAATGCAAAACATTTTCATCCTAATACTTACATAAAGTGTCTAAAAACTGAAGGCTTAATCAGAGTTTAACCAAAACATCTAACTCAGGGACGTTAAAGAGACAATTATGTGGTATTATTAGCTATATTTGTGACACTGTTCCAGCTGCTCCCCAAGGAAGATCTAGAGCAGTCCTTTTCATGCTTAGTGTTACCATGTGATTTGTAATCTGTGCCTCAGGCGTGTAGAAAGCTTTTTTCCAACAGCTCTGCTTCTCTCTGACAGTTTAAGATAAATTGCTAATGTGAAAAAATCACCCAGATAAGATAAAAAAATTGGTTTACTGAATGTTTTTCTCCAAATATGACTTCGACCTTAAAAAAATGGCCAGTTTTTGTGTCATATGTCATGTAGTTTTAGCTTAAAGTAAAAATATGAAAATCCTCATGGGGTGTAAATGTCACCTAAGTTATCTAGCTTAATCTAGTGTATCAGTGATGAAAAGGCTGCATCCTCCCAGCATAGCAGCAGCCGTCACAGGTTATCAATAACCAACTCGTGCCTCAAAACCCAACGGGAAGCATTCCTTTCTCGGCGCTCATCAGAGGAGCTCCTCTCCGTTAACTCAGTCAATGATGGGTTTCAGAAAAAGCCATTTCCCCCTCACTGATAACCCTGCTGCTTGGTCTCTGCAAACAGTGGGTGTGATGAATGCCGTTTTCTTATGCTGTTTTGTAAGACTAAGCGCTCACCACATTAAACCCACATGGTTCTTTTACTTATCATACATGGCAATCAAAAATATTTTACAAGGCTTGTTTCAGCTCAACTGGCGCCGAAAAGAGATGTGGTTTGCTGCCAGGCTCCAGAAAGTTCAACAATGACTGCAGGTAAATAAAAAAGTTATTTCTGTTCTCTCTTTTGTTCTACGGTTTATCAGCTCGCCTGACTCTAATGTGAACCGCTTTGATGCCTCAAACCAAACGGCTCAAAATAAGTTAAAGCTGACATTTACAATCACCTCTAAACAGTAATCGACCCAAGCCTGCATTCCTCCTGCAGCGCGTTGGATCAGGCATGCCATTTCTGTCAATAAAATATCAAGATTTCAAATTAGACCGCAACGTTCCCGAGCGCAGACCTTTGATAAAACCTGGCTAGTAGGTGGTCCGCTTATAAAAGATGACATTTTACTGAGTCAGGTGCTGTCGGGTGGACCGAACGTGACTTGCCAAAGGCACCTTAATGGGAGATGTCCTAAAACCACTCATTTTTGTTTAAATTTTTTTTTTAAATCCTTCATTCCAATAACAATAAGGTTAAATCACATACAACTTTAGAAAGTAAAAGCATCTGGAAAAGGTTAGACAGTGAGCATTTGGAGAGAGAGATGAAACTACTGCTACTTGTGAACTGACAAGCCTGAGTGGCTGTGATTGTTGTGTTGACATCATGCTTTCGTGGCTGGAAAGATGATTGATGAGTGCAGAGACTCACCGGCTGTTTGGTCTGGCCTTTCTGGGGTTTACTGTAGGGACTGTATTTGGGCTTGGCAGGTTTACCTGCTGCTCGGTCTTTATGACGGCGACTGCTGATGTGCTAAAAAACACAAGAAAGAAAAGTTCCATTAAGGTGAATGAACTGATTTTAATGACATTACATTATATTGATACATTAATGAACATAAACTGTATTCTACCCATCAACACTCCTTCTTTTCATAATAGTCTCCGTTCTGAAGTAAATAGAAGTTAGAGATCGATTGTTGGCAGAAAATCTTAATGTGAGGTTTAGCTAAATCAAAACACATTTTCACCATCTAAATCTGAAACAAATCTGAATATAATTTTACAAAAATGTATTATTGATTACATCAATGCTTGTTTAGAATTTCTTTCTCAGCCTTATAAGATTAATGTCGCAGAGATACAGAACTTTACAAAAGCAGCAAATTCAAATTAGGTAAAAATATTTGTGAAAAGAAAAAAAAAAATGTAACCAATTTCCAGCTCAAGGACGTCAGGCGAGTAAAACACCAACAGCTAAGGAAACAAAGCTGATTGCTTTTGAAAGTCCAAAACTACTTTCCTCTACTTAATGGCTGGCTGTGTATCCACGGCAACAGTGTAAAAACCCAATGCAGAAGTCAGTATTGTTGGTAGCACCAGCAGGCGACCATCTTAATGAGTGCAAGAATAAAAATCAGACCTAATCATTGTTTTTAAGGAAGAAAGCTGAAATTTATCTCGGTGACAGCAGAAGAAAAAGAATTCAGTTTAAAGAACCATTTGCATGTTTTTATACACCGTCTACTTAAGAAAAGTTTGATATCCACAACACATGTAGACTTTCTCTTTAGGGTTTTTTTTATTGGAACATAATGAAAAGAAAGGTCTGTCAGAAAAGCAGTAAGAAATATATATATATATATATATATATATATATATATATATATATATATATATATATATATATATATATATATATATATATATATCCCTAGTACAGACAGTCTAAGCCTGTTCTAAATTCTTTACAGTTTCTTTTTTTTTGCTTTTGCGGTCACTCTGGGTGGATCTGACACATCCAGTGTTTCCTCTGATTTAAGTGCCTTTAGCACTGAATTTAAACATCTCTTGCTTCACTTTCTTTTTCCTCGAGTTCTGTTAAAGACATTCAGTGCAACCACAGTTTTATCTTTCCTTTTACACAAAAAACCTGAACATTTTCATTAGACAAATTCAATTTCACCTCACCATCAGTTCAGGATTTAAGGCTCAGGATGTGGTAGCGTGACCACTTCCACACTTAGAGCGGTGAATTTCTCATTACAGAACAACTTTAATCTTAAATGCATTAAAAATGAGTAAGATGTTTTATCACACTGGTAATAAGAAATAAAACTGACCATCTAAATGTGAGGCTCATGGAACCACATTTTAAAGAAAAAAACATTTAAGCTGTTCTGTTGGCTGGAGTCCTGTTTTTTTTTTTTTTTTTAAATCCTTTGGCAACATATGCAACTCTTCTCTTAAAAAACTGACCAGTTAAAACGTAAAATGCCTTGTTTTGGCAAATAAAAAGACAGCTTATAAAAAAACTATGAATTTTTTAAAAATAAAAATAAAGGACTAAAAATCACTTTAAATATCTAAGATAGAAAAACACAAAATTGAACTTAAGCTTTAAATACAAGCAGCTACATTTCGATCATATTTATATAAATCATGCACTTTATGATATACATTTAAGATCAGCTAAAATCTGTACATTTTCATTCCTTTGTCTGCACATCTAAAGTGAAAACAGATGTGATAGAGAAGCTCATCAGAGCAGACAGAGACAGCTGAAAATGAGTCCAAGTTAAAACCACCCCCCCTCCTTTGAATCCTGTCAGTGCGGTTCATAAACAAACGTTTTCGAGATGTGCTGTGTTGTTAAATATCTTATAATTTTAAGAAATATCCTACTCTGTAAATTTTATTTTGTTTCAGTAATATGACAGGCTTGTTAAAGAATAAGCAATCAAGAGGTCCATGGTCACGCAGTAATGCAAAGATGCAGAGATCTGCGTAAAAATAAAAACTAAATCAATCCGCTGGACAGAAAACTGGAATATTAGCATGACTGAATTCATTAAAGTCACTGACGAAAAAGTTAAAACATCCAAAAGTCCTTATTATTTTATTTTTTGCAAGCAATGTAGTGGATTTAGAAGAAGACTCTCTCTGGTCAGACGGGACCAGTTCTTAACTTTAGGCCAACATGAAAACAAGGGGAAAACTGACATTGTACGTACATCACCATTAATAAAGTTTACATCCCTAAAGCATGGTGGTGACATCATTATGCTATGAATACATTTCTTTAGCTGGTAGGGTAATCAAAAGACCCGTGGAGCTCAATATATCCCAATCCTGGAAAAAAAAAACATTACAAATGGAGCCAAAGCCTAAGAATGGGTGGAGGTTTTAGCTTAAAATAGGACCAATACATTCAACATAAGCCTTAGTTATAATGGAACAGTTTAGATAAACATGTCACTATATAGGGCGCTATGTTTATTAGTTTATGCCTCTTTAAATGAGTGTCCGAACATCTAGTGTATGAAAAAGTAGTCAACTCGAAATTTCCATCAATGCACCTTGAAAAGTAGTGATCATCCATGGTCACTAGACGGGCAGATTTATCTTAGAATGCTTTGTGAGCAGAACTCTTCTTGCAAAGCATCATGAGATTTTCTGTTACAGAGCAGGGGTTAGGGAGGATGCTATAATGTGTTAAAGGTATTTTGGAGGATTTTCACAGATTTTTAAAAAGACTCTCCATGCTTGTGAGAGCATGCACAAGCCCATTCTCCTCAAGCACGCTGTTTAAAAGTTGCTGTTCTCATAGCTGATACAAGCTTACTGTGTCCGAACGTCCACTAAAATCTTCAATCACTATATGGAGCGGGGACTTTATAGTGGATCTTACAGTTACTCTGTTAAATTATCGCACGGACATATCACTACTTTTTGCTCCCCATTGGTCACGTACTTCCTCCTCCACCACGTACCTGCACCATCTTTGTTATTAGTCACCGCTGTCGGGTAGCGACCGCCTATGGCGACAGCAGGCCGCTGTGATAGCAAATCCCATAATGCTTTGCGAGGAGAGCTCTCCACGCAAAGCATTCCAGGATATATCTGCCTCTTCTGACCTTTCTTTTCTTCTTTTCTTCTCATAAACTTCGTAGACACTTTTTCTCTTCCAACCCTTGCCATTTTCAAAGAACCACGGTGCCAAAAGTGAGCTTCAATGACTGTTTGAAACCATACCTCACCATAGATATATGCCTGAACCTGTGCATGCGCAGAAAAAGATAGCTAACATGTAGGACAGCCTTACACGAACATATCACCAGAATGATTGACAATTAGGAGGACCACTTATTTAGATGATCCACCCGGAAATAAAAGATCATCCTCTATACCTTTAAGATAGCTCAACCAAAGGGTAGACATATTTGTGTACATGTCTCTAAAATTAAAGTTTGCAAACTCTCTCCATGCAACCAGCCTGACCTTGAAAAATTTTTAATTGGAAATGGGTAAAAGTTTTAATCTGTAGATGTCGAAACCTTGTAGGGAACATAACTTGCTGTTTGGGAAAAGTGCTTCTAAAAAAAAAAAATGGAGAAGACGCACAGAAGGTCGATTTAAATGCACACCACACTCCTCAAATTTCTATTATCAAAACATTCAAAATCAGTGAATGTTTTCCAACCCTTAACTGTCCACCCAAAAAAAGTAAAAAAACAGGAAAAAAGTAAAGATTGATTAAAACATCTGTTAAACTTTTAATAAGTCATTTAGTCTTATTGTAGTCTAGACTCTTTTGATGTTAATTTAATGCATTAAAATAAATAATAAATCAAAAGCCGACAAGGCAATTATAATTACCATAGATTTTTTTTTCAAGATAGCTGTAGTCCATGTCACTCAAGAAGACATATTTTCTGGCTTACTGGTGAGCACCATTTCAGCTTTATGAGTGTGATTTAGGTCTCCTGTAGTTTGATTTAATGAGACATGTCTTTCTCATGTAAAAGAGAGAGAAGAATGTAATGTAATATGACAAACAACTGATGGAACCTGGTTTTCCACAGAACATCAAGGTGGTAAAAAAATTAAATTAAATAAATAAAATTGATAGTGGTTCCACTGCGATGCTAAAAAGATTATGGCCCATTGACAATGTGATATTGGTTTGGACCTGTGAAAAACAGCAACAACAATCTCTGCTCGTTATAAGTACATGTGAAAATTTGAAGGTCTATTTTTATAGAGAAACATCAACCCAATTAGATGGTTTAAGTTGTTTTATCTTAAGAACCAAAGAAGGTTTCGGTACAGCAGCTTCAAAAATATTGAGAGAGACAAAAAACGAAAAACAAACAAAAAAACATTGTTAACTAGAAAATACAATTTGGAAGTCTTTGAGGATGATAAATTAAGATACAGCTCTGGGGAGTAGAGACAGTCAGGAATATCAACAGTTTCTCACTTAATGACTTATCAAAACTTTTCTTTTGAAAGGGTGGATCTTGTGGATTTTCTTTAATCAACATAATGCATACAGGATTATATATAAACCTCTACAAATATCTGAAAAAACCACAACTAAATAAAACACATTAAACAGACAATAGTGGAGTTTACTAAAAAAATTGTGACAGTTATAACTCTAGAGCTTTACTGATGAAGCTAAAGGAGCCTCAGCAGACAGGATAGCTCTTGAGAAGAACACAGGAAAGTCTGGACTTTGGGAGAACGGGAGCACGCAGCATAAATATGGGTCAACTGGAACAGACTAGTGACGTCACCACACGTCTCGTCTGCAGCTGCATTTCACCTCCTGTTAATTGGTAATTGTCTGTAGATAATAATAAATTCTTACTTTTTTCATTTATTGGGGGAATAGTAATTAACAGAATCAGATAAACAGAAATCAAAGGGACATTTTGCCAAATAAAACCAAAAACTGGCCATCATAGCCAGCGGTACTTCACACACGGCTATGCTGAGAGAGGGCTGCTGCAGACGAGCTGGGATTAGACCTGGCTGCCGTTAGCCTCGGAGGTCCGCTGGTTGCCGCGGTCCTCTCAACTTCGGAATTTTTTTTTTCTTAAATTAAGCATTAAATCGTTAATTGGGCCATATAGTGACGCTTAAAAGTATAATATTCTCACCTCAAATGATTTCAAAACGTACTTTTATTGAACAACTGCAACAGAAAAGATTCATTTTAACTTAATACTCTGAGCTCTGTGAGCTCTCCACTGGAAGCTGCTGCTGCTGCTGCAGTGCATGCTGGGACAGCTGTCAATCTCAAGAACGGACAAGTCTGCTCTGATGCATACTCGGTAAATAGGGAGGGGCGAGAACAGCATCCGAGGACTTTGTCCATTTTCGGTCTGCTGTTCTTGTGAATTGGATGATGACGTTTCACAAGTACACAAGCACATGACAACGCACAAGTATACATATTGAGAAACGGCTCTGGACTACTTTCCTCATCCTTTAACCTGTACCTGCCATGAAAAATGGAGGATTTGGAAAAGTTCACAACCCGGGGAAAGACTTTTGACCTAAGATCGAAATCTTTATGATCCAGACCAGACAGTCTTCTGTTGCTGTTAGCAATGCTTACAGAGCTTATCACTAAGGAATGTTTGGAAACAGTTCCCAAGCATTTCCCTAAAATATGCTAATAACTCAGGAAATTCATTGACAAATAATGTAAATGGCATCATTATTTCTTCTTGGCTAAATGTGATAGCAGTGTACTATTTTGTTGAAGTCTGGTACACACATTCCCATACAGTACTGGTTATAGCAGCTTTTTCAGAGCAGTTTGCTAATATAGACCCCACTTAAAGGGCTGTGTATACTCCCACAGCAGTGTGTTGCAGTTAGCTTGTCACAGGAATAACACATATTTCCTGTTTGACTGTGAGACCATGCTGGAAAGAAATATCAGCTATGCTGTTGCCATCAGCACCTTGTTTATAGATGTTCGAGATCGGCGTTTTTTTCAGCGTAGTCGTGTTTCTCTGACTGTGACTGGCTGGATGTGCTCTCTTCATCCTCTGACATGGGAGCTGGCTCGGAGCTTGTCTGCCTGGCTGTATGTTTCCTGGACGGGGCCGCCTTTTACAGTTGCCTTTTGTATCTGCTTCTGTCCCCTTGAACCCCAGTCAGCCTCAGCAGATGGCCGCTCACACTGAGCCTGGTTCTGCTGGAGGTTTCTTACTGTTAAAAGGGAGTTTTTCCTCTCCACTGTCGCTACAAGCATGCTTAGTGTGAGGGATTGCATTCAAGTCAATGAGCCAATGCAATCAACTGGTTTTCCTTAGATAGAAAACTTTGAATCAATTTGACTGTATGATCTAGTGAAATGAAAAGAGCCTTGAGTTGACATGTGTTGTGAATTGGCGCTATATAAATACTGAATTGAAAAGAACTGAATTGAAATGAATATTTTTGATATATGCCCAATTTTGAAGCATGGGCTGCATTGTTATTCCACGCCACAAGGCAAGAGGGACAATCACCAACTAGCAAGGATTGTGGGGGTCCATGTGTCGGTTTGACAAGCTTGTTTGCCGTCTTCAACCCCTCATCCAATGCCGGATGACATACAGTTTGTCCGTGAGTGTTACTGAAAGACTGGCCATGGCACTGCGTGTTTTGGCTTCGTGTGTAAAGCAACAGATTGTTGCAAAGAACTACAAACTAGTGTCCTATACGGTGTCTAGGATAGTGTCCAAGGTGTGCCAGGTGTTGCGGACGACACTACAGCCAGAATGTCTGCCATTTCCAAAGAGGTATAGTGTAGAGCGGATGCAGAATGGACCAATCAGAGGCCTCTCCTTCCTTCGACTTTATCTGCGGTCACCTACAATTTTGGGGAGGTGCACCAGAGTGTCTGCAGAAGGAGGGGGGCATATCTGTGTTGACTGCGACACACACGCAGACGAACTGCTTTCTGAGCATAAGCCAGGCCTAAGGGGGAAGACCTAAAAGTAGTAATTTTATTGCTAGTCTTGAACTCTGTATTTAGATATAGCAGCTTTCTCAAGTCAAAATTAATTTGATATTTTGAATTTTGTAAATAAATATACAACCAAAAACTATAGTTAAATGCAACTAAAAAAAGCAACGGTAAGTGTTTCAAAAACAACTGAGATCAAAGTACCCTCTGAAAATATGCAAACAAAGACTGTAGTTGCTTGCAGCAGAACACACAGGAAACCCGACAATGAAACGTAGCAGTGCACTTTACAGACTGTTACTTAAAGGTTACAAGAAAATCTGTCTGATAGAAAGGAAATCAGATGAAAATTAGGACCAGTAAAAGATTAGTGCTGTATGACAGGAAACTAACATGAGGATATTATTTTTTTCCAACAAATCTCATCATTGAATGCTTTCAGTATTCAATGATGTAATTGGCATTAAGAATGGAGCTTTGCTTTGATTTACTATTTCCTTCCTTATTCTCCTCCTGCTGATGTAAAAGCACACATGAGGGTTTCCCACAGTCCCCAAACAGTTAGTTCATAGGATATATTTCAACATGTTTTTTAAGTGCAAATCATTTACAAGTGCTGAATTCCACTTAAAATATGCTGGATCATTTTCCTCTTGGCTCACACAGGCACACATGAGGCATTTTTTCCTCCTCCTGGAGGAGTACATTGTTTACCCAAAATAACAAAATTTTTATTTTTTTTTCTATAATGTAATTAACATTTTTTCCCATTATTGGAAATGAAAACCTTCTCCAATAGAAATCCATTTCCCAGTTCATACAGAGCCAGGGTATTACCTGCTTTAGCTGAGTCTCTGAGTTGACATGCACATCACACGTCTCACAGTAAAAGGTTTTGTTCTGCAGGCCCGTTGATGATTTGGAGGATGAAGCCAATTTGCTTTTGACTCCCGGTCGAGGAAAAGACTTGATGGAGCCCACGCCGCTCCGGGCCTCGAGCATCGTCTTGTGCTTCGTACCTGCAGGTCAGAACAGGAAATTAGATGTGTCAGGACATGATTGTCACCCCTGGAGAGACAGCCTGAGGGAAAGTTGAAATGAAGGGGTTGTAACTTGTGATTCCTGAAATATGAGAAGCAGGGTTGAAGGGTCAGCTTGTAAATTATTCCAAAACATCCCTGATCAAAGACTGCGCAGAAGACTGTAAAACCCACTGGTTTTAGTAACACATTTGACCTTTGAGTTCTCTTTGAATCACAAGAGCCTTTTTCTAAACCACAAGGTACTGTAAGATGGTTGGAGGAATATTTTCATGGTTTTTAAAGTTTTTATTTCCAATGAAATAAGGAACATCTGAAACATGCAGCTCTGAAGCCTAAGCCATCTCAACCTTAGCCAAAAATAGCATAAAAGTGAGTAATTCTCATTAAATGGTGCCAAAAGAAACTAGTATTGTAAATAGTTCACCTTTCTAGTCTTATGAGTCAAAAATTTCCATAACAAATAAAATACTACAGCTACTATTAATGGATCTACATTGGGTTTCAGTTGTGTTTCAACAACCTGTTTTACTAAAGGAATTTATTGCATTTGTAAACACTAATTGGAAGTAAACAGAATCTGGCGTTCTGTCAGGCTGGCTATACTTAAAGCGAACTGGGTCATTAAGTTCTAAAAAAAAAACAGACCACGTTAATGAAAAATGTATAAAAGAGGATGAAAACTAATTAAGTTTTTCATATACAGTTACTAAGAAATATCCACTGTAAGTGGTAATTACAATGCAAAACAAAAAACAAGATGAATAGAAGTTGTAAAGTTTTTAAGATGGGTATGGTTTTACCCTTCATTATTACTAATTTGAAAATGGTTGTATGCAAATTTTCTGAGGCCATATATGATGCAAGAAAAGTTCCCTTTAAGGTTCGTAGAATACGGTGCGCATATGATCATCATGATCAAGTTTACTGTATGGCCAGTTGCTGAGGAGGCAGCCGTCTTAATGACTGAGAGTAAATCAAGTATGGTGTGCTTTGGGACAGAGGCTGGGCAGCAGAACACGGCCGGGATCTGACCTGAAGGGGTTTGTCTCATCGATAATGGGGTAGGTTATGCACAGCTGCAAGCCTGCTAATGAAATGCACATTCAGAATGTTCTTCCGTGCTCTCATAGTTAGAATTTAAGCTCAGCTTTTAGCAATATCCTTTCAGACATTCTTTAAAACAAGTTGTTAAACCTGAGACTTTACGCCACCATATGCCTCGGAACTAAAGACTTAACTAAAAACACAAGTTTCTGGCACAACTTCACCGACTCCCCCAAGTACATGAAGATGGTCAAAAACAGTATATGTTGATGTTGAGAATCAAGCAATTTTTGAAAAATTGAAAAACTAGCATGTTTCAGCTTAAATAGCCTTGATTAAGGTCACAAATCAGCATATAACATTGTGTCCTAGTACTTCATGTTTTGCTGGAGTTTTCAATTCACCAAAATAAGAGCGATAAAGTCCTTCAGGGCTATGTATTAACCCCATTGCTTTTAACTACTCTACAACAGACTGTACCAAGACCCACCAAAGCAAGACGATTATTAAATTAGCAGAAGATGCCGCTGTAGATGGCTTCATTTGAAAGGGTGAGGAGATGCAGTTTAATTACAAAACCAAGAAACACACCCTGTCATGTTTAATCTATTGATTTTTAGCATCCATTCATTCTTGCAGATTTCGTGTCTTTCTTAGCCTAGTGCCTAGTGGTGTTTGTTCAACAGTATTTAATTGGACTCCCCTCTTCAAGCTTCTTGGGTTCATTTATTTATCTTCCAATGTTTGGAAACACCTCTGCATCACAAAAAAATTACAATTCTGAAATTACAATTTACATGAGGGTGATATAAAATGTAAGAGCAAGATATATAGTTTACTTTCCCTATATTTTCTATATACGACCAGCATAACGAGCTACATTCAGCACCTGTGCAGCAGGAGTTCAATTTCAACACTGCCAAAGTTTCTCAGCCATAGAAAAAACAGGACAGATTCTTTCTGAATATGTTTCAAATGCTAAAAGAAAAAGATGGGTTAAAGGAATAAAAGATCTATAAGAAAATCCCCTTTTGTTGAATATAAAACAATCCATTTCACTGTTCCAATCGTGTTGCTTTCTGCTCCAGTAGGTGTTACTATAAATGTTTCTTCAAACTGTTGCAGTTTTTATTTTCTGTGTAGGAGTTTTTTGACAATCATGCTGTGAGTCCTGTTGATAAAAAAAGTTGTCTTTTTTTTTCTTTTTACTTTGAAGAATTTCTTATTTATGAAAAAATCAACACTCTATGTTGGGGGAAGTAAAAAGGAAGAGTGACTCATTCTGATACAGTCGTTTTTTACCATTATTTAACCATAAGCAATTCTCACAGGAACAATCTTCAAAACAAACATCTGGTGACTTTTTATTTTAGGGAACACAAATTAATAATTGATGAGCTGCCAGTTAATGTACGTTAATGATCATAACATATTGCTTCTTAATTACCGATTTGTAATGCCTTTTTTTAACCTGAACAAATTCTAACATTAATAGACCATAAATTAAGAGCTCTATCAAAACAGCCAACTAACTATGTAAAGATTGTATATTAGCACTGATCTTAATATGCTCTAATCAATATGTGGCTCGTTAAGTATGATTTGTTCTGCTTTAATAGCATGAAAAGGGATAATAGTATAACTATGTAACCACATACAATAATACAAGTTTTAATATAGCCAAAAAAACAACCAATCAACTACCCTGTTAGTGAGAAAACACATTTTAAAGTGAGGTTTTGCTGATAACTAATTATTAGCTTTTACACAAGTATAAATTCAGACAAGAATAAAAGTGTTTCAGCAAGTTTATGTATCTAATTTTGTAAATTGTGGCTTAAAAATGGGTCCAACTCAAAGCACAGATGTCTTTGCTGTTTAGTTACAAAATATACATTCAAGCTGCACAAAACAAGCAATGTAAAAAAAGTTGTACTTCTCCTGGGATATTTATTGCAGTGACTACTGTATACCAATATTTGCATTGAAAGCAGAACAGTTTGTAGCTCTGTAGGAACTTTCTCCTTCATACCTCATAACAGTATGAAATGGAGTGAAACTGGTATTTTAAAATTAAAAACAAAAAAAAAGCCTTCTTTGGGTACAGTTGGTTTCTAGGACATTTCTAAGGTAAAAAAAAACAAAAAAAACACTCCATTTAGTCAAAAATAAATGAATGCATCATTGTGGTTGACCTTAGAACAGAAAAGCATTGAAACATTTTTTTAAGTTTCATTCCTGGACTGCAATTTTATTTATTTATTTACTTATTTATGGTATGGTAGTCTTAGTCTAACTTGCTAAGGAAACAAGTTCTTTAAGATAAAGTGTTACTAAACATCCATATTAGAACTGTTTTGGTTTTTCTTTCTCCCTTGAAGCCTGATATCATTACCACTACATAGTGAAAAAGATGTACAGTAACTCATACTGGAGATCAAGTGGCTCCTATATTTATTACATTGTTTCTTACCACTGTTGTGAGCTTCCAGCTGTGATGCCGAGTTAACTGCCACTTTGCAGAGCGAGCAGTAAAGAAGGCGCCGGGCTTTCTCCTCCTCTGTCTCTGTGTCGGTCTCCATTTCAGCTTCGGCCTCATGGTCCACATCTGTTTCTGAGGGGGAATTTGTCTTTGACAGTTTCTCCTCTCCATGTGAAGCCAAGGTAGTCTCGGAGGCTACTGTATCACCTGGAGTCTTCAGAGAGCATAACGGTTCAGGTGTGGAAACAGCTGGGGCCGCCACAGGGTCTGCTTGTTTGATCAGGGAGGATACTACAAAGCCAGAGGTGATATCTGTGAAAAACAGAATTGAAAATTATCTTTAGTTTATTGTAGTCATACCAGAACAGTGGTGTCCCTGTTTATCTTTAAGAAAATCTTGAAGAATGGTCCCAGAACAAAAGAAAAATACCTTAAAAACACATTGGTTGAAAGCAGATACTGTAAGAGAATGACATTATCCCTAGCCAGTTAAATCCTGTAAAAACTTGGGCTGAAAGGTCTGTACATTTTTTTTATATATGGAAACTGATTGCTCTCCTACATCCACCTATTACACAACCAATCAGCTTTGAACCACACCTCTATGAAAGCTAATCGGCATCCAAGGTTCATCTTAAAAGGGCCCCGTTCGGCACTTTTTTTGTTTCTTGTTGGGCGGGGGTTGTTTTGGTTTTTTGCGTTCTTTCGGTTGCCCCGTTTTCACTCCTTTTCCGGCCCTTCTTAACCCCTGTTGGTTAAACTTTTTTCGTTTTCTTTCTTCCGGACTTTTTCTTGCTTTTGGGTTTTCTTTTCACCTGGCCTTTTTAGGCTTTTTTTTGCCGGGTTTTTTGCCCAAGGGGGGGTTTTTCTTTTCCCTTTTGGTTTCTTGCTTGTTCTTCTTTTTTCAGCTTTTTTTTTCCAACTTGGCTTTCCTTTTTTCGGTTCCTGGGTTGAGGTTTTGTTTTCGGTTTTTTCATTTCTTTGGTTTTCCCCTTAAGGTTCGGCAGCCGTCTTTCTAACTATCAGTCTACAGACTGACCAACTTCATCTGTCTCCACTCCACCACCAGTTTCAGGCCTGGGGGGGAAACAGCCCTATTCTTTGCTCCTGTTCATGTATATCTATCAAAATTCAGCGCTATGTTTCCTGCCGAGGTCTAAGCGCCAAAGACCAAGTTTCTTCTAATTGTCCTTTCTCTTCGTGATAGTTTTTCAGATTGAAATATATACATATACATGTGAATGCACTATATCCTCCTTTTGGCACCTTTTTTTGACTATTGAGCTGATGTAACAAGTTAATTTCTCCACTGTGAGATCAATAATGTCAAACAATTTTAATGTGGATCTTGTGTTCCACCTTTATTACCTAATGGTACTTTAGCAGCAGCTTCTAGCAAGCAGTGGTTCCTGCAGGGACCAGGAGCCCAGGACACATTCCCTTTTCTCTTCACATTTAAATTATTTGATAAACCAGTACAATAAAATAATCACTCTAGTCTTGTCTCTGTCAATTTGTTTTGTGTTAGGGCCGACAATAACAGATCCATCAGCAGGGGAAAAGCTATTTCTCAAAATAACATATAAAGCCAGATTACCGTTTGCATTTGCACCTTGGACAAAGGGCTTAACTGTTGGAGATATGTATAATGGTATAAAAAAAGCAGGCATTTTAGGTTACTGTGACGACCATAACAACTGGAGAAAAAGTGAGAACAACACCCAGTTTTCAAGTATAGAGGTGGCAGCATCATGTTGTGTAAATATTTTGCTGCAAGAGGAAAGGGACATTGAAGCAACATCTCAGGACATCAGTGAGTTAAAGCTTAGGCCATAATGAGACTACCAAAAGGACAATTTAGACATACACTCATATTAATTACAAAATAGCTTAAGTACAACGCAGACAATAAGGTAGAGCAACCGCCATGAAAACTGAAAGGTAGTGCGAGAGCATGGAGGCCTATAAACTGACTCAGTAACACCTGTTCTATTCTTTAAATCAAATTTGAAAAGTCTCTTTAAAACTAAACCCAACCACATTTGATAAAGTATGGACGGATAAATAAAGTAATATTCAATTTATACTGATCCAAACAAGAAGCAATGTATGAATAAAACCTTTTTTTTTTTAGTTATTTATATGAAAAGTTAAATCGACAGTTTATATTTATAAAGTAAAGCTCTAAATTTGGATTTCTAATTTGGTAGTAGTGTAGTAGAAACAAAGACAGCAGTGGATCAATGTATTTGTCTCACAAAACAACACCAGAAGTCAGACTATTGAATACATCAGAACTGCTGCAATGTTCACAAAAATGAAATTTCTCCTTACTGGCAGCGGCTGATCGATGCCAACCCCTCCGAGTTCTCCGCACTGCAGCGTCACGCAATGAAGATCCGCGAGCCCGGAGAGCAAATCAATAGTGAATTATGTCATGCTGGTTTTGTGCACCATTATATATGGTTCTTATTTTTCCCCAACAGATGTGTCAGTAGTTGGTGCCACGGCACCCTGTAAACCTGATATTAACAAAGAACGCCACGGTCAAAGCAATATGTCAGAATGAAGGTGGAAGTTCTGAATATAGTTTTAGAGAATAGAAATAGTTTATATAAAATTTGTTTTTTAGTGATATCGCTCCTGCACTGAGTGGCTGAATGAACACCTAATAAATGTATGGAAATGTATACACTAAGATATTTACTTTTACTATCTCAGTGTTTGCGAGCATCCAACCCATTAACTGCTCAAAATGGCTTTGAGGCACATTTTTACTTATAATACCCTCCTTTTACACCTGACTGACTTCGGCTATAAAATTTGCAGCCCTATCATAAAACCCACTGCAGCCTTTGAATGCAGATCTTTGCAGCAATGAACAAGAGCCAGCAGAGTATGAATATACATGGACTGGTGGGCTATTTCAAAATTCAATGAGGCTGTGGTTTATGATGGAAAAAATATGCAATAAAGTTGAACATATATTGAGAAACACCCCATTTTACACCACTGAGTAACACACTGTGGTCTGGAGTGTCATTTTGTGTTTTTCACACTTTATGACACCTCAGGTTGTTTTTCAGATGGCAAACTTTAGTTTGACAATAAAATGATCAAAATCAAATCTTCATGCAAGACTGGAAACCATCCGCACTGGTCTGTTCCTCTCCATTAGCAATAAAAATCTACCACCTCCTACAAACACTAAACAAAACAGCATGACACTTGCTCTTTCTTGTTAAACCGTATGCCTCACATAAGGCTAGAAAACACTGTATCTCCCCTCTTTCCTGTGTTTCACACCAAGTTGTGATTTTAGTTCCTCTCGTCCCACAGTTAATGAAGCCTTCTTAAATTATATTTTCAATGTTTCAAGATGGAATTTCAATCTTTTTTTGCTGTAGTTTCCAAAAAATATATAATATTTTGATATATTGATATTTCATATCATATTTTCATCTTTGTTGAAGACTAGAAATTCAAAAAATAACTCAAGAGACAGGCTTATATCTTTTCCAAAATTGTGTCATACAAAGTCTTCCCACTTCATTACATTTTAATGAAGGGAAGTAATCATAAAAACTGTATTGTCACGCTAAAATAATAAAATAAAAAGCATGTTACACTGCCATAATCTAAAGATGGTAAAGGATGGTTTTTCACAAAAGTTATGACGTTTGTTCCAATTTGAACTCATTTGTGTTTAAATTTGTACCAGATGTTGTTTTAAGGGTTTGGAACATGACTCTGTATTAAAAAGGAAGGACTTCAGCCAAGTAAAGGTCTATAAACGTAACCTGGGAAACCTCCTGAATTAATGGAAAAAGCAGGATTAGTAATTTTACTCGCCAATAAAAACAAACGGAGAGTATTGATCATTAAGCTTGTCCAACTGAAAATTTCCCTTGACATTGAGGGTTGCTGTCACTGCTTAAAATACAGAACCTTTAAAATATTCTTTTCTTGAACTTTTCCACATTGTTTTGAAAGTAGAAGTGAGTAGAGTATCCAAAGATTGTGCTCAAGTTAGCATAGATTTTAACTAAAGTAAAAGGGAGACATCCAAGAAATGACTAAAGAGTCAAATGTATTTGGTATAAAGGCCACTCAAGAACTGAGTAACTGCTCTACTTGCTATCTGTCTCCATAACATCTGATTTAATAACTAAAAATGATGTAAATATACACAACAAACCTATAAGCAAATTTGGGTGTTTAAAAGAATTAAATAAAAACTGAAATATCATGTAGAAAAATTAGACAAAAACAATACAGGTGGAAGAAACACTGTTCATAATATATTTACAATATTTTTTACTCTAAAACATATGCATGCAATACTTACAGTAGGTTATATATGTAGGTTATGACAGGGCAAGTTACTTCCAGTAACAAGATACAGTAAAAGGATTTAATGGAAGACAAGAGTGGGATTTAAAATGTTTTCTTTTTCCTACTCCTTTGGAGCTAAATGAATTGCATTACATATGTCCTGGATGCATATCATTTTATTGGCATGCTCAAAATGAACACAACGATATAATAGAATAAAACAAAGCAGCTGGAAAACAGAAAAGAAGTCTAACCTAATCATAAACAGTAGGCGTATATCTCTCTGGGTCATTTTTAGTTAAAACAAGCTAAGTTAAAACAACATGCTGATTTTTGCAGTTTCTGTCTTAGTCAGGTAAATAAAATACTGCCTTCTTTTTGCACATCTCTGGTGTTGCTGCTATTTTCCTATATCACTGCAGTAAAAATGTCCACAGCTGTACAGTATATTGATAATTTATTCTTCAGATGACTGCACAGAATATATATTTATAAAAACACTGTACAATACAGTATTTCTATTTTGTTTATTTTGTTAACACTGCTCCTTATTTATTTTTTTATACACTTTTAAGGTCCACATTTGTGTGACCACATTTGCTGTAATTCTGCTGTAACACCACATTTTCCCCATTGTGGGACAAAGGGATATTCTATTCTTTTATTCTTTCTAGCCAGAGATTTTACTTAAGTGAGAGTCATGCTAGTTCCACATATTTTTACATAAGTAAAAGTAAAGATAACTATACTTTAAAAAAAAAACTCATAAATGTACTTTAAACATTTATTCAAGTAAAATTCAGTAAGTATAGAATATATTTTAACTTGCATCTATCTAGAAGACAGAGACCCTGCATCAAACTGAAAACACTAAACCAAAAATACTGCATATTTGGACCAGGTATACAAATGGTCTGAACTTCCATATCAATACGGTTTTTTGCACCATGTATTTTTTACTTACTTTTTTCTCCCACACTCTTTACATTTGATTACTGAACTAAACAACATTTCGTTCTGTGTACACTCTGTATATACAAAATTACAATAAAATGTTGCCTATATATATATATCTATATATATATAGATATATATATATCTATATATATATAGATATATATATATTATTAAAATATATATATATATATAGAGATAGATAAGTAATAAGATCATTAATGTCATTGTAGCCAGAGCAAGGTCTATGGGTGTGTTTCAATAATCCACTCAAAATAAAGAACCAAATCAAACATAATATTTGTAGTAAGAATTGAAAGGTGTTTACTGATGTCTTCCTTTTAACTTTTTCAAAATGGGCAAATATTTCCCTCTAGATGTGAAAAAGTGGTGGAAAATTATATGAAAGGAATTAGTTCCTTTTATTAAAAAAAAAAAAAAAATCAAATTTCCAGTCTTTTAAGTGAAATATGCTAATTCAAATAGATTGGAAGAATTTGAATATATCACATGAAGCAGATATAAATCTGGATATTTAGTTTGCAATTATAAAAAAAATAAAGCTTAATAATTTATATATCTGACTGCTAAAGAGATAGTAGAGTGCCTCAGTTTCAATTACTAAGGTTTAGAAAATGTAGCAGCCAGCATTAGTGGGATACATTCGGCATCCTTGGTGCATTAAAAACAGAACTGTTTTAAAGTGAAATCATAAAAGGGTCTAAAAAGGTTTTCATTTGGCAAAGAGTAACACATAAAGAATCAACTCAGGTAGAAAAATAGGTGTTTAAAAAAAAGAAGGTACAGTATATTATGTTCCTCCCACTTTGCAATATTATGTTGCTTTATTTTCAAAATGAAACCCACTCAGAGACTCTGATTATGCTTTTAAAATTACACATATAAAAAAATCCAGCATACATAAATAATTGTGCAAGGGCATTGTGTTTTTCATCGTAATTTTTAACATTATAGAATAGATTCATATCTCGCTGACAATCTGACTTATTTGTCAGCACCATAAAAAAAGTTGAAATTATGCAATATAACGTTTAAATCTTTATAACATATTCCTTTTACCATTTGTAAAGTCGGATGATTTGAAATAACAGACAAAAAACAAATTGTTGCTATAACTGTTTGGCAGTGAAGTCTTTTCTCTCTGTACTTTGGCTCTCTGCTGCAGTTATTTTTGTATATTTTAACTAAGTCCCCCTGACAGGATCTGTCCATCTCATGACCTCAAACAAGGGCGCCTTTTGATTACTGTTGCCAGTAGATGATGGAGCGCTGGCGGAGCGGCATGGAGCCCCTGTGGTTGCTGACCTCTGGGTGTCCATGTGTTTCAGCAGTCGCTGCAGATGTCTGCTGATGATTTAAGGAAGGCTATTATTTTCAGCTAATGCTTCCAATGCCTTGAAATTAATATCTGTTGAGCATTTGAAGGGCTTCACATGGACTTCAAAAGGATTTCTTTTTGCAGTTATTTTATCATGATAAAGTATGTAGATATTATTTGCTCTCTCACCTGCTATATTTCAGTAAAAATACTTCCAACCTTCGCCTCCTTTTAGTTCAAGCATAGTTAATGAGGAGTCCAAACATTAAGTCCTATCTAATTTTGTGAACTTACATGACAGCCAAATCTTTCATAAGTAATGTTTATACAGCAAGCAGACAGCCTCAGCACTACCAACAATTAACAGCCACAGAGTCCCAGCCTGTGTGCTGCTGTGTGCCATGCATAAAAACAGCCTGAAATCACAGCGATTAACTCATCCAGGCTTGCTGTACTCTTCAGGCTGCCATCACACCTGCTTCTCCCGGCAGCTTTTCAGCAGCTGAGTTGCCAGGTTCAGTGTCATTCCCAGGAAGTGCAATGAAAAGGTTTAAGGTTTAGAGCCAGGGATTCGGAGCCTGTGGGCTATCACTGAACTTCTCAAAATTTCTAAGTTGATCTGAGAGCAAAAAGATAATAACTTCCAGTTAAACATCAGGGATCCATATGATTTTAATCCCTAATGTTTAAACAGCTGTAGAAAATTATTTAAACCCACATGAGGAGTTTCTGTTGAGCCGTTGTGTAACACAGTAGTATCCAAATCCAGTCATCAGGCACCAGTGTCCTGCACATTTTACAGAGTTCCAGCTCCAGTGTAGTTAACAGAAATGGTTGAATTACCTCCTCAGCATGTCATCAGGTTCTGCACAAACCAGGTCCTAACTCATTGGTTTAGACCCGCTGTTCTAAAGCAGAGACACATTAAAACATGCGGGGAAACAGCCCTGGAATAGAACTTGGACATCCCTCAAAATTTCCCTCAAATTATGTTTTAAGGATTGCTTTTAAAGATTTCTAAACAGACTTGAATGCTGGAAATCTTTACAGCTGCAACAAGGATTCAAACCTAATCCCCTATATTAAAGATGCAGACTTAGCCCACTAAAGAACAAAGGGTGTATCATCTCATAGGAATTATCCAAAACGATGTATTGCATTGTATATATTGTCTCTATAGAATACATGGATTTTACTATCTAACATACATAATTTTGCATTTTGATAATCAGTAAAGTTTGGCTTCAGAATTATGATACAAATATGAACATGGAATTTAATATTAAAATGGACCGTACAAGAACATTGGATATTAAAACTATGCAATGTCCTTATCAGGACTCTTGGGGTATCTGAGGAGACAGTGCTGAATGTTTGATATACTGGCACGGAACGACATTCCTCAGTCCTGATCCAATGCTAAGAACAGTTTCAGCCGTGACCGACCCACCAGTCTCCTCCTCCAACAGTCCATTGTTGAAGAACTGCTACAATTGTGTAAAAAGTTCAGACTTCGACTCTCAAACATATATCTGTGTTCAAGCTGATACTCTCTTCCCTTCTGTGTGGGGTAAAACCCACCTTTATTGCATTACCCCCATCTAAAGTGCTAAAGTGAGAAAATCAGAGTCTTACTCTCGTCTGATGTAATGTGACCAAAACTGAGTCCCTAGGCAATTTGCAATTCCATTTTGTTAAATTGTGTTTATCTTGCAAAGGAAATAAATTGCCCAGCTCTAGTTCTTATACACAATAATAGTACTATTAATGGGGATTAATGGTATTTTTGTGCAGCTTTGAAGCTAAACAAAATAACAGCTTATTAGCTGATTAACATAAAAGCACTTGCAGACACATCAACTGAATGTTTATAGAATTTTATTTACGTATTTGATTTACATGGTTAACACAATCCAATTATTCTTAATTACTTTTAAAGCCAACTTGATCTCATTACCTATTTTCTCTATGTGCACAAAGTTCTGTTTTTTTTTACCTGAACTATTTTTAACCTGATGTTTATGTATTTTTTTTTTTAGTACATTCTTATATTTGGAATGGAAGTTGTGTTAAATCTTTTTAAAATGATCACACTGAAATTCAGTCCTTTGAATGTGTGTTCACAGGACAAAACATGACAGCCTCAAAGTTGTTTTATTATATAGTAAACCATGTAAATCCATTTAGCTGCACAACAGTGAACTTCAACATTGCTTTCAGGTGTAATTCTTTCATAATGTTTACAGCTACATTGCTAATCACCTATGAAGGATAATGACACAAAGAAAAAAACAGCAGCAGCTTATTCATGTAATTCATGTTCAACCTATACATTAAAGCCCTACAAGATGAAAGGACAATGAGTGATATCAGTAATCAACGGCTGTCCTTATCCATCTGCTTCCTACAGAAACCGGTTCTCATGAGTGTTTGCCCTTGTATGGGGGGGTGAACCCATCTACCACATCGTCATTAAAGAGTCATTTGATGTTGGAGGGGCAGGTGATTAAAGTGTACTTTGGCTGGCCTTGGACACCCTGCTTTCTGGGAACCCTCCAGTAATCCATATCCCTAGTCAGTGCGACCTAACAGGCTCTGTAAGGCCCAGTTAAGAACTCAATCCCCTCTCATTAATGGAGGTAATGACTGTGATCAATCTAAAGTTGGTAAGGATGAGATGAGGTGGAGGAATAAAGACACAAGTGATGAAGACCAGGTGAGAGAAAAGCAAACAGATATGGGAATTGATTCAGAAGATGGAGAGTTAAAGAGAAAGACGGAGAGAAAAGAGAAAAGTAAGAAAAGTTTGAGAACAAACAAATGCCGAAAAACCAGTTTGAAGGTTTTGAAAGTACAAAGAGGTAAAATAAACTGGGTGGGGATGAGAGAGATAAGATTAAAGCCAAGTAATCGAATAGGAACACAATTAAGTGGGAGAAATTGAGAGGGTGGGAGCGCTGGAGGCAACAAAGAAGGAGAGAATTGAGCTGGAGGAAAATCTGGACGGGTGCTGTGACCTCCTTGAGATGGGACACGGCCTCATCCTTGCCTTCCTCTCTCCTGATGTCGCCTGAGCGATAGAGAAGGGAAAAATCCTTCCACTCTGCTTAAACTTCCAAGCAATCACTAGATTCCCATGAGATCTGATTCCCTTCTTCATTCAAGCTGGATTAGCCTGTTTAATTAAAATGATCAAGCTTGATTATCAGCTGTCACACCTTAAAGGACAGAAACTCCTCAAAGCCCCAGAGTTCGGTCAAATTTCATTCTGCCTCACTTTTTTTTTTTTTTTTGCTGATTATGTCAGTTTGTCAAAGTAGATATGGTAATGTAAAAAAAGTTTCTGAATTGTTTTTAATTGACGCAACCCTGCTTTTAAAGAATTTTTGATCAACAGTCATACAGGCCTTTTGAAGACTAAGTTCATTTTAACTTGTTTCAAACCCTGAAAGATTTTTCCCTCGTTTCCCTCAATTTCATCAGAAAGTTGTGAAGACTTTAGTTAAAAATATGAGCAAACTTTGACAGCCAAAAAATCAATTTCAAGCAAATCAAAATCATACTGTATCTTCAAGAAACAGGTAATATACACCATCTTCCAGCTATTTATCTACTGTATATAAAATGTTTTTAGCTCCAACCTTGGAGCAAGAATTTCTATTTTGGGAACATACGTATGTTCAGCTCACATAATAATGTCATCAACTGATATTGGGGCTAGTAAGTAAGAATCCCCTTCATGTTTTTGAAAATCCAATATTGTTTTCAAGGTTGGAAAGTTCACTATGGCTCTAACTTTTATATATTTTAAGCCAAATGCTATTGGGCTTTTTTAAAGCTGAATTTTAACACATTTTTGCCATGCATAATTCTCCATTTTCAAGTTCAAACCAAATTTTATGTGATGATTCTGCACTTTTTGATTGTGTTTCTTTTTTAGTTTTTAGTTACACTTTGATTTATGTCATTCTGTGTTTTCTAGCTATTTGGTTTCATTTCCATACTGTGTCATTTGGTTGTTTTCTTAGACTTAGACTTTGACAGATTTATTTTTATCATTTTGTATACACAAGTGTAGACAAAAAGAAATTTCGTTTAGAACAGTTCTCTAGACAATTTCATTTTTTTTAAGTGCAGCCTTGATAAGTTAAGCACCAGTTGTTGTTGAGCTGCTACTACTGCCTCCAGCTCCTGAAGCACTCGCTTCTCCTGGCTCAGGGGAGGAAGAGGACGATGATGGCAATCCTGTGAGGGTGGTAGCCCCCTGGGTTGAAGAGGCTGATGTGGTTAGAGCAGCAGTGGTGCCATCAGCAGGTTTAGCAGTGACAGATGATGAAGCCCCAGCCGGCTCCTCGAAGGGGCTGGGAGGAGCCGGCTAGGGATGTTTCAGATTTGGCAGGGAAGCATCTAGTGTGCTCTCCTCATTTCTCCTGCAGAGGGCTGTGCTTCTCCTCTAGATGCCGAAGATTGCCTGGGAACAGTCTCAGAGGAGCCTCCACTCAAGTAGAGCTCTTTGTTTCTATCATACGGTACAACATCAGCCCCCCCAGGCCAACAGCACCGTCCGGTATTGCTGGACGCAGCCAAGACTCAGTCAGAATGACTGTCAATTACATATCTCCTTTTTTGAAGAGAATTCGAGTCGGAGATTATCCATTTTGTTTTCCAACGAGCGGACGTTGGAGATCAGGATTGATGGAAGCGGTGGTCTGTGGGGATCTCTTTAGCTTCACGCATCTCTTCCTCCGTCACTTATTTTCCACTGTTGTTTTGTTGACATCCGTCCGTAGCACTCAGTAGCTTTTTGAAACGGTGAAAAACATCAGTATTTAAAACATTTGGTGACCGTAGCTCCAGCAGGCATTGGCGATCATAGCTGCGGGTTTGAAGTCTAGTTTGTGTTGTTTTAAGCTGCATATTTTGTTAAATTGCTCTTGGCCGCTGCCTTGGAGCGCCGCCATGGTAACAGTTTTCTGGTTGTATAGTTTACTCTCTGTTGCTCCCTTGTAGAGCCTTCTGTCCACCTGCTCCCAATCAGTTGATTCTTCAATTCTTTGTTCTGTTTGGCATTTATACTCATCGTCTGCAGTTACTGTTGGCTGGATTCTCTTCATTCATTCATTCATTCCCTGCTTAACCCAAGTGTTTCCCTTTAGTCTGTTTCCTGTGTTCCTTGATCAGTTATTGAACTGAATTCCGCAGAAAACTCCTGGAACATTTTGATCAAGACACACTGAAAAGATTATTGAAGGGATTTTCTTATTTGGAAAAAAATGTAAACATCTAAGGGATGACCCAGGACTTTCGGACAGTCCTGAGATTCGTAGGATATATATGTTAATACTCTGGAATGATTAAATAAAAAATGACCTTCATTGGTTCGTGGATTGAATATTTTCCTCCACTGTATTGTTGAATTGAGACATTGTTTTTAACAGCAGCAAGTGGAGGTTTATTTAAACCCACACCAGTTTTATTCTTGTTTAAAAGCAAATTATCCAGATCAAATTTTTCTTGGTAACCTTTATTGGTTTCCCACTGACATATAAAATGAACAGAAACAAGAACATCTGCAGCTTTGTTCTTGTACCCATCAAGTTCCCTGCTGTCTCTGATACTTGGAACTGTTTCTTTTTATAGCCAGAAATATATGCATGCAGACCTGACCACTAGGATTGTGTTTCCAATGTAGGACAGAGAGGTAGAAGAGTGCTGGAAGGTGTCAAAAAGTTCTTCTGCTTAGGAGAGGGAGAAAAGGAAAACCTACGCACAGCTCCTGCCTCCCTGCAGCCAGCAGTGTTGTACAGCTGCTGTCAGTGCTCCCCTGACAATCTGCTCTTTAATAGCTAATATCAGGGTACATTTCCTCAGGCACTGGACTGGAACTGAGAGATGGAGGGATGCGCTGTGGGCATTTCTTTCAACCTCTACTCTCTGCGGTGCTGCTGTAAGGACATGCACACTCAAACCTAACAGGCTGCTGCTGAGTCATCCAGCTTATACAGACCATCGCTCTGTGAACTGATGCCCTGAAGTGTCTCAGGCAACATGCATGCTCTAATTATGGATGTTTAAACCAACACTCTTACTACATGTTTCTATAAATATATTTGTCCTCACTGATTTGTTAAGAACACCTGGAGTCTGAAACATGATAGGCTGTTTTTAAGTTACATGGAGGCAGTGGGCAGATCCACAAAATTAGGTTCAGGGCAAAGGTCCATTCACAACCAATTATAAACGCTTTACAGATCCATTGAACTACAGTAGTGTTAAAAATGTGTGGAAAACGTCATTCAATTTTAAGGAAATCATGACACCTGCCAAATGGAATTCTTTTGTTCTTGTTGATGTCACTTTGTTCTTGAAACCCTGTCTTTGGGGCTCTTGTTGTTTGTTATCGACAAACGGGCAGAACTCCTTCTTTCAGTATGTATAAGAATAGCTGTGTGATTGTTTAAGATTTCGAAGGGTTTTATTAAAATTTGTACGGTGATCTATTAAGTAAGTAGGTAAGGGCAGAGACAGTAAAATAATAAATATTGTATAAGTAATGTGGAGCATTCTGCCCTCCACCCATCCGTCAGGGGAAAAAAAGCTTCCTCTGCCACTGTGTTGCTTGTCACGCAAACTACAGTGGATTGGACTTTCTCTTAATTCAGCTGAACATCATGCAAAGATTGACAACTGAAATGTAACATAAACTTTTTTCTTGATCTTGCTATCTTCAGTAAAAGACCACATTTCTGGCTTTAGGCCTCCTAGAACGTGTTCAGCAATGATTGGTGGGACAGTGAAGGCAGGAGAGGCTCTGCATTCCACTTGACTAATCCTACTACTGCTACTTTATTGGTTTATAAAGCTAACTAAAACAACCATGGCTGCAACTTAATACTTACTAATCCTGAGGTTCTAAGTTTGAGCCCCGCGCTTTCGTATAGAACTTGGTGCTTCCAGGTGATTAGCTGATTTGAGGCACTGAGGGCGGGTATAAGGATGGAGCGACCCCAAAGGGTTAGGTCAAGAAAGTCTATGTTAAGTTAAGTTAAAAGCAAATAACAGCATCTTAAAATGAATTCTAAAATGTACAGGCAGCCAATGGGGGAAGCCAGGGTACCAAATCCAGTTACACTATCAGCAATTCAAAATAGCCCTTCCCAGTCAAGCACCAGCCAAATGGCAGCCCACTTCCCTGCAGCTCCCAGCAAAATCCCCTCCAACTTCCAGCCACTGGCCTTCTCCTGGGCAAGCATTTTTTTTTTTACTCTAACTCCACCCTTTTACTGAATCACAGGGTCTGACCAGGAGATAACACTTCTCTTAATGTACACAAATCCGGACAGAAACAATATTTTAGTACAAAGATTGATTTCAAAAGGAAATGAAGCGGACCAGCCAAGGAACCATCAAGGAAAGTGGGGAAATTTTGAATGGCTACTACTGTATAAGCCAAGTGGTAGAATTCTGGACCTACTCGTGACATTTCTGGATGGATTGGCTGACCCCAAGTTAAAGTCCAATACAGTAGTCCAGCCGAAATAATGGATTATTGCTTCATGTTGTTGCTTAGAAAGTACGAGCTTTGCCAGCTGCCTAAGATGCTAAAAACTAGACCGTACCACTAGCAATCTAACTTCAAATCGCTATCCATCTTAAAACCTAAGTTAGAAACCATGTGCTTTAAATATGGTGCAAAGAAGCCCAAACCAACAGGGGAAGGGAATTAAGATTGAAACCCTTTGGATTTAGGATTCAGAATAAGCTAGTATACTTCTGTCTGACATAAGACTAAGGACAGTTTAATGCACCACAGACCCACTTGGTGTTCTATCATTTTGCCTACTATATGTTACTATATATATTTAATTCAAGCATATAAAAGAAAGGCAAAGTGAGGCAGTCCTGCCTAACATCTGGTGGCATTGTGTCACACACACTGAATTGTGCAAGCATGTGGCACAGGCCCATTGCTGTAGCTCTTTATATCACCAATAAACATGTTGAGTAACAGATTTATAAAACAAGTGACTGGAAGATGATGAAGATGCATGTTCTTCCCAGTCACTGTTTAAGAAATAGTCTACTTTATACCAGTGCTGTGACTGTATAGTCTATTTCTTTTCCACTATTTGGTGTTTTACCTGTTTATCAACAACTTTAGTTTTTGTTTTCCCATGAAAATTTTTATTCAAAAAAACATTCTTTGATTACAATAAAAAATGTACATGTGTTTCTTTCTCAGGAACTAAGTCATCATCCTTATATTGTAGGTTCTTCCTAGTTTAGTTGCTAAAAGCTCCTTTTCATAGAGAAAAGTATTTAAATTGCTTTTTCCCTTGAAATGTAATGTAATGATCAGTCGTGAAGGCCACTTCTAATTTTTTTTAGGGTGAACCTTTTTTAGAATATTTTTGCATACTGTATGTTCCTTAATTGCTTCAGCAAAATTTTATTTGAAAAAATATTTCAAAGCAAACTAACAGCTTTTACTCTATTTTAGAGAGCAAACAGAAAATAATAAAGTCTGTTTTAAAACTTCCTTTATTCAGATGGTTAAATGTTCTATTATCCTATTTTTTCTTTAATTTTGAAAAAAAAATGTTTTGTTTGCAGAAGTCTGTAAAAGAATAATACCTCAAACTAATTCAAAACAGATTGGCTCAAAGAAGCAGTACTCCAACTTCTTGACAAATATGCCAGTGTTTCACCATAATGACTCACATTGTGTAGCTGACTGCCAAAATAATCTTAATTTGACAGCTCTTATGGCTCATATTCTTTCCCCCTCTTGTATATCAAGGAAAAAGGTTTAGTCATATTCAGATTTGAATATAATAGAAGGGAATTATCCCTTATTGTCTCGGCTGGGAAATTCAGGTGTACCAGCTACAAAGCTACAAGCGGAAGAAAGCATGAAGGTTCAGACAAAAATATAAAATCAGGAAGTAAGAATAGGAAACAATACGGTAAAGACATAAGAAGAAAAGTGCTATAGGGCTAATCAAAATTGAATACTAAGTGTTCAGCTCATTAAGTATGTGCATGTACATATTTATAAAAAAGAGACAGCAGGCCATTTAAAAATTATGGAAACTACAAATAACAACTGGGATATAAACACTGGTTGATTATGTTATGGTTAGTTGTGGTTATATAGTCTAATAGGTACTGGGAGGAAAGATCTTTGATGGCGTTACATTGTGCACCTACTGTAGGATGCACCTGTCTTTCACTGAAAAATATCTCCAGGTCTTCAACAGCTGCATGCATGTTGGAGACGTTCCCCTACTGTTTAGCAAAATAGCCTTCAGCTGCTGCCAGAAACATCTGTCATTTGTCATAAATCTGTAATTTCTTTTTTTCGATAAATCAATTAAGAATCGGACGACAAAAGATTCCTAAAAGAAGATGTTACACAGAATTTAAACTAATAGAAGATAAAATGTGCTCTTTTATTACTTCCTGATGGAGAATAATAATAGAAAAAGTTTTGACACTCTGAATGCAAAATGTTTATGTATTTTTACCGTTTTGTATAATAAGTACTTTGAGTGGATGGCTCTTTCAGCTAATGGCAGGTTTTAGAGTCTATACTCAAGTTACTATCAATTGATTACTAAATTAGTTGATGTTGATGATGCCAGTCTTTCCATCTCCTACCACCTACACTGTGTCAAAGAGGTATCTTAAGACCAAGCTTGTCTACTTAATGAACCAAGCTTGTCTACTTAATGAACTTTTCTTGGCTCTTCCTTTCTTTGGTGGACAAGCTGCTGCTCCAACTTTGTTTACTTTGTTTTTTCTTGTTAAAAATTCTCAAAACAGAGATTACTTCAAATTGTACAATGACAAACCTTTAAGGTTTTCAAATAAATAGCTAATGCTGTGTTATTTTGGTGAATGAAAACAAAGCATTATTTGTTTGGCACAATCACAGAAATTTCTAAAAACAAAAATGAGCAATCAGCCAGTATTGTTAACACCATGATTTCACTGGATTTAAGGTCCAAACGAGCCATTCTAAATCCTCCTTCAATAAAATCAAAAAGAGCTCTGCCTCCCTACTGTTTCCACCTACTCTCACTGCTGCCATTACTCCACCAACAAACAGACTTTCATTAGAGCGAGTTCACAGCCACTGAAACACTTCAGCCGTTCATATAATGCAGCATTTATCCATCTTGACTATTAATTTTACTGACATGGGAGCACATTAATATTCATTACCTAGAACTACTTGTGATAAACTGACTCCCCCATGTGCTGCAGAGATCTCAGATGTTATAGAAATGTGATATATCTTTTAGGGCAATGAACTGATCATCTGTTTGCTTATTACAGCTCCTTAGTTAAAGAATTGGTGTTGTTTACTTTTGCCATTTATAACTTTATTTACAGTTTTTCAAAAAATTTAGCCAATATATCTAAGTTCAAACAGGATAAGGAGGAGAATATATAAAATGTTACACTGTTCAGCCCCGTAGAGGAGAAAAGGTGTCTGTGCATTGTCCTAACATTCAACATCCTTACACTTTTATGTATAAACTAAAAGTGTTTAAGATTTGTTATCATTGTAATATGATCTTTAGGTATCACTTTTCTTTTCTGTATGACTTTCTTAGTTTTTTTTTTTTAATATACTACCAATTATTTTTTCCTGTTGGGTAGACATTTCTCTACCCTATCCTCAGTATTTATATATTCACTTCATGTGCTCACTGCATCCTTCTGTTACCATGTCTGTTGATTTCAAGCTTTCTGGTTGTGTTCGAATCAGGCGGCTGCGTCCTCTGATGGATCCGGCCTACCTTGATTGGGTCCTACGAAGGATGTACAAAAGAGGAGGATGGAAGAGTTTGGCTATAGATTCAAACAGGTCAAGCCTTCTCCGACTGTCATCGAGAAACCTTTAAAGATCGACCTGCCATTATCATGAGGATCATCAATAGAAAACACAAAACTGGTTTGCTAAAACAAGTAAGGAGGCTGAGAGAATGTGTACATCAATGAACACCTGACCAAGAGAAACACAGACAATAGGAGGAAGGCCAGGTTACTTGAAAAAGAAGGAAAAAAAAAAAAACATAAAAAAACAATATATATATATATATATATATTTATATAATGTTTTTTTATGTATTTATTTTTTTGGGGGGGGGATTATATTAAATTATGTTATTAGGGAAGTAGACCAAAAAATTAATTATCCACAATATTTTAGGAGGAACGATTTAATCACTGGTTAAATATGTCAGTCCACGGACTGTGGTAAAACTGATGAGACAACCGTCAAAAGAGTTATTGATGCAATTGTAAAGCCACTCATCCGTATTTGTAACCTCCCACCTAAACAGGTAAATAATAATGAAAAAAAGTCTGGAAAAGTTTTTATTAGCGGACTTGAAAA
>NW_015150519.1:15208-102937 GCF_000732505.1 Cyprinodon variegatus | reverse complement strand
ATAGATAGATAGATAGATAGATAGATAGATAGATAGATAGATAGATAGATAGATAGATTAAAGAAGCTGAAATAAGCTTATTCCAAAGTGTAAGCCTCCTCCTTAATACCATTTTGCATCTCAATACCATCCACACAAACACCAGACTTTGGTTCGGCTAAACCTGGTTGGTCCATTATAGTCTTACTTACTCGAGAAATACTTGTTTAAAATGGGGGTGTGTCTGGTTGATCTTATTTTGTTCCATTTTAGTTGAATGACTTTAGTTGAAGTAATATTTCGTGTGCATATCTGACTCCCTCATGGTTTTCTGAATGGCCAAAAGCTCCTGAACTCTGAACCCTTATATTACAATCATATTAAAACCACTGAAATCTAAAAGTCATGTTTCAGGCACCCACCATACACACACACAACGATTTCTCTACAGAAATAACGTACAACACACTAGAAAGGCCGTTAAAAATGGCTCTGCTCAGTTTTTCCTTAATTCCTTCATAGTGTCATGATGTAGACATAATATTGTATAACACAATCAAAAACTTACTGAAATTCCACCATCCAGTTTTACTTCAGTAAAAGTTCTGTTGCTGTGTGACATCTAGATCTGAAGTCTGATGGTGGTTGGAGCACAACCTTGAAAATTCCAGTGTTTTATCTTCCATTTAAATAAAATTTTAAAAAAAAGTCTCTGTTGCAGTTTTTTACTTTTTCTTTTGATTGGTTGGAAATCAGTCCCTGATTTCTTTCAGCAATGCTTCTTGAAAAAAAAAGTTGTAATGTTTCAAATCTAGCAACAGTATCTACACATCTGTTGCAGGTGTGGCATAGCTGTCATTTTACTGTAATCCCCTTAATTATGCTACTTGCATCTTTAGAAACGCGTCCATTACACCACTTGAAGCGTGACTGTTGCATGCATGTAACAGATGCTAGGTATTACACGTAAATCTTCCGCTTCAAGTATGGGATTCACCATAATTGTGAATGCACCATTAGTTTGTCTTTTTTTCTATTGAAGTACAGTACAGTAAAAGTTCTGATAGGCTTTCTGGACTCTAACGAAAAAAGAAAGTAGCATCATTTGAGTATAACGAAGAATATAAAGCTGTCCAAAAAAATTCACAATCTCATGAAATTGTCTATGACTGAAGGGTGACTTTACCAGAGCTGAATAAAGCTGAATAAAGCTTAAGCAGAACTAGACCCTGCTACACTAAAATGACCCAAAACATACCAATAAATCCAGCAAGAGTTGGCTTAGAATTCAGAAATGGAAAGTCTTAGGCTGGGTCAAAACTCAGATCCATACTATTTAAAAGTGACACATACTGAAATAACAGCATAAATGTGCAAGTCATTTCAGCCCAGTTCTGCAGCAGTAAATTTTTTTCTATAATGAAAAATAGTTTTACAAACCAAAATTACAAAATATATTTCTCACTTTAAGAGAGAAATAATCCTACAGAGCTGCAGCTGCAGAAGACACCTACAAAGCAGCAAAAGCTTTAGAACCAGGGAGCACAACTTAGCTTTGACATTTTTATAGGTAGAAAGTACCTCTCTAAAAAAAGGGTTAGGGTTAGCTGCATTAAATGCCAAAAGTAGTCATTTATTTTTATGTTCCTTATGACACCTATATATATATATATATATATACCGGTATGTTTAATGTTGAACAAGTCAAGAATACTGGTGAATTTGGGACTGCTCACTGTCTCTCCAGTTCTTTTCTAAATTTCCACAGTCAAAGTGCCAGCTTCAACAAATAATTTTAGGAGGCTTAGAGATGATTATATTATCCTGCACATGTGTTAGTTCAGCAGACAGAGAAGGACTTATCACCAATGCAAATGGTTGCCAACATGGAGCAGCAAAATAATCAGCATCTGGTTCCCATCAGTCGCTGGAAGTGACAGTTGTTTTCTTTTTTTTTTTTTTGCTTTCCATTTAAAGCGTGTTTTATCCAGGAAAACACCACAAAGCAAACACCTGGCCAAGATAGCAGGATTTAGACCACAGCCTGCAAACAAATACGGGAAGATCCACTTCTCTGCACAAAAAAGCATTTCCTTCCAAATTTTGACTAAAAAAATATGGCAAATTAGATCAAATAAAATGTCTTGTAATACTTAAAGTACTCACTGCTATTGAAGTTAAAAAATGCTCATATCTCTTATCTTGTTTGAATACATTTTCAAACCTCATTAAACAATTAAAGATATTGTTCAAATATATAATTATTCCAACTATTTGGAACAAAACATACTCAACTATCTTCACCAAGAACGACTATTTTGAACCTTTCAGATAACTTTGTGTAAAGCAGCATTCCTTTAAAGAAACTTAAAGAACTTTCTTGATGCAAACCCTCCAAACATTCCATTATTGTATATCACATTGCCGTGGGTGACTTAAAACATTTGTCACTTGCTACCCAATATTATTTACTTATTCAACTTTCTTTTTTTTTTTTGGAGTTTTTTCAGCACTAGTGGCTCATTTTTCTGACAGTAGGCTGACAGGAAAAAAGGGTGAGACATGTGGCAAAGGACGCTTTTTTAAGCATTGAGTTTTGCTTAACTGATTATATTTACATCCATTCAAAAAAAAATCTACTTAAAAGTGGCAGGTGAAAAAAACTGACATATGAAAGGAAAATATCCTATAGATTCAGCTTCCTTTAGTATATTTCCAATTTCTGATCACATATGCTACTTGAATCAACTCAATACAGTTTATATATATATATATATATATATATATATATATATATATATATATATATAGATATATATAGATAGATANATAGATAGATAGATAGATAGATAGATAGATAGATAGATAGATAGATAGATAGATAGATAGATAGATAGATAGATAGATAGATAGATAGCGCCCGTTCATTACACATCATCCAAGGCACTTTACAAAGAAAATCAAATCACAGACTGGTTAAAAATTCTCTATCTAACAAAACAAAAAGCAGAAAACATTTTCTCGCACTGTTGTTGGCTTTAGCAATCCCTCACACCAAGCATGTATGCACAAAGTGTGGAGAGGAAAGCAGAACCAGGCTAAGTATGAGTGGCCTTTTGCAGAGGCTGACTGGGAGTCCAAAAATACACAAGAAAACACACAAATAGAATGCACTGATCCATGAAAACTTTCTTTGTTAGAAAATGTAACTGTAAACTAGCTGAGGCTCAGTCCAGAAAAAAAAAAACAGTTAAGCAGACGAATTCAGAGACAGTTTTCATGTCAGAAGTGGTGAAAGAAAGCACATACAGTTAGTCGCACTAAAAGAGCCTATAGCAATGTATAGTAAAGACACAACTACAGCGCCACCTACCTGCCTGCTACTTTTATTGCCTGTAAACTACAACCCTTATGGGCGGATATGTTGAAAACTCTTTAAGAAGAATATACAATCTAATTAGTAACATTACTTTGAATAGGAAAACCACTGTACTTTAGGTAATCTACATATAATTGTTTATAGTCAAAGTTTTAAAGTAACTTAAGAAAAACTACTTTTAAAAATCATATTAATTGGTCTAAATAGAAACAGAGCAACATTTTATTGATTGACGGGAAGAATGTTGTTTCAGGTCCAATGGAGTGAGTCAATTTGCAAGATGGTGGCTCAGCTAACATAATATGGGGATATTTCTCATGCTATGGCATCAAGACTATTTATCTTGAATTAATGCAAGTGGAAGAAGGCGTTTCCTCTAAGCAGAGCAGAAAGAATAACACTGTGGAGCAGCTACCCCGTCCCTGGTTCTGGGTGTACATGAAACATGATGTTTCTGAGGCAAAACAATACATGCACAAAAACTGTGGAATGCAGGACATTCATTCTGGGCAGTTACACCTGTGCACGGGTGCCAGCAGTTGGTGAACTCACAGATGTGAAGCAGCTGCTTATGCAACTAAATATTAGTGCAGGCATTCACAGAAAAGCTAAATCTTTAAACATATTTTCAGGTAAATTTTTCAGGTAGTACAGAAAAATTATGGCTCTGCTATTTTCTTAAGCAGCCTTATACTGTATTCCCATTTGCTGACATTCACTTGGTGAATGTCAGGTTTTGACATATTTTACAGGGGTAAATAGGGACCAAAGGACCTGAGAGGGTGATAAGAAAATATGTCAATGATTATCTAGTATTTGTAGGGTAAAAGCCGCTTTGTAACTCTAGATAAAATAAAAAGTACTTCTGGCCTCTCTGTCTCTGACTTCCACAAAACCTCTCAGGCTTAAAAAATCTGATATGCTCCCTGTAACCTGGCAGTTTCCCCTTATAGGATCCAGAGGGAGTTCATCCAAGTCCTAAAGGGATTACAAGCTCGTGTAACAAAGTCAGACTCCTTAAATGAAATAAGATGTATTTTAGGGTTGATGCTGTTGAACTACCTCAGCTGCATAAACCTATAGAGTGTGTGTCGGGGAATGTGTGGAGGGCAGGATAACACAGACCTTTCCTGTCGGTGCCGTTGGGGACCTGCAAGGTGTTGATGCCCTTGGCAGTCTCCTGGCTAGCAGTTTCCTTGGTGACTGCTGAGCCTTTGAGCTTACTCTTTGGGGTTTCCAGCGATTTTAGCTTCTTGGCATGTTTGGTGCCCTTGTAGTGGGCCAATGCCTGACTCTGTAAGAAGAGGAAATATAGATACTTTTAGCAGTTGAAGTCAGACGAAGTATGGAAAATAAAAACGATAAATTTAGAAAATACAGAAAAAAGGTTGACTCTAAATGGAAATTTTAATTTAGTAAGCTTTTACATTGCTTTTCTTGTTCTTTTGCCAGTTCCCTTTGAAAAAATATACTAAATAACACCAGAAAATTATGTCAAACTACCTCTGTTTCCTTTAGAGTTAGATTTATTTTTCTACAGTCTTTTAAGCTCCAACTTATGAATCAAGACAATCATGGAGAAAAGAAACAGTGTCAGCAGGATTTTGGGCCAGTAAGAAAAAGCCAAACCAAAAATAAGACCTAATTTGGAGATCTCAAGCTGCTTTGAGACCCACTAGAAAAATCTTTGGAAAACCACTGGACTGGTCCTAATCCTTCCACTTTAAGACATTTTGTATCCAATCAGAGTTCTTTGTTAAATGAGGGAATAACATCAATGTGGACATTGAGTGAACAGCAGAGAAAAGAAATTATTCCTCACAAAAATCAGAAGTTCAGAAGAAGCACAAATACAGTTAAAAGGGGATATGTACAGTAGGGACAAGTATGCATAAGAATATATTTCTGCAGTCTCTATAACAAAAAAAAATGCTGCATTACTAAGGTTAGAAATTGTGCATAAAAAAACCTAGTAGTATGGAGTAACAGTGTTACATACACTCAACAAAAATATAAATGCAACCCTTTTGGTATTGCTGTTTTTTATGAGATTAACTCAAAGATCCAAAAATTTTTCCACATACACAATATAACCTTTTCCCTCAAATTAAATTATTGAAGCCTCTCAACGTTTGAAAATATAAAGTCCTAAAATATCAAATTTGCCTCATTGTTCTTTAATTACAAACAGAAAACCATAATAATATCTTCATAAATATGTTCTCTTTTGCCCCATCAAATAAACCAAAATGATGCAGATTAGCATGCAATGTTTCTCATGTGTACTCCCTTTATTACTTTTTTTAAACAAAAACTTCTTACTTTACATGTATTTAAAGTTAAAAAAACAGGAAATTTATCAGAAATATTTAACAGTTTTGATCATAAAACCTAACTAGATAGTTACTTTAATTAGTAAACATTTATTTTGAATGTGCAGAAACTGAGTAACTGAGTAAAAAACTATACAAAAACTGAGTTACCAACTCAGTTACATTTTTTGGGAAGTAACTTGTAACTAGGTAGTAGTATTCCCAGCACTGCCTGTTAATAGAGCCAATGTGTGCTGATCTTCATAAGTCATGTAGTGGCTCAGTGAATTGTTAATCTCACACCTCAAGTCAGAGCGATAAGTAGAAATCCTATGACTGACAATCGAGCGAATTTTGCCTCCAAATCAGATGATGAGGGAGATTGAAACAAAACATTTCCAAAGCTCAGTGTTTGAGAAATGCTGCACCTGCAGCTCTGAGGAAAGTTTGGTATCATGACGTCTACATCCAAATCATTTTTTGTTATGTTTAAAGTAAACATAGTGGTAAAGGGCTTATCTATCATAAGTAAATGTGGGGTTTAAAAAATCTTTGCAAAGACTTGCTTCGAAATGTGATTTTACTCTAATGGAATTAAATTGAAGAAAGTTATCTGCAACAAACACTACAGTACAGACACTGCTTCCAATAAATTCTTAGTCCTCAGATCTGCTCATTTCACTTAGTTGAATTTAGTAGAGTATAAGAGAGGATTCTGGATCTTTTTGACAAAAGATTTGAAAAAAGAATGGTTAAAGATTGCTCCCTCTGTCTGCTCCAAATTTTGTTGGAGAGGATCAAGTGTCGTCCAGCTGTTTAAAAGAGGATGTAGAAAGCATTACACTAGCAAGACACTAGTGATTTTCTCTCCTCTCTCACTGATTGAATATTCTGAAATAAGGATGTTTCTTTTTTTTAATATCCATTTGAAGGTTTTGGCAGATCTTTCCCAGTCGCATCAACAGGTCTTGGGGTTTTATCATAAAACTAGAAATATCAGAAATAAAACAAAATAGTGCAGTATGAATGGATTTAGAGTAAATTCACAAATGTTTTGTTTTAAAGTCTGAACACGTAGAGCCACCAAGATTCCCTTTCACAACAAATTCCTCCTGATACGCAGACAGGGGATGTAAGCAGAGACTCTGAGCTGTCCTTGTTTACCGTTGAGCATTTCCCTGCGTACTTTGCCTGTGGCAGGAAGAAAGCCATCAAGGAGGAATGAAACTGCATCTTAGAATAAATAAGAAAGCCAACTTTAGGATCCCAGAAAAAACAGAATGGATTATTATTTATGGTCAACAGCTAAATAAAGGCCACATGTGGAAGCATCCCCTTTCAAATATCTTTAGATGCAGGGTATTCTGAAATGTTCTGTTACTGATTGAGAGCTTTGATTGTGTCCCAGGAGACCATAAATTCTTTATTCAGTTATTTTGTTGGCAAAGACTTTTTGAGACGATTTTCTCTGTGAAGCATCACTTTTTTAGATTGACTGCACATCTTGTTCTGGCATGTAACTATTAATTTTCACCAACATTCATCACCCTGCAGGTACCAAAGACATGGCTAACAGTTTGTCATGAGACTCCTGTAATATGGATGGCTGTTTAATGCTGCCTGGGCAATATTTCATCTTGTATCAGAGCAGTGAAATGGAATGCCTGGATTCCAGGTCTGACACATGTATTATTAAATTTAGGACTAAAATGATTTGTTTTCCTTCCAGGTGCTCTTTGAAAAATACATAAAACACCAGCGATGCTGTAACTCCTAAAGAGGCTACTGGGAACAGAGGGCTTCAAGTGGAGGTTTTAAGGAATTCAATAGATGCCATCACCAAACGAAGATTGCACCAAATGTTCCAGGCAATTTAAAATGAAGGGTTTATGTATTTTCTGTCTTTTGGGGAGTGTCTCAAAAGCGGTCTCAAAAGTTACATTTTTGTTTTTTCTGGTTGTATTTTTTAGGTTGTTAAAGGTCGAACCTACAGTACAACACACCCTCAATCCAAATACAGTAATTTGTTGGGTCAACAGTATGGACATTTTAGTGGGTAGGAAAGGCCAAACTGCTGTGCCAAACCCAGAAAGCCTTTATCCCTTCCAACAGCTCTTACATGCAAGATGATGCGTGTCAAATTGGGACAACAGCTCTCCATAAAACAGACAAGGCAAGGAAAGTTCATTTATATAGCATAATTCAGTACAAGGACGATTCAAAGTGGGTTACATGAAGTAAACATTCAAATAGAAAGACAGTGATTATCTGCATGTGTCCACACAGAATACAGGTGAAGAAATATTGCATTTTTGTTAAACTCTGTAAGGTAGGCTGGGCCAACTGAGTTTGTAGCATTTTCCTCAAAAATAGCTTTTTTTGTTAAACTCTGAGTTGACAGATGCATATTTTGAAGGAGTCATAGAACGCAAAACCGAGTTTACATTGTCATAGATGAATAACAATAGTTCAGTGGGTGAAATGGACGTACAGTGAAGTTTAAACCCCATCGACACCTCCTTTCTCTGCAAATCTCACAATTCTAAACTTCCACCATAAAACTGGCGAATTCAAACAAAGCACCGAATTGACGTCAATTCAGGGATGTTGCCTTATTTGGTTCTGGCCTGTACTTCAGTCATGCCTCGAAATTGACAAACAGACCAGCCAAATGGTTCACTGGCTAAAGGTGGGGGGTGGGGGTATGAAGTGCCGACTGCTGGGCCACTGACTGAACCGGACCTCAGCAGAGAGCAATGAGACGCATGTTCTTAGCCGGAGGAGGGGGGCTGGGGGCCGGCAACAGACATCCCAAGTCTCCTGAAAGTTCTTGGAGCTAAATATGCATGAGCAAACCATAAAAGGAAGAAAACCTGTAGTTTCATTCTAGGCTTTTAACCAGGCTTGCATTAGGGCTCATAGAACAGCAGATTATGCCATTTTCAGCCCAACACCCTATTCAGAGACCTTAAGGACCAGCACCAAATACCCATATAATCATTCTATGACCCCTTTAAGCAAGCAGTCGAGCAATCAATTTAGAGGGTGGAACTTGAGTAAAAGTTTCTATTTTCTCTGCCATGTTTGTTCCGACTTTTCTGATCATATATACTCCTATACTCCTCTAAAGAGTTTTTGAAAGGTACCAAGGGGTGCATCAATCGCGTGGGTGTAAAGCCACGTATGGAATCCTTAATGCATCTTTAACAGTTGTGAGTCGCAGCCTGCTTATCTTTGCTGCATGTCTTCCTGCTCTCAACCCCACTTCCTGTCTGTCTGCTATCAAACAAATGGCACTGGTACCAAAAAAGGAAGCTGGATTCTAAAGAAGGGTTAAGTGAGTGGATTTCAATTTATCCAAATGTGAATTGAGAAATTCTGCTCTTGAAAAAACAGCTCTATCAAAAGGGTGTTTTTTACTCTTTTAAAGAGGCACCAAATGTTTCCTGTGCCTGAGTAATATTGTCCTCAATTTGAACAGCTTACACTCATAGAGTTTCTGCGTATATGGCCTGCCACACAAAGGATTGTGGGGAACTGTATAGCTCCTAAATGCCGAATAGAAACATGGAGAGGCTATGCCAGAAAGCTATTTAGAGGGAGCCTTAGTGCCAGGACTATTCGGAGAGTATTTACCTCAGCGAACACAGACACATTTCCTTACTGATTTGCTGTACTTGGATGTATCCACAGTCTTAGGTCTTCTGCAGCCTGTAGCAGCTTTTTCCTCTGATACTGTTAGGTATTTGGCTTCAATTAGGTTTATCATCATCTTGGAACATCTTAATGAGAATGGTTTGTTTAGTGTTGAAGTTTCCACAAAACAACAGTATAAGCGAAAGGAAAAAAACTACTTGATCTGATCAGAGAATCTTCTTCCACGTTTGGTCTGTCCCTTTCGGTAGATATATGATGTCAAGCTGAAAACAAAATTGATGACTGTCTTGCAATAAAATCTTTGTCTTTGCCGGTTTTCCATTAAGGCTAAATTCATTGACAGCAAATATTTTTCATTTTGACTGATCGTCGAACCTGAGCTGTGAATCACTGCAGCTCCTCCCTGGACAGCCTGGCAGCTCCTGTGATTAATATTCTCCTCTTCTTGCTTTTCAGTTTAGGTAAATGATCATGTTTTGGTAAACTAATGTTATTTAAAACAAAAAACTATGAGTTCTTCATAGAACGAATGTATTTATGCTAAAATATAAAATAAACAAAGCTCGACTCGACCTACCTATAGGTCAAAATTTAAAAGTACAGTGTGAAAAAATTAAAGGGATTTACTGACTTAAATATATTATATCATCAATAAATGGGTTTATTTATAGACAATGTAATACATTATCTATAAATGGAGTGTTGGCCTAGTGGTTAGAGCAGTGCGCTTGTGCTCTGAGAAGGTTGCAAGTACCTGGTTCAATCCCCACAGCCTACCTGAGTGTCCCTTAACTCTACAGAGGAGCAGTGTAGGGTTAAGGGTCTTGCCAATGTCCAAAGCCATTGAATACAGGTTGCTGCACTCTGCAGTCTTACCATAAGATGTCCCTGACAGTTACACATTGTAGCTTTAAAAGGAATAAATTGCACTAGAAATTACTATCTATTGGTATCTGCTTGAATAGTTAAAATCATATACTCTTTTCTTTCTCCTTATCAATATTTCTCAGTAAAATACAAAGTTGTTGTTGTACCGTTTCATTTTCAATAAGCCAATATATATCCTCTCCTTTAATTCAACACTTTTTAAGGACAGCAGAGCAAAAAGCTGTTGTTGTTCCAATGCAATAAAAGACCTGATGAAATCCCCTAACCACAGAAAAAATCTCTAAATTCTATCCAGACATAGTTTGACCAAAACATTAGCATGCTTAAACATAAATCAATACGCTCAAACAAAAGCTATCATATTAGCCATACTGTAACTGTGCAACATTGAAATACCATAAAGAGTAACAATCACATGGAATTATTTTACATACCAAAAGCAGTAGAGGAAGGCAAATGCCTATCCATTCTTTATTATATCTGTTTATACAAACACAATACTAATTTAATGTGTTTGTTATAATACAAAAAGGTAACCTGCTAAAGGAGTTAGCCTGCATTTTCATTTGTTGACTTGCCCAAAGCGTTTTGTTTCCCTTGTGTGGATTTTATTTGTTTTTTATTTATGGAGCCATCCTCCACCTTCATTTGTAATGCTGGGTTTATCCTCCATTCTTAGCCAGTCATAAATCTTTATGACCCAGATCCACAGGACGTATAAACACTCCCCTGGAGTGTATGGAGTCCTGAGGATCTAAATTATGGAAGTAGATTTCTTTAGGGGTGCAAAAATGAGAAAAAAAGATCCATATTGAGCCAGAGTTTAGGTTTTTTTTGTTTTGCATTAATGGGATATGGAGGTCATTTGGTTTGTTCCCATTTTATGCCTGCTGAATACTTGCACACATGCACTCATCAATGTATGAGTTTAAACCCCTCAAAAAGGATTACATTCTGCAACAAATATAACAGGAGTAACAGTTTCCAGAAGTCATTCTTGAAAGGTAAAGGAGCAGTAACTTTGACACACTGGGTTACTGAAACATGAATGATTTCTGAGACAAGTGAATATAAACTCATTTCTAAAATACATTTTTTTCTACTCCAAATAAGCAGCCACAACCAGCTCCCTGCTGAGCATTATTTATATTTTTCCCTCAGTAGCATTTCAACAAAACATAATTATTACTGCATGGATTGTTGCTGTAGGGTTGATTCAGAAATGTACAAATCCACTTGGGTTCATGTTGGATACATTTTTTATGGAAAGCAAACATGGTGATGGTTTTGCAGCAGCTTAATAATACGATGCTATGAAAAACAAACATTTGCCTCTCTCCACAGATATTCAGTATTTGGTTTTTCAACACACGGATGTTCAATATCAAACAAATGTTTTTAAAGAAAAAAAAATCTGTGTAAATAAAATAAGAAACTTTATTAAATGGAAAAAAAGCTAGCGATACCGACCTGGCCTTATGTGAATGTGAGATCAAACATATTATCTGGTTTTTCTACAATTGACATCAAGAAATCACATTAAACATTTATGATAAATAGCAAAGACTCTTTTAAACTGCTGAGGAGTAATTCTGGTTCTTGTTTCTGTGCAGAATGTCTTTAATTATAGAAGAAGGTCTTGCCAAAGTATCTGCATCTGTCACAGCTCAGAACCGAGGACTCAGTATTTAAGGCAAGACAGACACTGTAATTACTCAAAAAGTGTTTATCAGAATAAAAAAGTCTGTGATAACAGCTGCTAGGACATCTGAGGCAGGAAACTGGTTAACAAGTTCAGTCCGTAGTCAAGAGGGAGGTGGGATCCAGCCAGTGGGCTGCCAACAAGATGCGGTGGGCACCGCCCAGAGAGTCCCAGAAGCTGCAACCTTGGGTAACATGCAGGAATTCAAAGCCAGGTAAACAAATCAGAAAAGGAACAGGCAGGCTCAGAGATCCAGGAGTCCAAAGACAGTTCAGGCAAACCATTCAGATAGGAAAAGGCAGACTTAATGGTTAAGAACAGGTCCAGATAAGGAAATCAGAAACACAAAAAGCACTTTAAGAACACCCTCACCACTGGCAAGAAATAACAACACTAATCTGGCACTGATGACTAGATGCAAGCAACTTAAATAGAGGCAGGAGCAGGTGGATTGGATGAGAAGTAATGAGAAACCGGGCAGAATTGGACGGGTGAATGAAATGGGTAATTAAACTTGTCATCAGTAACAAGATCATAATAGCATCAAATATAAAGTGTGTGCTTTAACTATGCCATCTAGAAACATTTCATATAATTTGTTGAACTACTCAGAGCCTTTTGGATTGCTGTCATTCAGCATGACACGAACTGCTGGACTATTTTTCTCCGTCCAGACTTTTCATGTTTCCACTGCAAGTTTTACAGATCCTGAAGCAGCAAAGCAGCCTCCAGAACATCAAAGTACTCCCACTATCTTAAACTGTCAGTACAATTTTAATTTCTCAATCCAGCTTTTATTTTCAAACAATATGCATCTGCAAATACACCTTCCAAAGTTTTTCTTTTTGTCTTTTTCCAACAGTCTTGCTTATCAGCATGATGTCTATTTTGGCAATGTGGGACAACAGCTTTTGCCTTTGAACTCTTCCATACAGGAAATTTTACCCACTTACTTTGCCATTGCTGAATAATGAACTGCAACTTTAAGTGAGAATATAAAATCCTGCAGATCTTTAGATATAGCTTTGAGTTAACTGTGATCTGCTGGAAGGGGCATCAATGCACTCTTATGATAATTTGTGCTCCATTTTGGATCTGAAACATTTACATAAAAAAAAGAAAAACAAGAAATCTTCAAGAGGCCAAATACTGCCTAACAGTACTACATTGTATTTTAAGTATACAGCTAAAGCACCAACCTTTCGCACCACTCATGGGCTAGGTAAAGAAGAGGCTTGAGTAGAAGCAACAAAAGCTATGAAACTTAGTGAATGCCTTTGAGAAAAATGGGCCCTGTGTCTGAAATTATATAGATGTCACAGTAAAAAATGATGCAATTTCAACCTTGAGAAAGCAAAATAAATAAATAAAGTTGAAAAGAGGAGATTTCAGACTGAAATACACCAAAGAAAACCTGCAAAACCTTTAGGAGTTGAATACTGTTTTTTTACCATTACGTTACAACAGACAGTAATCTAGAGTAAGATCATATAAATGTATTATGCCTCTTTTTTTGAAAGATGGTAAAAACAGTCCCTGTGTTTATAAGCTGTATTTGAAATGTTATTTTGCCATTAAATTATTTTAATGATCATTCAGAAGACAAGACGCATGTAGTGCACTGCTGCCTGTAGTGCAACATTTGAAGGCATGTGGCATAAATTAAAAATAAAAAAGTTTCTAAATTATAGTCATGAGTTACCGGTAATTTAAAAAAGATAAAACTTAAAACTCATTTTAGAAGCTTAGATGCACTGATTATCTGTTTTCATAGAAGACATTTCAACATATTTACAGAAATTATTGAAACCCTTTTTTGAAGGTAGATTAATAATACTACATGCAATATCAGTAATTTTTTGAATTTAAGAATACTTGGACACATTTGAATGTATTGTCTATTATACAATGTGTATTATATTGTCTATTATATTATCTATTCTATTATATTTTAGGACATAGACCACCACTAATGTCCTGTTGTCATATTTCCTCTCAATGTTTTATTGTTTTCTCCCAAACCAGTCTTCTATGATTACTAAAGACAGGCAAAATGTATGATTAACTGATACTTCTAGATGTGTCAAAATATCAACGAACCACTCAGTTTCCAATAGGATCAAAATTATTCTGGTGGTATAATTGTGGAGGAATGCAAAACTATCGAGGGCATAAGCTGATGAAGATGGATTGTTTTTGTTTTTTTTTACTTTTTTGGAATAACTATTGAGGGCTTAATGGTAAAGGTTATGTTTTAAGCTGCGACTCTGTACGCCCTCATAGAAGCAGATGATTAAAATCATTAGTGATTAACATCATTAACATAGTGTTTTTGAGAACAATCACACTAAAAATCGGATTCATAAACAGAAACTAAAGCGGTGTGCATCACACCCTTGTATATCTATTTTCATCCTAAGCTTGTTGCATATAGAAAACTAGTAAAAATCAAATGAAATCCGGATAAAGACCGACAAAGTTTGAAACTGACAATTGGGCAAATCGATAAGGACACTTAAGCCAAAAGAGGAAGTGGATCAGCGCTAGACAGGATAAGCGCTGTCTGAAAAGTCCTGGCAGGAAGACGGTAGGAAGAGGAAACAGGGTCCTTTGCATGACAAGACATAGGGCCGGATCTATCAAAGGTTTGCGTGTATAAAAACGTGAGCTATTTCACTGCGCACGCTAAAAAATGTACAAACTGATCTATCAACAGCGTGCTAAAAGGATTTGGTCTTTAAAACGTGCTAAATAGCGCCTCTTATCCATTTAGTACTTTTTCTGCAGTGAATATGCAATATGGGGCGTTTACACGCAAAAGTGCGTCTTGTGGGAGGAGAACATGTAAATATATTAATTTAGCACTCGCAAAGTGATTTATCAAACCTGAAAGCAATTTTGCTAACGGTATCTGACTCTATATTTAACACGTTTCAAAAGAAGGTGCAAATGGTCTGTATGCGTAATTGCGCACACATGGCAGCGGTTATTGCCGCAAGAAGGAGACATGGAAATGAAGCAAGGAGACGCAGAGAACGCATTTTTTCACTCCGTGTGAATATTTTTGGAATGAACGAGGAAACGATCCTCAAAACATATCGTTTATCCAGAATTGTCATTTTGGAGCTGCAATTCCAGTGATTTGCTCCTCACAGAGCGTCAGCTGTACTTGTTCCTCAATGCTGGTCAGAGGCATCTCATCTACTGTGCCCCCTCCTGTTTTGTTCGCAGATGTTTTGTTATATGCCAGTTTTTCTTTGGTTCGCCTTCTAATATCCTGGTATCTTCTTTTTACTTCATCCACTGTTCGCAAGGTTTCACCAACAGCATTTACTTTATTACAGATTTGTTCACATATAGCGTTCCTCTGTGTGACAGTCACACTTCTTTGCTGTAGCTCACTTAAATGTTTGTTGGCTTCATCCACCAATACCTCCATTTCCATGGGGTCGAATTTCCTTTTGCGCTTTCTGCTGTCCAAACTCGCCATGCCGCAAACCACAAAACGCGCAAAACCATCATTTAATTAGGGCGTCTCCAACAGTTTTGCACCTGCCACCAGTTACGCAATCGCTCTTGTTAAATCACCCGCAAACCATGGTTCAACCCCTCGCGCAAAATTCCAGTTTGCGAGCGCAAATTACTGCACGCAAAATTGGATCTTGATAAATCCGGCCCATACAGTATAGACACAGCCCAGCCAACATACAGTAATTTAACAGAAATATGCGATTTCTTCCTGTGATCTATGAGTGACACATGCAGTTCTATACCTCTTTATGTTTTCAGCATTACAATGGAGAGCTTCAGTCATTCAGTGCATTTGTGTATCTTGTGCTTTTTCTAGTTCTTCTTCAAAAGACTGTAGTCTTAGTTTGACAAGAACCTTATAAGTGCATTTCCATCTCATAATGATGTCCAGAAGGTATAAAGCTGTCGAGATTCAGCACCGCAGTAGAGTTTCTTTCCTTCCAACTAACTTACTGTTGACCCCAAGAAATGTAAAGGAACAGGAGCTTCAATCTGCTGAATTCAAAATCAGCCCAACTCCAATTTTATCTTCTTGTAGCTAAATAAGAAATGAGCCTAAACCCCAAAGTTAGAGGTTATTGGAAAATCAACATAGTCAACCATACAAACAGCCCATTTTTTTCGATGAAAAATGTGAAATCTTTAGAGCCTGAATAGAGTTTAACCCTTTAAAGTCTGACCAATTAAAATATAATCAGAAAATTATATTTCTTTAGCTGTTTGATTTTTATTCAGGTTTGAAACAATATTGCAAGAAAAGAAAAAAAAACATTTAATCTGTGACAAACTGATGAAATTTACATTTATGCTGCTATGTTAATCCTGTTCTCTGTGCCTTCATCAACGCTGGCAATGATATCAACAGATGGAGCTTCACATCATATTTTTCTCCATCTGTATTGTTTCCTTTCCTCATTGGCCTTCACTGTTACATTTCTAACTGTTTCCAGAGTTGTTGTTGGGATCATGATTGGCTGGGCTACACTTTCTTCCTGACAGCCTTCCTCAGCACTACTCTCTAAATTTTCTTAATCAGGTACGGGCTGGGGAGTCTAATCCTCATCACCATCCTCATCATCTTCTCCTATTTGCTCCATGTCACTTGAAATGCCAACCAGTATCATGTTGATTAGACCTTCAATGTACTTTCTTTTTTTGTTGAAATGACATTTAAAAATAAATATGGATTAAACAAAATAGTATGTGAATGAATTGTGGAAGGCATGACTAATTACTTTCCAAATATGATCTCTAAATATGATCTTAAATAAATACCTTCTTTTTTACTAACATGATACTCATATTTTAACACGATTTAACCATAATATAAAGAGTACATTTCTAGGTAAATGTGCATTCTCTAAAATCATAAAGCATTAATTTAATGCTGAATGTTTCACTTCTTTTAAAGGGCTGGCACCAATAGAATGTAAAATTATTTAGTTAATTACTCTTAACAGCTTAACTTATTAGGTAATTTATATTGTGTTAGACCAAAAAAGTTTAAAAAAACAAACCACTGGACTTTGTTTTCCAGGTTTGAAGAGATTTAGTTTCCCATCCAGGAAATTTTATTGAATTTTCAATCCAGAATCTCTGAATTACGGTTAAGTTCCTAGCTTTAGAGAGTAGCCCAACAAAGCTTTGTTATGTCTTAGACAACCTGCAAATTGAACTGAAAGAACAGGTCCACCCCTTAAAAATGAGGAGTCGTTGAGATTGTTGTTGGCCTGCAGTACCCAATACTGGCCTGCGTCTCTGAAAAGGGAGTCGTAACAAACTCAAGGCTAATCCGCATATTTTGAATGGAAAAACAGTTGAGTTCCCTTGTAATCATTGAATTTCAGAAGGTAACTTAATTGAAAGTAACCTGTAACTTAGGAAAAGGAACCCCTGACTTTTGAGGAGGAACGTCCGAGTGTCTAAATATGAACCTTTGCATTCCCGAAACAAAAAAAGCACAAAAAAAATAAACTCAAAGTCCTGGAAAATAAGCTTCAGGTCTGGGCAAGTAACTTTTTATGACACATACAGACAAACAGATTTAACATTAGAGTAGTTATGGCCTGTGAGGCCTGAATAAAGTGTTTTCTAGTGATGGATGGCTGGAATTTAAAAATGTCCCTGAGGAATCAGTGCTGTTAGGAAACAATAACCGACAGTATGAAAATGCATTCTGGTTGTACAGAAGTCAAAGCTGAAATCTATGACTAAGTTTGGTTTTCTGAGTCAACCAGAGAACTGTTATTTGCTTAAAGCTGTAAAACACTGAAAGGTTAGGACTGTGATAAAATCATGTATTTTTTTAGCTGTTAAAGAGGACAGGCCTCCAGGGTCTCTGAGTAATAACTCTCACACCAAGGATTACAAAACACTGAGGCTCACTTCTGTGGTTTTATGTTGTGAGACGCTGAAGGGGAAAAAAAAGGAAAACCTGCAAAGGATAAAAAAAATTAACCCTCGGAGTAGGCTATTTATTAGATAAATGCAACAGTTTGATTTTTAAGACCTTCTGTCCTCTTTTCTTCCTCTCATTTAACGTATCCCTGGTCCATTTCTTCAATATCTTTGAGGTTTCTTTCTTTCCTCCTAGATTTCTTTAGAATTCCACTGCTTCCATGTTATGCTTTTTATGTCTAAATGTGTATTTGTTGTTGTGAAATGACTTAAAAGGTATTTAGAGAAAGTACTTACTATCTCCCCCTCCTTGGACTGCCACCTTATCAAGGTGGAGGGGTTTGAGTGTCCCATTGACCTTAGGAGTTATGCTGTCTGGGGGCTTTATGCCCCCAAGTAGGGTCACCCAAGGCAGACAGGTCCTAGGTGAGGGACCAGACAAAGAGCAGCCTAAAGACCTCTTATGATGAGTAAGATAAATGGACCTAGTGTTCCCTCACCTAGACCCTGGAGCCAGGCCTGGAGGTGGGGCACTCCAGATTACTGATTCTCTTCATAACTTTTATGGACAGAATTTCTGGCTCAGCCAAGGTGTTGAGGGGTTCTCTCTTGGTGGCCTTAGGATTGTATCTCTGTTATTCGCAGATGGTGTGGTTCTCACATCAGCTCTCACTCGAGCGGTTCGCAGCCGAGTATGAAGCTGCCGGTATAAGGATCAGTGCCTCCAAATCCAAAACCATGGTCTTGAGCCAGAAAAGGGTAGAGTGCCTTCTCCAGGTTGGGAAGGATGTACTGCCCCTAGTGGAGGAGTTTAAGTATCATGAAGCTGCTACCCCCATGACCTGACCCTGGAAAAGTGGAAGAAGAACTTTTCATGCTAGAGCCCATAAAGTGGCCAAATGTCCTGAATTGTTCAGGACAGTCCTGCATTTTTTACATATAGAAGCCATGTCGCATGTCCTAGATGGCCTAATTAGAAAATAAGTTCAAAAAATTTTTTTTATTTTATTGGAATAAAACAGAGCTGCAGTCATTGTCACAGGGGTGCACCAGTCCCCCACACCAAGCTGAATACAATACTCTTAAAACAGAACAGCAGACAAACTATGTTGTGTTAAAGTTCATTCTGGGTTGGATATGGGTTGCAACATTGGACAACCAAAAGCCAACATTGATACAACATCAAACTGTAACATCAGTTAAAAGTTAGGTTTTTACACTTCAATCTAATGTTATCATTTATTTGGTTTCAATTTGTGTTGGCTTGTAAACAATATCCAACATCTGCTCAGTATTGAGTGCTAATGTTCAGTTGGGAGATGATTTAACATAAACCCATCCTCATTTTCACCCCCTAATCCAATGGTTGTCCAACTGTGGGGTACAACACTGTTTCAATGTTACTTCAATATCAAGTGTCTGCTTGGTTAATATAAAATATGATGAAAACTACATATAAAGAAAAAAAAACGCCACAGCAGCAGAGTGTGTAACAGTTTGTAAGAGGGTGAGGCCAGTGACCAGTGATTCCCAGACAGCTTTTTGTGAACTTTGCTGGTTATTTTTAAAATTGATATGAGAAGAGCACAACCAACACTATAAAAATGGGTAAAAAAAAAAACAAACACAGTTGACAAAGAAAGAAAACATTGTCTCAATTATCCCTCTTAAGGTCCACTCAAACTGAGAACGGTGTCCGTGCCAATGGCGGTGGAATTACAAAGTACCCCTGTGTGAACTGTGAGGAGAAGCAGTGAATCCTAGGTAGGGGGAATGTTCACCGCACCGCTCTCACCTTGTTCTCCCTGATAGAAGTGAGATATTGTCAAATGGCAGCACCATAAGGAGGTGAAAGTCGAAGTTGATATAGCTGAACTTTCTGTGCTTTTCATGTCGCAGCAAATTAGCGACTGGTTGTAGCTGTGACTTAGGTTTAAAAAGTGCAGCTGAGATGAATCCTTTTTCAGTCACAATGGAACATAAAGGAAATATTGTCAAAGGATGAAATAAGGAATGCTTTCAAGAGGTTTTTAGGTGGCTTTCTAAAAAGCCATTTTAATTTATCCATTATCCTCCCTTACCTCCAGCACAGACCAGGGTCTGTCACTGCCCACCGCCCAGTTTCTGCACAATGGCAGCCCACTTCTCCCAAAGGGGATGGGTTAAATACAGAGAGTTAATTTTCTTGCTCTGTACTTGTATTTTTATCGTTCTGATGCAATAGTTTAATCTGAATTGTTGTTTTTCATTAGCTCTAAGCAGGAAATCATCATAATTAAGAGAAACTAAGGCTAGAAAAAAAATGACTATGTGTTTAATTAATCTTTATAAGGGTTTCCACTTACTAAAACACATTAAATAAATAAGATTTTAAATTACTGAATTTGGCTGCAGTTTACTGCAGGGGCTTTTTGTGAATAAATATACAAATGATAACGAATGTCCTAAATGAGATTGCCTGTTGACTTATTCGCAAACAAATAACAGCTCATTTCATTCAAATTAACATAAGCTAATCAAATTAAAACATAATCTTGTAAAGCTGATTTTCTCCCCTTTCTACCAATTTTTGCTGTTTACAGAAACCCCAAAACTTGTTTGATGAACAGCAGCATGGAGCAGGTGTTCCAGCGATGTCCAATTTGTGTCTGAAGCAAATTAAATTATCACATGTATCTGGTACTGAATACATTTAAAAAAAATACCTCTGCATATTTCAGGCAGTCCACTGGTTGCATTAATGGGTCTGATGGCTGAAAATATATTTTTTTCATTAATTAAGCTCTAAATTTAGAAGTAGATGAACAGTAAGTATGTTCCAAAGTCTGAGTTTGTCTGTGAAACATAATAATCCTATCCTAAGTAATCACCAACGCGTTCAGCATTGAAAATGGATTGATTACTCCTTAATGAAAGGTGCCATGACACTGCCAGTTAGGGATGCTTCTCATCTAACAACATGCAGCTCCACTGATTTTCTTTTTAAACCTTTTTTGATTACTTTCAAAGTGGTATGGAAATTAGGTGCGGAGGCAAATCGAAACCCATGTGCTGGTTAGGAGCCCATGCATTGGTTAGATGTAGTGAGTTAATATGAATTTGATTAAAATGCTTCAGCATATATAAGGCACTGCATGCTGAAATATGCTAATAACCTCTACCTTCTGTAATAAGATCTGAACACATGAGGTTCTTGGAACACATGATGCATGGCAGCAAATAAGAAGAAAAAAGATGTACATCATGTCCAGGTCCTTGATATCACTATAAATATAAACCTACTTTACTATTTTATTTACCAATGTAAAGGTAGGTCTTAAACAATTATACTTTTGCATTTGAAAATAAAAGGAAAGAAAAGCTCCCCTTTAATAAAAAGTAGAAACTGTTGGGGAAAAAAAAAACATTTCTGTAATTTAGCGCGACACAAACTTTTCTGATAAGACTCATTTGTATGACAGCTGGTGTGTGCACAAAGCTTTTTCTTTGAAGCTATCCGAACAATTTTTATCAGAAATATTTTTTTTCACTTTAGCTCCTCACAGAATTGAAGAAACAAAGCATTTCTACTCATTTATTTAAAACATTAAAGTGCTCCCAGTTGGATTCTATAATGTTCAGAAAGTGCCTACCTGTCAGGTGTTTGTCTGATGCAGTCAGCACCATCACCCACAGAGAACTGAACACTTGATCTGCATCCCAATGTGATGCAACACAGATGTGGCTATGCAGCTGTAAGATACATAGCTCAAAGCTGATTTTGTGGAGAATTTATATTTAACTCGCTCACCTGTGAGTTGAACCTCAGCTGGCAGACACTGCAGGACACATGCTTCCTTTTGGCTGTGGGAGGGATGCCGAGGGTGTGATGGAGGACGGCTTTCTGCACCGGGTCCATCTGGAAGACGGACACAGACAGACAGAGAGGCTAATTAAATTGGTGCTAAATCTGACCTGTAAATCCACCTGACTAGGCAGTTGCTTGCTGGGCTGTGAAGAAGAAACAGGTTGCCTGGGGCATTCTGGAATGCCAGACATCAATCTTTCATTTCAGTGGATGTATTTGGGCATTTTCACATTACTAATAGCTTACTTTTAGCACCACACAGAGTTTTTAGTGACCTTAGGGCAATTGCTGTCTTTCTTTAGTGGAAATTAATATGGTAATACTTTATGGCCTCTAATTATCTTTTGCTCTACAATTGTCTATACAGAAAGGAAAAATTGTATATTAGCTATACTTATGCAATAGTTTTTGCAACTCAACAACCTGTTCTTGAGAGCTTGAGATTCCATTTCTAAATAATGATGTAAATCTATGGCAACATGCAAATGTTTATGCTTCTCATTATTATATATATATACACTATTATATTCTCACATTATGAGAATATAATAATATAGAATAGAGAATACATATTTTTTTTATTATTCCTCTTGGGAATTTCGGTTGTGCCACTAGCAAAGGGAAAGGTAAATGAAACCATGCTTATGTGCACAATAAGAAAAATACTCTACAAAGTTACATCATGAGAAAAAAAGGGTATTTGCTCACTGTATTAAAATCTCATTCTCTGATTAAAGAAAAGTGCTTCTTAATTGGATAAAATAATTTAACAATATATAAATAAACTTACTTTTGTCACTCCTTTTGAATAGAATGTGTCCTGTTACATCTATTTTAAAAAGAAGTGAGTATTTGGTGTTTTAGTCTGAAGGTCAGGAACTCCTTTGCTACTTTAACACCTGGGAAACTCTATGTTTGATGGAATAAGGCATTTAAACTCTGCTAAAAAGTCCTGAAGGAGAATATGCAGCCATTAGTTTGTGACCTTAAGGTCAGACAAATGGCTGGAAAACCCACCAATGTGGCTGCATTAAAATTCTTTCTCAGAAATTTAAAGGAAAGACACCTATTGCTATTTTATGATTGCAGCATGACACCAATGATGGAACAGTCAGACATTAGCTTTATGGAAGATGGGATTGGATAGCTTGTTTCTCTTTAAAAATCATTTTCCTAAATTATCCTCATCAAAATATATGATTTGTCTGATGATCTGAAACATTAAATAAAAACAGAAACAAAGAAACCTTAAAAAAAGGTTAATGTTCATGCATCTTACATTTTAAAATAAAAGTTCTGCTTTGAAATATAAAAACATTTGACCAAACCTACAGAGGAGAGCTCAAGATTTGAAAGGTTTTAAATATTTCAAAAAAGTAAAAAAAAAAAAAAAAACCACTGGACTTTGTTCTTCAAGTTTGAAAACGTTTTGCATCTCATCCAGGAAGCTTTTTCAATTAAAAAAAATGTCACAAAACGTTTTAAATAAACTTTCATATATATTTCCAGTTAGATCTCCTAAAAAAACAAAAAACACTCCTTTCAAATTCTCATTGTGTTCTTCTTCTTCTTGGCTTTTGTGTGCTCTTCAAAAATCCTTAACAGTTTATTTAGGTACGAGGAAAATATAAGGTTGTAGCTGGAGACAGCATGTAGCCAAAATACATTCTTACCCGTATTAAATTCATAAAAAACCTTGGAATGTGGTTAACGGTGGTTATAGGATTTTTGTGTTACACTGCAAAACCGATCTAGAAATAAGTACAAATTTCTTAAGGTAAGTGTATTTACCTTTAATTTGAGGTTAACAAGATGATTCGTAATGGAACGAGTACTTTTAGACTTAAAACAAGATAATTAGATAATATGCACATGAAAACAGACAATGCATTTATCATTTCTTATTTTAAATGTAAATCATCTTGTTCCATTAGCAAAGTGTCTCTATAAAATGCACTTATTTTAAGGACAAATTGGCTTATTTAGATTTAAATTTTTTGCACTGTACTGTAGATCCGTGCCATGCACCAATCTATTCCACCTCTTTCTTTTTTCTGTTTAAAGTTGTGCACACTGATTTCCTTTTATTGTAAAAAATAAAATATCTCACCTTTCTGAATCCAGACAGTAGAGCTTAAATTCATGATTTTATTTCTATATTGTATTTCTTTCTTTTAATGTATTATATTTCTTAAATTGTACAGTTTCATTAATATTTTTCATGGAATGGTGGGAACAACCAGAAAAAATAGGAAATATAAAATGGTCTCTTTATGGTGCGTTCCTCTTCTTATTGATCTCTCAGAGAGTCATACTGTCTAATTCACACAAAGTCAATCTTCATTTGGAAATCTTCAGAAGGTTTGCATCTAAACACATGCAAACATTCTTGCACAGGCAGAGAAGATCTACCAAGAAGCTGCAAAAGATTTGCTTTTGTGTTTCATCTGTGTGCAAACTTTCCCCAAACAATTTAACACTTCTTATTAGGAATATCTGAAGATCCGGCCCTTTGTGTTTTGCCAAAGTCACTGAAATGTGAGACGGGAAAGCTGGAATTGAACATGCAACCTCCTTAACAACTGTTTGTCACTAAAAAATTAATTCTAAAAGAAAACCTATATACTTAGCAGTATTAAATATTACATATATTTTAGAGTTGGACATTAAAATGCCTTTCCTTCATGGGGAGAAAAGTCCTGAGAAAAGCAAATTTCTCTTATTCATCTTCCAGGTGCTGCAGTCAGTGTGGCAACCATCATGCAGCGCGTCTCACCTCTAGCCCAGTCTAAACCCATATCTCACTTTTTCACTCTATGCTCATTAATCTAGCAAAGGGGAATACAAATAGCAGACACTTTATTTTGAAGTGAAGCTCCATGATACAAAGTATAAGTGATACCAAGCTACTGCCGCAGAGGTAATAAGTGTTAGCAGGATGGACTCATTGTTCACTGACAAAAGAAGAAAAATGTCAGTCAGCAGAACACAACGAACAAAAGAGGTGCTGCGGAACAGAAAGTACATACATTCTGAGCTCCCTGCGTTTCGTAAATGCTAATTTATCTGTCTTCCTTCTGCAGTGAGGTGCCACAGTACTCTGGAAAGAACAAACAGGCCTGCCTGTCTCAGGAAAGTCTCATAGTGACCACACAGTGGGGAAATGTGGAAAGATGTTGGCAAATCGTGGGACGATTACTGTCTTGACAACTCTTCTACACAGGGTACGACGATGTGAATCAGTTTCATGCGGTTCCCTTTCGGCTGCAAAGAACACCTCAGTTTATACTAAATCTGAATCAGCACCTCAACAAGAGAGCATAACTCCAGAGCTTTATCATTCAACATCATTTGCGCATGCTGAAGACTGTCTTAGAAATGTTAATTGTGAACAAGAATGAGAAAGCAATAAAACCAGACAAAACACTTTTAACAAACACACAAAGTAATAAGTTGCAGCTGGAAGCAGAAACCTGGAACAGACTACCTCAACAATGGTGTCTGTTTGGAAATTGAGTGAATAAAGACCAGCTGGGTGGGCAGGCTATGGGGTCAGCTGATGTCTGACTAATGTTATATTACTGAGGGCAACTGGAGGCCACATCATTCAAGACCAAAAACCAAAACAATAACTCTGTATGGCTCCAGTAAAAGAAAAAAGGGAACAAATGAACACAAAATAAAATCAATAGTCTTTCATTTTGCTCATTGAAGTAAAGAAAAAGGATTTATGTGGAAATATTTTTATAGATTTCGTCTAATTCATTTCACACATCACTGCAGCAAAGGCCACTATATTCTTAACAAAACGTGTAATGTAAGCATAAAGACTGGAATAATATTTAAAAAAAATAACTGACACCAAATCTCCACTTCTTTCTGTTCCAGCTACGCCTCAGCTGACTGCAGCCTCTTGGTTCTTGAGAAAAGTTAAAAAGGAAGTTGTGGCTGCAGAGAACAATGTTTTTTTTTTTATGTTTTTTTTCTAACATACTGAGATGTTAGCAAGATTCATTAGCTGTAGTGGACATTAACAAACAATAAAAATGAAAATTTGTATCGTTACTTTTGTATTAGCTTCTCTATACACAGCTGGCTCCTGCCAAAAGTTAGAAGGCAGTAGTGAAGAAAACTTAAGTACAAAGAGAAAAATCACATTTATATATAATGATGCACTTCCATACAGGGAGTAAATAAAACCCTTGACTAAAATTACACTTTTACCCCATTTATGTTATTAGCAAAGTTGCAAGTCTACAGGATTTTTGTAATCAAAAGGTAAATTGGATTTACAGTATGCAGCACCTTTACAAATCATGGGACTCCAAAGTGTTTACACTACATTAGGTCATTGACCTATTTTCTCACAACTAATCAAAGACACTAACAAATAAAATACTACATAACTAAAACCAAATCTCATTTAAAAAAAAATATTTTTTACATCTAAACTGATGCTTGCATTGATAAAACCGCTAAGCAGTAAGTTTAAGAAGTAGCAGCAAAGATTACTGTCTAATTCAACAGGCAAAGAGGCTTGTGAAAATATTATTGCACATGTGGATAATGCTGGAGTTCATTGTTTTGATATACTGCACAAATTATACTGATGCTAACATTTGTAGGTCTTCCCCTGAGTCACAGGTGAACAAAACAACAAGGCATGCAATTATAGACTAGTTGAATCAGGTGGGAAAAAAAACCCAAAGTATCACAATCTATTACAAGAATAACATTCAATAAATAATAAAATATAATATAAACATTGTGCTGCCATATGAAGGAAATGAGCAGAATTATACAGTATGTAGTAAAAACACACTGAAAGACTGAGAAAGACTATTTTCTTCGCTCTTTAATGTCCCTCCAGCATTGCAGCACCTAATTTAGCTACTGTTGACTAGGAGACATGAGCAGAGTGGCTGTTATATTTTTAGAGGAAAGGTTTACAATGAAATGATTAAGAGTTGAATATTATAGCTGAATATTAATCATGTTTATCTTTGAGCTAACGTGTCCATTATGGCACTGCAAGCTCCAATATGGAAGATTGAAATTAGGTGCAGAGAATGCTGTAATTTTGTGTGCAAACATGGTTAGATGAAATGTCACGCAAAACTGTTGATCAAGTGGAACCAAGCATACAGATATGAAAAAGATGTCAAGCTCAGGAACAGCAAAAGCTTAGGGGGAAACCCCCCCCCCACATTTCTGCCCTTAAAACTCATAGGATGCATCACGCTGAAGTGCGTCGAGGCAGCAGATCAAAAGACTTCAGCTGTCTATGGTTTTTACATCATTAAATGTGCCAGCAGTTAATGGCCTCCACCAATTTCAAGTGTTACATGTGACCCCTGTAGAGTACAAATGCCCAGAAGAGCAGCTTTTTTGTAATCATAATATTTTTTCAGGTTAGAAAAAACCATTGGCAGACCACGTAAGTAAATAAAAAACAGATTTTTTCCCAGAATGCAAATATTTGCCCTAATCTGAAAAAAACTCTTCCCCTGAAAAGCTGCTGTGAATAAATAATTAGCTTTTTTAAATACTGACCAAAAATTCAGTCCTTTTTCGTTCTCTGCTTTTTTTCATTGTAATATTTTCCTTTTTTTGTCCGAATCATAATTTTAAAGTAAATTGAACCATGAAAAAGAATAAAAAATGACAGAGAAATCTCCAATTAATTCCTGAGAGTTTTTCATATCACCGTTTGTGGCTGTTTTATGCACTCAATGCTCTGTAGCAAATATAATAAAGGTGCCTTTATGTTTAAGAGATGTAATCAAATTATCTGGATCTGTTAATAATGCTAATCAACTCTCAAATGCAGCAAATAGACAGATGAATATAGAGCTGGTGGACCATTAATGCAAATAAATTACTTACCTTAATGACAAGCATAATAATGACATAATGCTGCATCATATAATTATTATAAATGGAAGATTCCATTATCATATTTGGTCTTAGCAATTAGCAGAACCTGCACAGCCCCTTAGAAACTCTACTGAATTCATTCCAATAAGGCAGAGCGAAAGCAATAGGAAGATAGAGAAGCAGTTTCAGGTATCCATTTCCACAGTTCATTTAGTAATTAAGAAACAGCAGTTATCTGGAACTGCTGGGGTCAAATTGAAGGCTACAATACAGAGAAAACTTTCTGAGTACGTTTTTAAAAGATTCATTGTGAGGTTAATCCAAAAGTCTTCTACACCAAAAGAATGCAAGCAATATGTCAGGGATTTTAGAAGATTTCTCTCTGAAATAACATGATTCAGCTAAGAATACCAGAGGATTTATTAACACAAAAAATGCTCCCAATCCTGTTTAAAGTGTTCTCTGAAAGTATCTCAAGTTGTGGTTGTGACAATTTGTGCCTCAAGTGGCGAAGATGAACTATCGTATTGTCTTGTTCATGATTGATGGTCAGATAAAATGCAGGATTTATGTGTCTGTTGCTCAAAGTGTCAACAAATATGATCCAAAAATGTAAAGCTCTGAATTACTTGTCCTTCTACATTTCAATCATATTCTGTGATCATGACTAATACAATGAGATTCAGTTCCTCCATCATTCAGACAATGTCACTCATGTGCTTCAATCAAAAGAGACAAAGTGGGCAAAAACAAAATATTAATCACACATTCAGGGCAGAAGTTCAGTGTATTTAAAACTATCAGCAAGTCTTTTTTACATATGAGTAGGACCCTAATTGGTGAAATATCTTATGTGCTCGGCATCTAGGAAACAAAAATAGTATTTTCCAATGACTGTCTTCTGTATATTATTATGAATACAATAAACTCACATGCATGTTACTTTTAGGCATGTTAACAAACAACAGTTATCCTCTAGAAATTAGATAATGAAATAAAATCTATGGGAAAGTAGCAAGGACAAAGAAAGACAAATTCAGAAACTTTAACACCTATTAATAATGATCACTGTAGAAGACTAACTTACTGATGAAAAAATTTGCATAGATTAAAATGCTTCTGAAAGCTTAAGATTAAGGAGATTTAAACTGCTCATAAATCTTCATTAACATTTTCAACTTAAAGAGAATGTGGAGGTTTCACATCGCCTGTAAATGCAGGAAAAAACAGCAGTCGACAGCGGAATAAAAAAACTTTACCAGTGAGCATTAAAACTACATTTCTTCTCTGCAAAATAAGAATTTGCAAGAAATGTTTTAAAGTCTGTCCCAGAAATCAAGCTGAAAACACTGAAATCTCTGCATCGCATTAACACAGCAAGGGACTTTGATGTGTTCTGACACATTTTGTTACTAAAGTGGAGAGAAACCGTTATGCAACGTGCTACCTTTGTAGTGTGAATTTCACCCAAGGAAAAAAGAAGATGACACACGGTGTTGGCTCGCGTCACTGGCAGAGAAAACACTTGGAGCAGAGAAGCAGAGCTTCTGCAGCTCGTTGAAAATCTGAGCCCGGGAAAGCTAACCCGAGTTGAAAACATCTGGGCAACGAGAAATCGGTGACCTCCTACTAGAAACATGCACTGGGATAGAAATATGTTATTCCTTCTGTCTTCCCAGGGCAGAGGCTGTGAAATAATTCCAGATTGATGAGACCACAACTAAAGACATGATCCAGAAGAAACATTTGAGGCTTTATATCTTATCTGTAAAAAGTCATGAATAATTTCCAATAAAGCTGCATTTATTCTTCTCTACTATTTTATTATTTATAGCTGAAATACACATGTAGATATTCCTTATAGGTTTTAAAGGAATCCATCCATGAAACAGCATACAATTCAGAGTCTGCAGGAAACAGCTGCAGTTCCACGGACACGCTAACTCCCTAAGTTCCACACTCATCAGCCACCCACTGAGCCTCGCAGTCCACATGAGCCACGCCTGGCAGACCCTGAAACGCTCAGCGAGCATATGCAACACTACACAAACCCAAATCAATCGAATGCCCACACTGAAAAAGCCTGCAGCAGTATACCAAGCATGGTCTCATTCGGTGTCATCTTTCAAATCACTTCCTAGAGCTCTAATATGCAATTTTTCCTCCAGGCAGTCAAACTTTGTTGTAAAGGCACGCCAGTCATCCTGATGAGCTGTCTGCCTTAAAACAGCCCCTGGCCGGAGGTTGAGGTAACAGGAAAGCCACCGTTAATGATCAGAGAGAAGAACGAGGACTCTGTAATCTGAAGTCTAAGAAAAGGCAACATTTGAACAGGTTCTTCAGTCTCACAAACATTGTTATCACCATGAAAAAGAGGCAGTTCAGAGTCTTCAGCACAGCTTAGAAAAGTCATGCAACCCTGCTGTGGATGAAGAAAAAAAGCTCATCAAAATGTCAACATATGCTCTGCAGAGACACTTTCAGATAGAGAAATGCCTCAAACAGAAATTTCCCAGAAGCCAGATTTTCCCCTTTATTTTATTTATAACTCTGAGACCAGCGCAAACCAAACATTTCTTTCATCATCTTATCAAAAAAAAAAGATTAAAAATATTTTCGAAAGCATTTCACATCCTTAATCATTTTGGGTGACTGTATTTTACGCAGGTTCTTATTTGTCTTGGCTCTGCTCTGAACAGGCAATAATAATCAGCTAATCTTGATCATAGCAAGGACATGTGGGCCCCTTCCCAATGGATTAAGAACAGAGAAGGTAGCCCTTTGCGTACTGATATCTTTGTGTCAGAAGTCTAAATGTTATAGTATATTTGTTGGCATAAAGCGTGGTGATTAATCATTGCCGCTGGATAGAGAAATCCTTCTTTTGAAGCCAGAACAATGGCCTACCTTGAAAATAACCTATTTGAAGAGCTGGGCATGGGTCCACTGTGGAAAGTCCACTTTTAATTAACAAACTACACTTGTCTTTAACAGTACCCTGAAACAGATATGCCATAGCTACAACAAAGCCAGCCCATGCCATGCTGATAATTCTGCCAACACCATGGTAACACATTTCAACCTCACAGAGAACTTCCAGGGAGCAATATTGCTTCATTGCACAAAATCTAGTGTTGTTTTTGTTTTGTTTTTGTTTCTTTTTTACAGTGTTCTGTCTGACGATGTGGCAATACGAATAATTGTCTTGATGCCAAAGAGAGCCAAACAGATTTTACTTTCACAAGTGGAGCAGTACGGCTATCGCCATAGTGTTCCGGTTGTTTTATATATATAAATTTCTTTATTATAATTATGCAGGGAGTTTTACAGATTATATAGACACTGCAATGTAAGTAGAAAATGAACGGAAAAACAAAAAAAAGAGAAAGGATGAAAGAAAGAGGAGATAAAAGGGAGATAATGATAAAACATTTTCAGTCTGCTTCATCACCTGCAAAGAGATGTAAAAAGAACAGCACAACCAACAGACATGGTACGAGACATACAATAAAACGCTGAAGTACATATGTGTTGATTTTTTTTAACAGCTTTTTGTTGTCATTATATTGTTACAAGTACAGGGAAACGAAAAGATCTCTCTGCATTTAAGCCATTCCCTAGGGGAGCAGTGGGCTGCCATTGTGTGGCACCCGTTGAGCAGTGTGGGGTTAAGGGTCTTGCTCAGGGACCCAAAGTGGCAGTCTGTGGGAGTGGGGCTTGAAATCAGAACCTTGGGATTCCAAGCTCAATGCCATAACCACTAGGCCTCCACTCTTCTGATGCCAGATTTTCCACATTATAGCTGATGATAAAAGTAGTGGAATGTTTGTGTGTAGCTTTAATCCGATGTGAAGGAGAGTCCATCTCCTCAACGAAAGAAATCAAAGTTTATATTTTCTCTTTCTCAGTGCTAAAAATAAGAAACACTTTATTAATGCAGAAACGAAACTGATTATATTTACCTAATCTGTTAAATCAGCTGTCTGGTTGAAATGATTCGCTCCTATCTATTTGTTATGGTTCCCTAAAGTAATACAGTCTGAGTGCTAGCTGCGGCTAATGAACCCTCCAGTGAATAATTTCTGCACTTTATAGAATGGAAACTTTAATTTCGCTGCTAAGCTACTGCTCATTCACTGTCTGAAATACAGTACCGCATGAAATTTAGTTTTGTATACACTCTGTGTATACAAAATTACAATAAAAGTGGTCTAAGGTTGTGGTGTCAAGTATATGACAACATTTTCTTAGTGAAAAAGGTTAAAACGAGGAAACAGAAAAAAAAATCTGATGCTAAAATGATTTTTTTTACAATATAAATGAAAACAAATTAATTTAAATGCAGTCGCTGGATATGTTTTCTATATAGTTTAGGAATGAGACTGTTTTGATATAAAACCTTCCTTGCTGCTCCAAATTTCTAATCTACAAGTCAATTTTAAAGCCTGCAAATCATTATGTTTGTTGTGCCAAGAGTTGTCTTTGTAAATTTGTCAGAGGCCTAACAGAATTCAAGGTGTCTGATCAATGTAAATAAATCCATCTCTTCTACCCCCAGCTCGCTACCCGTGAGTGTCTGCTTTCATTGGCCTGCGCCTCTTTGATTTCCTCTGATGTGTTTCTGTCAGCAGAGATGTCGGCAGAGTGTCGACAGCGAGAGGAGAATAAGCAGGTCATTTGCTGGATGCTATCTGACAGGCCGCAGAAGGCCCGTCCATCTCAAAGTTCAGGACGGCAGTCGCCGCTGACGCCGCCGCGCTCTGCACTGCCAGATAATGTGACAGAACAAGACAGTGATGAGCTGAGATGGTGGTGGAGATGGGCTGACTTTTACCGCAGACATCTGACAGAGGGTCAAATGAAACTAACTTGCATTCATTTCGTTTTGCAAAAGGCTTTGTTTGTCATTTCTCCTTATAAGGCCGTGCAACAGGAGGATATATGACAATACAAAAAGGGGCTAAATCAAAAATATTCGTGAGTTAAAATTTGTTTTAGGAGATTTCTAGTTAAAACAGCAATGTCACTATATTGCAATAAGTTGAATAGCCCATTATATTGTGCTAAACACATTAAGAAGGAACTCTGATTTTTAAAAATAATATTTTGCAGACTTTTAAAAAAGGTGATTCAATTACCTACATAAAATCTGAGTTGGTGTTATTCTCCTATTAGACACATAAAGAATGTACACTTGAGTGTAATTCTTCTATTACACTCTGCAGATATTTACCTTCTACATTTGAGACGTGTTGCTGTTGTTGCATATTAACAACACTGCAGAAGGAAATATGGTGCATATTTTGTCTAGAATTTTGTCAGTCTAGAAACCAAACACGAAATACTGCTTTTTTGCTTGGTAATTTAAACCTCTTCATTATGCATGTAAATGTGAATGCATAATTTACAGATTTGGAATTGTGGAGGAGTAAATCAGCTACTTATGCAAAAAGCACAAGGCCCATAATATTATATAAACATATGTGGACTTCTATAGCTGGAAAGACTGAAGATTTGGGTGTCCAAAAATAGCAACTTAGTTTAAGAAGCTAGTCACAGAAGCCTACAAATAGAGATGTACACAGAAATCAGCTGGTGTTAGGAACTGGATGGCATTGAACCAAAACGCACATGTGGATACTGAATTCAGCATAAACACAAGGCCAGAGAAAGAACAACACTCTTTGGTGTAGAGGTTAATGCCAAATAAATTGAACTCAAACTCAATCAATTTCAATATCAGTGAGGTGTTTAAAGTATAGTCATGAAGCACAGAGATTTAACAATTTATTTAAGCCTTTAAAGGACAAGTTACTGTTTTTGATTACTTGCATACCCCTTACAAATGGCAATGGAGTCCTATCCCGTCCGTCAGTGAGGTCTAGAAGCGCAAGATCTATATCCAGCCATTCAGCAAAGATACTGCTACATGGCTATACATCTCATTTTAGCATTTGACCAATTAGATGAGCCCTTCAATGATATATCACCTTCTGTAAATTAAGTTGAAAAATAAAAAGTTAACAAGTCAAGACAAAAGGTAAAAAGCTAATTGAAAAGTTAAAAAGTAAAGTTAAAAAGCTAATGAGCCCAGTTAACAATTATATTTCGGTTTATAAACTAAAAAATGTGTCAGCATAAACATTAATGTCTCTAAGGTTATGTTTAACCAAAAAAATGTGTTTCTTTCACTCTCAGAGTGTTTTTCATGATTTTTTTATAGAAGCAATTTTGTTATTTTTCTTGACATATTTGGGCAAGTTGGCATTTCTTACATTGACATACATTTTTACCATCAAAATATCCATATATTTTGAATGTTACAAAGGTAATAATGTCTTGTGCTTGATTCCAATAACACTATTGGCTTGAAATTTGATTTTTAAAGAATTTCACTGAGTGCCCTATAAAGGGTTAAAATGCAACAATTTTGTGGACAAGGTCAGACAAAGCTTAAGTTGCAAGAGTCTCGACCAGAAAAAGGTAGTTAGTTCTTGTCAGGTTGGAGGAGAGTTCCTGCCTCAAGTAGAGGAGTTCACGTATCTTTGGGTCCCGTTCATGAATGAGAGGAGAAGGGAGCAGGAAATCAATAGAGTGTGTGGCAGCTGCTATAATGCTAAAACTGCAGCCGTTTGTTTTGGAAAGGAGAGCTGAGTGAAAAGACAAAGCTTTTGATTTGCTGGTCAGTCTACCCTTCTACCCTGTCCTATGATCATGGATCGTGACTGAAAGAAGGTGATCCAGGATACATATGAACTTTCTCCTCAGGGTGGCTGGGCTCTATCTTAGAGATACAGGGTGAGGAGTTTGGTAAACGGAGAAGGGGAGCAGAGTAGATCTGTTTCCAGGCATGTCCCACCAGGAGGGCTGGAGGAGATGCCGTAGGTTAGGGAAGTCTTGGAGTTCCTGCTAAGACTGTTGCACCCCCATTGCCCCTGTCGTATTTAAGAAGCAGACTACCAGTATGAGTGTTTAGACATAGATGCACTCCCAGAAATCACAGCTGCTGACGTAGCTACTCTGAAAAATGAATTGCCCACGCCATCTGTAGACCAATCCTAATGTTGTGTCAAAGCAAACTGGGCATCAAAGCATCTGTCATATGCTTTAGTGGAGTTAAGTGATTAAAATTTATGTTTTCTCCCAAGGCTGCTTAAGTTCAAAACTGGAGCATAAATGTCCTCACTATAGAGCCATGCTAATTTTGACTAAACACAGTCTGTCTGATCGTAAAATGAAATATCAGCCTTTCATCTCACATCACCATCTACAGTATGTTGGGCTTCAAATGAAGTATATAAATTAAACTTGTGCAAAAACTGCGATAAACAGTAAAATTATCTCCGTCCTCCATGCAGACATTTTTAAAATTGTTTACCAATAAGCTTTTCTCTAAATAGGCTGCTCCTGCAGTTTGAGTCATATCTTTTTCTGTATCATTAACCGACCAGAAAACTGGCTTTTAAATTATTTTGGTACATTTTTATCACCAGTAAGCAACATGATTAGCAGGTTTATCATATTTTGTTGTGGATTGTATATAGGAGGAAATGTAGTTGATTTTAAGGCATTTTCAAAGAAAATACAATTTAAAGGAATTTCTGCAGTGGATTTGGAAGCCATCTTACAATGAAAACGTTGCTTTCTGCCACATAAAACTTGCCACTTTCAACACAAAATCAGTCATATATCATGTATATCTGAAGGTGTCATGTTTATATTTGGTGCTCTTCTTATACTTGAAGATCACAAGGATGAAAACATGTTATAATGCTTTGATGAAAATATACACTGCTTAAGAAAAAGAGACTGTAGTTATTGAAAGCTGGATGAGGTCTGGATGCTTTACTCACAGTAACCAGACTCTCGTACTATTAAGCAAATGGGGATGAATGATCTGTCAAATACAATCCCCCCTTCTATATTTCTCCCAATTACCTGCCTCCCCTGACCCGGACCTTCAGTGTATCAGCAGAGGCCGCCACAAAGCCTGGCAGGAAGGACTCGAAAATTATGCAAATTAAATTCGACAGGCAAGCCTTTTCATTTTATGCATGTTTTTTTTTTTTTTTTTATAATAATGAGTGTGAGTCAGCTCTAACTGTTCATGAAATAAGATATTAGGAGTGTTACCCGGAAAGGTTAAATGTGGACCAAAATATTTCTACAGCAAAATGGTCAGGTGGAAAAGTAGCTTCAGCATAGAGAGACCTGACCGAGTTTTAAAAGGACCTGAAAACCTATGGATCTAGATAAGGACTCAGTTTGTAGAGTGTGGAATCTTGAAGTAAGTCATCACACGTGGAGTGCTTTCTTGTGATTGGCTTATACAACGGAGCTTTGTGATCGGTGGCAAACCATCCCCTGTTTAAAAAAAATTTATTTGTGTATCGAGGCATGTCGGGGCAATCTCAAAAATCCACACACAAATGCAGTGAAGTTTAAAGACTACTGGTACTTTGGAATTTAATTTATAATTGTTTATGGAACAGAAATACTTTGGTGAATCTTAATCTGTGCATGTGTGGATCTTTTTTGCTTGCATTAATTGTTCTGTGTGTGTGTGTGTGTGTGGATCTTTTCTTTTGTGTATGTGTGGATATTTTTGTTCTTGCGTGAATCGTGCTCTGCATGTGTGGATCTTATCCTGTGCATGTATGATTCACTTATGTGTATTTGTGAAAAATGAGACCGATCTAGCTCCATAGAATCCAAACATCAACAGTGACATGTTATGTAATTCTGTGAACAGCTTAAAGATTTGCTTTACCCAAAGTAATTTTGAGTAGTGACAAGTTACCACATTTTCTTTTGAGTTGAACTAACCACAGCCACGGGTTCTAATAAAGAAAACCTGCCTGAAAAAAATGAAACCAACACAACACATCTTGAGAGGATTTCAAGAAATTCCATAAGAGAAAAAAAAGTCATGAACGCTTTTTATTTTCCATTAAAATGTTCCAAAACCGCTTCTAGTCTGTTACTGTTTTTAGTAGCCTAATAAACAGAATTTATTAAAAAAGGGGCCTAAGTTCCTACACAGCAATAAAGAAGATTATCTAGGAGTTATTGTGATAGCTAATGGCAGGTGTTGATACCAATGGTGTAAAAATTATGCATTAAAATCACAGGTAATCACATGTGCACAGACTGCAAAATCAGTTGGATATTTTTTAGCAGCCTCTCATAAATTAAGACAGCATTTTGAAAGATGTTCTTTAGTATTTCATTTGCTATGTTTCTGCCCAGAGTTCGTTCTGGAGCACCGCTGTACTGCAGGTTTTAGAGGTTTTCTTTCTTCAGCACAGCTGATTCAAAGGAAAGCAGTTCAGAAATAGCTTGTTAATCAGCTATCAATGGAAATCTTCTGTGCTAAAGCATTAAATGTGACCAAAAGAAATAACATAAAATATTGGGGTTTAGAGCTTTTTCTTCTTATTCTTCTTTGGTCTTACATACAAGTGCTTATTTCATTACGTGTTTCAGGAAACACATAATGAGTTGTGTTAACCAAAAGAATATGCTCAGAGGGAAATAATTAAATCTGGGCCCAGACCAAGAAGCTTAATCAGTTTGGCCTCCGAATTTGGCACTGGGTGTTTGTTTGTTTTTTTAACCAAATACCTGGCCACAACATATTAACCGTAGGCGTTGAATTACATTTAGTGGTTTTGATGCATAACAAAGCCAACACAACACAAAGTGGAACTGTCATGAGAAAACTGTGGCTGAGTCATTGCATCACACAGAGGAGTGGAGGTATTGTGGTTTGTTTGCACAGAATGACAGATTTAAGAGTAGATGGATCAGCTATTAGTTTGCTGTTAATGAGGTCATTATTCGAGTGTTTGGTTTGATTAACTGGCCTTTTCTTTTTCTAAACCCTTTTCAAGGTCATGAGATGAACATCATAGAGTTGTACAACTATACTGTTTTCTGAAAGATTTGTAATCAGTGTACAATTAGGTCACCCCACCTAATAGCTAGATTACCCCTTTTGGTTAAAATCCCTTGAGCTAGAGTCCAAATGTTTTCCCTGTTCCTAATTTCCAGCTTTGAGATGTTAAATGAACTTCCTGCACACAAACCATTTCAAGTCACTTCAAAGTCCGTAATTAAGATCAAGATCTGAGCTTTGGTCTAGGTTTTTTGATTCAACAGTTTCCAGGCAATCCCTGTTTTATTTGGAGTCATTGTCATATTTAGCTTCAGTTTGGTGTCAAACGTTCATTAAGCTACCTGACAAAGTGTGACTGATGCAAAGACTGTGGGCTAATCAGCCGGATTTAGAAAAATAATAATACTTTCACCTCCATGCTTTGCAATTGGTATGAGTTGCAGTGCAAGCAAATGTCTACTGTGACTATATGGTCATCTAGACTGCAAAGTCAATGACTCCAGACAATCAGCCAGTATTGTAGCAAAACTTAACTTATTAGAATTAGAAAAGAAAAAAGCCCTTAAAAAAAGATACATTCAGTTTCAGTTCAGTATAGTTTAAATTTATATTGCAGCAATTCATTATGCATGTCATCCAAGGCATGAAACACAGACAATTAAATTGAATCATGCGAAATAGTTTGGTACCAATTAAGGAAGGCCATTCCCTTTATGCTGAAAATGCTGAATTTAGAGTTTGTCTGCAAGAAAAGATAAAAAACATGATTAGAGATCATAGAGTGATTATAAGGGCTTAAACTGGAATGAAACATTGTTTAGTTTAGTTTATATAAGTGCTTTGGAGCAGAATTTGCATCACCACCATGCAATGTTGTGTTAAAGGATGTTGTGATTGTGTCACTTCATTTTGGATCTCTCTCCTGAGCCCAATTTGCCTGCCTTACCAACCTCTGATGGGTCTGAGAAACAATCTGGCACTGGTGATGGGTAGTCTGTCAGCCTAAACCCGAATGACTGATGAAGATAGGGGACTTACTGCACAGTCTCTTAACTCCCACTGACAGGCTGTCATATGGTTATGACTTGGTGTTGATAGATTTAGACAGTGCCACCTCAGTGGATTTTTTTTTTTATATAAGAATCTCTTCTTTAGTCTTTGGTATATACACTTTTGCAACAGTAATATCCAAAGTTTGAAATGAATATTTGACCAGTGACAAAATGCAAGTGAACATCTACTGTCACCACATTGCTTATCCAGGAGGAGCGTGTCCTGCAAGTCAGTGACTTGATGCAATCAGCTGTTCTTTCTTAGATAAAAACTTTTTACCAGTCTGACTGTATGAACTGGTTAGGATGAACTGAACTGAACCAAACAATGATGCTTTATCCGACTTGAAAATACAATGTAATACAATGTAATAAAGAAAGCTCATTAAATATCAGTCAACCAACCAATGAAAACTATGTAGCTTGATGAAAAATAGTCAATTTTTATTCAAATAAGTACACCCTACAAGATTCCCAAATTTCAAGAAGAGCTGGAGAATTTCTCCATTTTCATTATAATGCTGTTTTATTCAAAAGAACAGAAAGCCACATAACCTCTTTGGGGTTTTGTTGCTGAGTCATAATTCAGTAAATAAAAACATGTTCAACTGGTCAATATATGTTTGAGATCATCTGACTGAACTGGTTTTCCAGCTTTAACACAATCACAATTTGAAGGATTTCACGATTTTTTTCAGCACAACTGCAAATGTCCGATCACCTCAGCCAAACCTTAATATCCATGATATTTAACGGACATTAATGGCCATAGAGACATTTAACAACAACGAGAGGCATTTGAGCTTTATCTAACTAATAAATTATTCAAGTATTACAATGCCCCTTTTTTTTATCTAAATATTAAATTAATAATACAAAACTCCAAACTCAAAGGAAATGTTTTATAAATAGAAACATTTTTGTATTTTTCTAAAAATACTCTACTTTCCATGATTTAATGGTGTACTTAGTTTTAGAAAAACATACTTAACTATTAATGAATATTTTGCTAATGCAAATTTTAAAACATTTCTAGGAAAGGAAGGATCCTTTAATAGTCTGACAGAAGGAAAAATGTGTCCTCTGTTCTGTATAACCGTCCCTTAGGGAGCAGTGTGCTGACATTGAGTAGCGCACAGGAAGCATTAAAGGTTAAAGGTCTTGCTCAGGGACCCAGAGGGACAGTCTGAGTTTCAAACTGCAACGCCCTGCTTTCCAAACACTAGACCACCACACCCAGGAAATGAAGCACACCAACTGGAACTGCATGAACTGGCATCATTTGTCAGAGCAAAACTTTTCTCTCAAAACTTGGCCTTTAAAGTCTCTTGAACTTGGCATCATGAGGCGAGTTCATCAGTACAGACAGGGTGTTTGTACTAATTCTCTCTCAAACCTGTAACATAGTCGCTGCTTGTTTTAGTCTGACCACCAGTCAGTTGTCTGAAAGGCCGACTCATGATAATGTAACTGCCTGCCAATATTAGTACTGCTGCTACAGTACATTTTACATTTTTTAGGATTTAGCATTTTTAAGTGAGCAATTATATGCTGTATAATAGCTCTAATAACTCTAACAGTCAGGACTGCACCCAGTAAAGGGAGAATGGAACTCTATATAGACAACAGCAAAAAGTGTGTGTTATTCTAGGTTGAATTTAACAGAAAAAAATCACTATGCTTTAAAATTCATGAAATTTTCATTAACCTTCTAAACACCTCTGATTATTTAAATGAGCTGCTAAATAGCTATTCAGGTGTTTACTCTCTGAGCTTCTCTGGTAAAATCTTCTGAATAATATCCGTTTTTTACCGTACTTGATATTTATCCTAGTTTGATTTTACTTTACTTAATAAGTAAAATAAAAGCTCTTGTCCATCTACTGATTTGATATAATTTTAATTCTGCTTAATCATTTCCTGAAGTTAATCGTCACAAATACATGAGGAACAAAATGTAAGTATCACGTTTGTTTGGGGAGTGAAACTCAAACAATCATAAAATTGAGGAAAATAATTTTAATTTAATTGAATGTGAAGGCTTGAATGGACACATTATTATTATTATGTGGAAGGACACCCTCCCAATTCCAGTCTTTATTTACTTCTGTTTTCAGTGAATAAATCCTTCAGGTTCCTCTGATTCCTTTATATATATTTTTTTCATTTAACCCTGAACGCTTACTCTCAGCCCTCCTTTTCATCCTCTTTGTACATTTTTTATAGACATGTTGTTCATCTGGTATTACTCTACTCCTTCCCCACTCTCCCATCGCTCCTCAGCGCTGACCCCTCCAACATCTTTGGGCCCCATCAGGTTGAAATATTGAACTGGGTGAGTTCCCTAAAGGCTTTTGGCTGCTCCCATACCCAGTCTGCAGTTCAGCTGCGATAAAAGATAAAAACGTAACACCGAATCTAACTCTCACACTCCATTCAGCATTATCAGAGTGTCTATCAGCTGAAATGGCCATTCAAAGTAATTACCTTTGGATCAGATCTAATTAAAGCCCTATCCCCTCTTGGTCTTTTCTCTGTGACCGTTTCATGTGAACCAGAGCCAGCCTCGCATGTTAATTTCACTAAAGTTGTAAAGAAAAGTCTTCATAAAAGTATCATGTTATAACTTGCCTGTTATGACTTTGCTTTTACCTTAATTTCTCAAAAAATGTTCAAATTTATATTTTTTTTTACACACAATGTGATAATTTTCAGTAAATTTAACTTAAACTTAAACAGATTTAAATAACAGTGAAACTTAAATAAATAAAACTTAATCAAAGCTAATTCAAATTAAATGAAAAGTGATTAAATTAAATGTTTAAATGAAGTTAAAGTCATTAAAATGAACTGAATAGAATAAAACAAAATAGATTCAAATTTACAATTTCAAGTTAAACATACTCACCCTAATTAAACTAAAATAAAGACTAGATTATATCTAATTTAACTGAGCTAATTTAAAGATTGAAAAAGATAAAGCTTAAATTAAAAAGTATAGACAAATATGTATGTTGTATTTGTTTTTAAGTCTACCTAACACTACACAGTTCACTGAGTTTTAGAAATAATGCTACTTCTGGTCACTATTGATTATACTCAACTCATAGCCATAAAAAACAGAGTTTGATACATAATCCTGCGTGACTTTCAGTTTGCTGCCTCGAGGTGCCTTGGCAATAAACATGTGATCTGGACTGTTTTCCAGTTGCCAAAAGTACCAACCAAAAGACTTTAGCTGTTACTAAGTCATATCTTCAAACTCCAACATAAAGCAGGTTTCTGGGACATTTTGTGGAATTACTCCATTAAAATTAGTCCATACAAACAACCTGAAATGATTATATTAGTACAGAACAACTGAGCCTCTTCTCAGAAACGGCCATAAAAATGCAGACGTTTGGTTTAACATTTTTGTGTTTGAACCTGTAATGATTTCAAGGTGGTCCGTCATGGTTACTACCATGAAAGAACGAATCACTTAAGCGTGAGAAAAACAAGACCTCCCTGTTATTATGGAGACCAAGTCTAATTATTATGAAGCTATAATAATAACTGCATGTGTTCAGGTTGATGCCTGGACCTTAAACTCATAAAAACCACCATGCCAGTAAAGTGTCAGTCTTTTAACCTGCAGGTTCACCATCTAAAACTGCTGATTCACAACAAAGAGTCATTTTTAATCTGTCATTGAATCCGAGCTGCCCACAGGCTGGAAGAGAGGGTTCAATGAAAAGCTTTAGATTAAATCATTAATTATCATAATATTTCACCATGAATATCAATGAAGCCTGATTCTGTAGTAATGAGAGAGGGGCCCAAGAAGCGTGGCCACCGATTAGATTTCCAAAATCAATACTTGGGACAGAAAAATGTATAAGCCACATGGAAACCTCCTGGGTCCTGCACAGTATCAGGTTTCTAATCCTGCTGGTCTGTGTTTTTTAATTCACTTAATGCATGGATAGATTGCTGAATAAGCATGCTTTTTTATCAAAGGTCTTTGCTCCTGATTAACCCAGTGGTAAATATTTACACATTCTATCTACTTATAGTCAGAGGTAGTTACTGATAAAGGGGATCTTTAAAGCGTATCTGTTAAAATGATTTAAAACACAGGCAATGATATTTTCATAAGTTTATTTACCTTTCAATATTATCTGTGCAATTGAAGTAAAAATTAAATAAGATGTTTAGTGTTAAAATAAATATAAAAAATGGCTACAATAACCCTGTTCCATAAGTGTTAATAATAAAGATAATCTGCAAAAGCACTTTTGGCCTAATTATCATGATTCCAGGACTCTTTCTGCATCCCACCTTTATTTGACAACATTCTCCCAAAACTTCTTTTAAAAATTATCTAAACCTTCAAAGCTTATGAGGACGTTGCTTTTTCACAGTTCTCGTCAGATTTATTTCTTGACTTTGGCAAGTCTATTTGAGAATCACAACATTTTTCAAGTTAAACCCGTCTCTGATTTCATTTTTCAAGCTGGACATTTGGTGATTTCGCTTTTAAACATATTTATCAAAACTGATGGATTTTTGGAATGAATATCCACCGAGATAAAGAAAGAAAAATCCATCTGTAGAAAAGTCATGCCTTTGTTCAGACATAGTTTGGCTGCTTCAGCTTTGATGTGAAGCTCTTTCTAGTGTCTCTGACCAGTTTCCATACTGTTTGTTTTTCATCAGATTTGGAGATAGGTCCTGTTTTGTTAACCTGAAGAGCCAAATCGATTAAATTCAGCACTCAGGTTGAGTCCCACACATGACTAAACTGGGGCTGCTCTCATGAAATTTGTCCAGGGAAAGAAGGGAAGTTTCAACTTCAACGGAAGCTTTTGAACCGATTGGCTGAAACGACACCCAGTGCTCACATAATAAAGCGCAGTTTTAGCCATTCAAGGTAACAAATGAAATAGCAGCAGACACCATGAGAAACCACAATAAATTGTGATTTTTCACTCTTGAAAGATGAAAATTTGGATTCTTACCTAACAAATGGGAACTACTTATACGTCCTCCTTCAAGTTCTTGTTTCATCAAATCTACACGTCCCACCTCAAACTATAATACGATAACATGAATGACCACCTGTTTTAGGTTGGTCTTGAACAGCTTAAGCTGGAGTAGAAAAAGATTAAATCTGGTGTGTTTTAGAATTAACCAATAGTAAAAAAAATTCAGCTTGCAGGGAAATTTACTGTTCACTCATATCACCGTGGTCCCATATTGTCCGTATCTATTATTAATTGTATTTATTATGCCCTGCTGTAAATGTAGGGTTGACAAAACTTTTGTATTCCTTTCCAGACTGATATGTTTTTATGCTTTTTAACTTTTTGCACATGTAATATAAAGGATGCAAATAAGTTAAAGCCTGCAGAAACTCACAACAGCAGCTAAAGTTTCTTTAAGGTTCATCTGACTCTGCTTAATCAACAAGACAACAACTGTCACACTTATAAAACATGTTAATGTACTTTTCTTTTTTCACTTTCACAATAATTTTTATTTTAGTTGAAGTTTGCAAAACTTATGTCACATTAAAGATATAAAATAAAACAATACTTTATGATAGTATAATTTTCATGTCTCTAAAATCTTGACCAGAAGAGGAGGGGGAGGGAGGGTTGTTAAACATTTCGCTGTTTATGGTTTTTCTAAAATGTCAAACCAATGACTAGTTCTTAGTTATGGCATCATCTTCATTTACATTTTGTTCATTTGAAATTATAACCTGTAGAACATTTTCTTCACTCTGCAGCTCTTCTGTGAGGGTCTCAGCAAGATAAATTACAAGTAATAAATTATTAATGTTTGACCCTTTGCCGAATTCTCTCTGCACACAGGGGATAAATTTATGTAAGATCCGGAAGTATCATTGCAGAGAAACAGGCTGTGTGTAAAGATGTCGTACCAATAGGATTAGGTAGTGCAAACCCCAGACGGCCTCATCCAGATAATGATTTAGTCCTGGGAGTCTGTCACTCGTAAATCCTCGGGTCAAACTCGTCTCAGCACAGAAAGACAATGTTAAAACTCCACCCTTGGGTCCAGTGTGCTTTTCATTAAGAAAACAATGTTGCTGCAGGTGCAAGATTCATGAAGCTCCACATGGTTTTGTTTAGCGGCTAAAGCCTGGTATACAGCACCAAGCAAACCCTGACACAGACACGCACCGCCGCAAAATCCCGAGGGACCCATGTCAGGCATGAGGAATGCATGGCTCAGGGAAACTCCAAAACATCTGTCTGGAGGGAAATTTTCTCTATTACAAAACATGTTTTCTCTGTTTTGATTGTAACAGACACCAATCTTGTTGTGAAACTTATTTCAAAATTTCAGATATTTATTTTCTGATCTGAAACCAATCGCCCAACTAGCAAGATGTAAAACTAAAGAATATTCACATGTTTTGCACTGTTATTATTTAAAACTAATATTTACAAGTGATGGGAATTTGAGAAGATTCAGCAAAGTTATTTGTTTTTTGTATTTCATGTTTTCCTTGACAGATAAAACAACAGAACAATTGTTGAAGAGATCTTAATTTGTTAATGTTTAAAGTTACTGGCAACGTAGAACACAAGAAAAAAGTAAATTAAATAATAAAGAAAACAACCTTTATTGACCAAAACTTTATAAAACGATGTTCATCAGTTCACTTCAAACAAGAAAAGGCAAACAAGAGATAAAATGTCAGAGATAAAAAAAATACACTCACTGTGGTTTCGTGATAGAAATAACATAACGTACATTTTTCATTGTAGTTATTTCATTACATGAAATAGCCATTGTAACGTTATCTTACCCTATAGGGTAAGTTTATATGGAAAAACACAAAATAACGTGCTTGTACATTTCTAGCTTGTCTTATCACTTCATTTTGCATTTTGTTTGTTAGCATTCAACAATTTTACTTAAATATTTGCCACTAACATATGAATAAAACAGCAGATTACTGCTACATGTAGTAAACAACAACTTCTTAATCATAATTAATGAAGTGATTACTTCAGTGATGCTGTCAGCCTTGTTACAGAATTTTTTATTTGACTTGATTTAAAGTATTAATTTCTATTCTACTTACAGGTTTATTTATGATTGGAAAACAGAAAAATGCCTCTTAAAGGGGGTTAAACGATATAACAGAAAATTAATGAAATAAATTACCTTTTTCTTTAAAAATAAATAAATAAATAGAAGGATAGAAGGCTTCTGCTGGAGTCCATTGTTGGGAATTAAAACATATTTTTTATTATGCATGTATTTATTTGAGTCTTTACTTGAATTTGATGGAGGGAGATGATGCTTTTTGTCGCAGTTACAATGTACATCATTAGTATCTGATTATTATCAAATTTAAATGCCTTACAGTGATCCGTTCATTAAGACATAAAAGCATAGCCCAAGCTATCACTTACAAACAGATAAAGTTAATAAATGAATCTCCTAATGCAGCATAAGTATATTTATAGCCAAATAAATGTTAAGAAAATAAATAAATAAAACAATCCTCCCCAAGGGCAATATTTAAAAACTAATTGTACATTGGGAATCAGATAAAATCTTTAGGAACATCAGAATTGATGGGAGTCGTAGCTGAGGAAGACTCAATTGGAAAAGTGAGAGACAAACTTTTTTTTCTGTTTCAGCAAAGACATCCGTTGCTTTTATTGCCGCTGATGTTACACGCCTCTGCTCAACTTTTTTTTACCCTCAACATGTCTCTTTTCAGGTCTGCCATTTTTTTCTCTGCTGTGGATGTTACTGTAAATAGGGTTGGATGTCAGTCAATCTTTTCTGAGGCTGTATCTTTGAAAAACATCGTAAAAATATTTTATTACAGGAAAGATGATGACCTCATACGACCCCAAAAACATGGTTGTTTTTAATTTGCATCTTTAAAAAAAAAAACTAATGGTAATGGTGTTTACAGTTCCCATGCTAACTGTAAAACATTCTTCAGAGAGTAACTGAAGAGTTGTTTGCCATGTTTTCCTGTCTTTAGAACCTGACTGTAAAGTACGATGTATTGTTTTCAGTTTGATTCAATTTAGTCTGGATTCTAATGGTCTCCTTAGGATCAGAGGGAGTCTGCAAACCTTACTAATGTGCGGTAAAGTGTTTTAGCTCTGAGCATCCTGACCTCATCCAGGCTGTGTCAGCATTATGATCATCTGCACAACATTTGTGCTCATGCATCCTCTTAAAATCCCTGCCAGTGTTTTTTTTAGCTGTCTGCAGTTTATTCAGGTGTCTTTTACCTGCAGATTTGTCAAACCCGCTGGTGACAGACTCAATTAACCTCAAATCTTAAAGACGTCTGTAAGTTTCAAAAGTTTTATTGTTGTTTACAGATATCCAGACTTTCTTGCCCTTCCAAACCAGAAACACACGCCGCTGTTTTTAACTGCAACATTGTGCCTTGAATTCCCAAATTGAGTAGTAATTCCTCTTTTAAGATGAGCACATGGGCAGTTAAAGTTGAAATATTTTGTTATCGCCTCAAAGAACCCAGACCACATGGCTGCAGCATCAAATCAGAAACAGATTGCCCCACCCCCTGCTTCTCTCTCTCATCTCAACCCCAGAAACAATGAAAGCGTTCCTTTTTTGTTTGTTTCAGACCTCTGTCTCCATGAACAATCACACAGTGGTAAATGTTTAACAGATATTAATCTTTAAAGACTAAACATTAGTTATTAAACACTAGGATGAGCTCTGAGACTTGTTTGTCATACTGACTCCTCTGGGATGCTCAGACAGGAAGAACTAACAGGACCGGCTCACCTGGAAAGCTGGTACTGTAAGCACCTCCCACTTTAGCTCTCTGAATTCCACCAGATAAGAAAAAAAAGAATCCCAGCTAGCTGGTAGCTTTCCAGGAGGGCTGAAATGTTATCATGATAGACCACATCGAGACGAGCACACAGCTTGCACCAGTTCACAGGGTTAAAAAGCCCTGGAGCCTGAGCTAAACGATCAGGGCCGCTCCATGCTCATATTAGACAGAAATGCACTCGACTCGAGCCGGTGTGATTCCCTAGAAGGTAATCGGCTGGCGCTGTGGTGGTCTGCTCACTCTAAAGCTTTGATCATCCGCGTCCTTTTTTTCACATGCCTCCCTGAGGACCACAATCCAAAGAGTCCATTAGTTGTTTACGGCACATGTATAAAGCTGAAAAGCAAAAGTGACTGCATTATTATTTGAGCAGTTTGTCATTTGAAAGTCAACAAAAAAGAAATTAATGTAGAAAGAAAAACCTTTGAGAGTGTGACACTGCTCAAACGAACTGTTTTCATGATGCTCTCTTTCTAAGCTTGGTAAACATATGAAGGTTCTATAAAATACCATTAAATCAACACTAAGTAACTTTTCAACCTTCATAAAATATTTTTCATTTTGTGAAGAAACCCTGCAACATAAAAGGAATGTGCAGACTGCTTTACAGCATACATCACGTCCCCTTTTCCCCAGTCGTTATAAAGATGGAAGGCGGTTCGACTAAAACCTGGTTTATGCTCAGAAAGCAGATCTTCTGTGTGTCACAGTTAACACAGATATGCCCCCTCCTTCCACAGACACTCTGGTGCACCTCCCCAAAATTGAGGACCACAGACAGTCCGGCAGATAGCGTCGTAGGGAGGAGAAAAACTCTGGCTGTAGTGCCGTCCAAAACACCTGGGACACCTCAGACACTATCCCAGAAAAACATACAGGGCGCTAGTTTGTAGCTCTGTGCGACAGTCTGTTGGTTTGCACCCGAAGCCAACACAGGCAGCACCACGGCCAGTCTTTCAAGAACTCTCACAGGTGAACTGTGTGTCGTTTGTCGTTGTAGAAGGCAAACAAGCTTGTTGTAGTGGCGGCCTAGTTCGACCCCCAACTCCCACAGACTGCCTCTCTGGGTCACCGAGCAAGACCCTTAAGCTCACACTGGTCCCTGGGTGCTGCCCAATGACTGGTCACCAAGGGGACGGGTTAAATGCAGAGAAGTAATTTCCCTCTGGGATTTTTAGAGCATATCAGAAATCAAATCAAAATCAAAAACTGACACATACTACGCTTCGACCACGCTTCAAAATTTGGCATAATTCAAAAATATCTGCATCATACCTGCAACAAGCTAACTGCAAAGCACTGCTGTTTGAGTATACACAGCACTTAAGTTTCCCTTAGAGACTGTATATTTGTACAAATAGTGCAGAGTTGATATTCATGCAATCCAACACCTTTTGGGGATCTATACATGCGTTTTTTGTGAAATGATCAAACATAACATTATATTTATCTGTTTCAAGATTTAAACTCGCCTGGTGAAATGGAGGGAGTGAGGGGAGTGGCGGTGCAGGAATACGTTACAAAAACCAAAGTTAAACATTACTTATTTTCAACGTCGTCACATGACATTATTTTGCCACAATTAAATTAATTACCTAATCACTTTTCATCTTTTACACAGCCACTGGAAACAGAAATGAAGTTCAATCCAACTCCAGGCGATCTGGAAATAAGGACTTTACCACAATGGACCACGTTGGTCCTGATGTCTTACTTGTCTTACAACAATACAGCTTTTTCTGTATTGGGAGCCAAAGTGGACAAAAAAGCAGTTATTTAACCCTGCTATAGCACTATAGATTTTACACAGCAGGGTTTTATTTGTGAGGACACTGCATGGCCATTTTTAAAAAGTGGACATTATTACTTATAAAGATGTTTCATTCCTTCTCACAGCGTGTTTTCAAGGCTATGATCAAGTAAACTAACCTACATTGTTTTAACATGTTTAGAAGAGCTTTTTATATCTATTTCAATACAGTAAATGCATTTGAGTAATCAAGGCTCTAGCATTTTGTTCGGTGGATATTATTTATTTGTATCTTTTTTTTGTCAAAAGGTTTTGTTGCAGAAATTCTTCAACCCAGATCCTTCATCACATGGAAACCAGTGCTACGGTCTGTATGTAAATGCAAAACAAATGTTGCTCTAAAGGTCTGCTTAATGCCAGATGCTCGGTCTGCACTGAAGAATGCAAACTACTTAAAGTGGCTGAGATGGTTGGATGGATTTTCTCAATAATTTCAAAATTAATGAAAAGTCGTCAAAAATGATTCGACCGCTTTGGCTGTAATCATCTTTGTAGGAAGCTTTAAACCACACTTGAAAGTAAAAATGCTATAAAAGTGGGTGTTATTGATAGATATAACAGGATTGGATGTTTCTCAAGATAATTTTAATTTAGAAAAGCTTTACAAATAGATAAGAAAGAATTTCACAAAGCTCCTACTTGTCTAAAGGTAAATACTCACGCTTTCTTTCTAAACTTTCAAGCACTCCAGAGGCCTACAGTTAAAATATGCTACAAATCATCAGCAGGCAGACCACAGATCAAACTACTGGAGGTCAGCAAATAAATGCTGCACTTTCAGAGGCTGATGAGCTCATGTTTAATGTTCAATTTGCTTTTCTGCATCACTAAACTAATCTAACATTAAATCAGAGGTCAGGCTTTGCTTGAATTGTAGCTGGCTTTCCGACAACAGACGTTGTTTATACTCAAAACACATTAAAAGCTTTACTCCAATGTGTAAAAAAGCCATTTGACTTGCAATGTTATGTGTGTTGTTAAAGAGCACATTTCCATTAAAGCTAGTGACACTAACACTGACTTGGAGAGTGGAGGGTTCATATGGAAATGGACTGCGAAGGTGTTGGGAGTTCAGGACCGAGGCCGGCGTGTCACAGGACTACAAAGCAATTTCCCACCGTGCAGATCTGAGCAGAGAATCGATGAATCACATTCCTGATTACTCTGCAGGGGGAAATGGAGTTTGTATTGTTTCTCTGAGACAAATGCAGGTTCCATGCGAGATTGATCTTATTTTGAAGACCAAAGAAAGACAACCCAAAAGACATACAGCTCATCCCTGTAACGCCCTGCTCTTTTCAGCTGAAAACCTCTTTTCTTCCGTTCACTTTTCTGTTTCATTACACTCTCACACTCTATCCCTGCCCCCCCCAATCGCTTTCCCCTCGTTCTCCACTTCACTGTGCTCCAATTCTTTCAAGGTGGCAATTTCAATGAGTGTTCTGCAACTGAATCATTTGAAAGTTGCAGAGCAATTCTACAAGTTCTACAAAGCCTGCTTTCTGTTGCTGTAAACACACCAGAGTCAACACATTCCTGACTCCGAGTTTTGAAGCAATGATGTATTCTGAAGTCATTAATGATAAAATATAGATGTGGACCGGTGGTGAGAGAGCAGGACGTTTGCATTCTGAAGAGGCCTATAAATCTGTTTGAAACACAGATTCCCCCTCTTTGTCTCTTAGCGAGCTAATGTTGATTACATTATTATTACAGAAATATAAATGTGACACATTTAATATCAAAGCCAGCCAGAAATTCCAGCTGCATTATATGTTTTGATTACCTCTATCTAGATCTAGATTTCCTTTCCAGTCCAAAGGTTCTGAAAGAAAAAATTATGCTCTGACATGTTGAGGTCCAGACTCTTGATTCGTGTCACTGCATGGCCAACATCTTGGGATGAATTTGAAGGGAACACGGAGCAATAAAAAAACACAATCTGGAAACTTGAGCCCAGAAGCAGTCAGAAAGATGAGAACAAATGAAGTGGGTCTGTTTTGGAGTAACGGCAGTGCAAAAGAAACCAAATATCACAATGTCATGGACAAACTAATCTAAATTAGGTGCTTTTAGAGAGATTTTGGATGCAGGTATCGGTGGGTATTTTTAGCCTGTAACCAACTAAATAAATAATGACGTGCCCCAGCTTTATCACTACTCCCATATGTCAAAGTAAAATACAGCAGGCAAGTTTTATGTTTCAGGGCTAATGCAATGAAAGACTGTATTTCAAACCAAATATACAAAAGTCTCTGCTTTGTTAGATTTCATGTGGTACAGACCAAACTAGGAAAGACAAAAACGGTTGGTGCACATGTTAAAAAGAACCCCAAACACAGCATGTTTCATGCTGTCTTAGATACAGAGGACATGCAGAGAGAAATGATGTACCGTTTTCAGCATGTGATGGCATCATGCTTTCTGGCCTTTGTGCGACTGTCTTCAAAGACTTCAAAACATTACTGCATGAAATAAGAATGAAAACTATTTAGGAATAACCCCCAGCTGTGCTAATGGGCCTCATCTGCTGCTTTGATTCATCTTCCCCTCTGCTGAACAAAAACCACACCCCACTAGTCCACCAGGATCCTTTCCTACTGTAAACTCACCCACTCAGTATGACAAACAATTTCTTCCTGTTCATCACTTTTTTCCACAGGTTCTTTTTTTAGTACGACCAATATAAAACAATTCTTGAGCTGCTATAATGTCTGGTTATATATTTTTTTTAAATAAATATTTAAAATTCTACAAACATATTAATCCTAAATATAACTTTGGTTTGGTATTACACACTAGGATCACTAAAAACAATGTTAATGAAGAGTATTAAACAAAATAATACTTTGATAAGAAATGTACATGTATATTCTAGATAGGAAAAGTCCTGGGAAGAAGCACGGTATGAAGCTGAAGTTCACTTATGTTATAATATAAATCAAAGACAACCACAGTTTAACTTTATTCATGGGAGCAAGTGAAATTTTCAAACTTTTAAAAGCAATTAATGAATGCTAGAAAAATCAGCTGAGATATAATATTTTTTTCATTCAGGAACTTACTTTAAATGGGACATATGCTTGTAAATCCATCCCATCATAATTAAACCATTTACAGTAGATTATATTATAAACCCTAGTAGTCTTCGATTTAAGCGAGTTTTGTGGTACCCTAAACTACATCAGAATCTGGTGTAAATAATCTGATGTAAAGAAGGCATTTATTGGAAAGTGGGAGAAAAAACATTGAAAAAAATATCTAAAAGGCCTTGTTCTTTAAATTCTATTTATTATTTTGGGATTTTATGAATTATTGCCCTGAACCAACGGTTTAGAAAAATTCATCCTTTTCTTCTTTTTGACCCTTTAAATTCTTTATTCATTTTAGATGCTACTTCAGTTATTTTCAGGTTATTGGGTTTTCCTTTAGAGATTTCTTTTCATAATAACCTAAAGTGAACTGTAAAAAATAAAAATGTAGCCTTACATCTCTGCCATGTGCTCTGGTAGACATTCTTTTATAAATAAAAGAAAAAACAAACACAAACAGTATATATATATATATATATATATATATATATATATATATATATATATATATATATATATATAAATATATATAATATATACTTTGCTCAAACACACAACTAAAATTTGACCCACATCATGTTTTAATGATTGGTCAATGACTATTAAATATTTTGAGCTATTTTGAGTACTATTGTTTTTAAGATGATTTAAAATTTTTGTCAGCGGTTATAATTTCAAACCTATTAGCAAATGCATCTGTTCTAATACTCCTACATATAACTTACCACAAACTTTAGCTCATTAGGAAATAACTCAGCAATATCTGGCCATATCTGATAAATAAACAAATAAATCATAACTACTAAAATATTTTAACAGATAGAATAATAACAAAATGTGGCAATAATTATAAAAATATCAATTTCATGTTAAAACTAGATATAAAGATATTGGTAACCTGGCAGGGATAACTGTGCTGTGAGCGAGTTGATGCTCTGCAGTTAAACTGCCGTGCTGTCATGGTTTTGGTTTTGTTCTAGTTTTATCTTAGTTTTCATTAGTCTTATTTTTCATTCTTGTGTTCTATGTATTTTTGATTGTATTTGATATATTTTTTGATATTTCCTGTTTGCCTTTTTGTGTCAGTCTCCTTTCCCCTAGCTCCCTTCTTGCCTCTGTTCACACCTGCTCCCAATCTGCTAATTAGCCTGGTCTTTGTTTCTCTCTGCCATATAATTTCGTCCTGTTCAGTCACTCTTGGCTGGTTTGTCGTCATTTCTTTGCCCCCTTGTTGTGATTATTCTTGGTCTTTAGCATTTTTTTGTGGATTTATATTTTGGGATTTTTGCTTCTGTTAAAGTTTTGTCATTAAAACATTTAAGTAATCACCTCAAGCTTTGTGTCTGCATTTGGTTCCTGTCAAACCTCCACCCCTATTGTGACACGTGCAGGTTAGTCAGGTTTATTTGACGAAATCATTGAGATTATGCAAAATATATCATGACCCAATGTAGCAGAACAAATGTGAATTAATTAAATAATTACCTATATCTTTGTCCCAGTGTAACATAATAAATTTGTATTACCAATATCATATTTAAACAACAAATAACAGCTTGATTTAGGTCATTTAGATTAAATAAAAGCATGTCAATGGAAAAAAAAAAGACTAGGAAACAGCTGATAAGCTGAACACAGGACTAGACCAAAGCAGCCTCATCCTCACAGCCTGCTCTCTGTGAATACCAACGTGTGCAGACGTTCTTTTCAAACGGAAAACTCCTCATAAAGAAGCTTTCCACCCCATTGCTCTCTTTACACATGCACTTACATGCATCAAGTTTTCTTCTGTGGCTCACGGTCATATTTTCTGCAACATTTTATTGTGTTACGGCGCCCCACTGGGGCAAAAGAAAAAGACGGCTAGAAAAAGAGAACAAACATCCATTCTTTGCCTCTGGCCATGGACTCCCTGATTTTGTCAGTCACTCATCCCATAACAAGATGCTGCAAAACCTCAACAAGAGACTTCAGTGTTATTCTCATTTCACGCAGGTGCGGACATGCACACGCTTCCGTGGTTTTCTACGTTTTTTATCCCTTCTCTTTGCCACACATGAAAAATGAATTTAATAGCACGCATCTTGCTATGATTAAGTGTGTTCTTATTTGTGCGGGGCGTTAATGGAAGAACTGTCATCATCAGGCCATAATCTCATGTGTTTTTTTCTTTTCTTTTCTTTTTTTTTTTTTTGAAACAGTGGAGCATAAATGTTTATTGAGCCCTGGAGGCACGTAAGCAAATGTGACCTCATCTGAGCCGATGTAAAGCGTCTGCTTTCAGAGGGGAGTGCAGATGGAAAGATCTGTAAATCACAGAATCTGCTCTGCTCAGTCAAACAGCTGCATGGTTCCTGTCCACAATTAAAGACCAATCGCAAATCTTCGACATCCACTACGCTGCTTTAGTCGCACAAATGAAGAATCAGTTGCTTCATGTATTTTACCAACTTCGCTCTCCTCTCGCTCCACATACTGTAGCAATACACTCTTTTTCCTCCACCTTGATGTTTCCTATATGACCTGATTTGGCTGCTTCAGCTTTTGATAATTTTTTTCCAGCCTGTTAACCTCACGTCTTTGCAACAGATCATTCATGTGCACTTTAGTTGCAGCCGTTTAAAACCTGTGTTGAGGCAAAGCAAACTCGAATGCATTCATCTGGTGATTAGTAAATCTGAAACTGAGGAAAGTTTAGGAAATAACAGACAAAAAGGGAAAGAAAAGTTGGAGTAACTATGAAAGATTAAGGGTGGTGTGTGTGTAGTGTCTCTGCACGCCTGACACCCAGGGGTGATTACTTTGTGTTAATCTTGTATCAGCTCTGCACCATTTGGAGGCTTCACAGTGTATTCCCTATTATGTGCAGAGAAATCTGCTGCATACAGACAGACTGCTGTTAACAGCTGAACTTTCTCATGGAACAGAAACAATCTATCATCCTTAGGTTATCATGGTATTTCTCTGTGATGTCCCCTCTCCCACCTTTCATCTCTGTATTCCTTCCAACTTCTAACCAGCTGTGCTCCATATTTCAGCCTCGCTTCCCAGTAGATTTTTAAATTGATCTGCTAAATTGAACCTCAAAGCTTTTTATCTCCTTTTTTTTCTTACTTTTTTTTTTTTTTTTTCCAAAAAGAGTCGTGTTTCTTTACACAATCTTGTGGTGTCTGTCACAAATTTCTTGAGGATTACTTTAGACTTTTAAAAAGAGAAACCAATGAATAGAGGTTTTTCTGGGTTGAGTGCTCCATTTGAAATTCTGACCGGTCATGAATCCAGGGATATTGAAGAAGCTTCATGTTACACACATGTTTCAATAGACTTTCATAGTTAGAAAGTCAACAGCAGACGTAAATAATTATATATATATATATATATAAAAAAAAAGACCTTAAAGTGTCTTTTAAGATTAGGAATAATCTATAAAAACTGAACGTATCTGTTTTAAATTAAAATAAAATGAATAACTATCAGCTCAAAGGGAGCAAAATTCAAAGCCATAAAACACTGTTTTTGTATCAGTCGATGTTTAATTTTTACATCTAAGAAAGTCTTTAAAAAAAGGTGAATAAATTGTCTTTTTTTGTCTAGTCATAAACATTTAATAAATCCAGCAGCTTTTCAAAACTTCTCATTATTTTAAAAATTAGTACAATAATTTAATATCTGTGTATCCCTGTCCATACTGGCTGCTTTTTTTTGTATCCACTAAATAGAGTTTCTGAATAAGTTTATTCAAAATTAGTTCAGTTATGAATTAAAACATTATTAAACTTCTGAATAAAAGAACCAAAAGTGTTTTCAGAGCCAGGAGAGTTCTTGTAATGTTGGAGCTACTTAAGTACAAATTATGTTTACTTAGTTTCCAGAATTATCTTAATTCATTTGATGCAGTGTTGATTTGGAGAGACATTTGTGTGGCCATTTTTAAGCCACTGGTTACATGAACTGAATGTTATAAACAATTAACATCCCATAATCCACAAGACCCACTGGTTATAAATTAAATGCATCTTTTTAAGGTAGAACAGGCTGGCTGTCTTTAAAAGCTCTTTATATGAGATTTGAAAAAGACTGTTTTGAATTACAATGATTTAAAAAAAAGATTAAAAACCTTAACTTTTAATGGCACGACATTACAGTGCTGACTAAAATTGCTAAACAGAGTTTTTGTAGGTTTCAACTGGTACTTTGGGAGATTTTTTCAGTCTATTTTTAGCTTAACTCAATCCACAGATTCTCTGTTTAATTTTAGTTGTTACTCTGGCTTGCTTACTCCAAAATATTAATATAAGGGAAAAGTTTTCCTTAAACCTAAAACCGCAAATGCTATGATTAACTTGAGACTGTAAATAAACAGTCATTTCAAATAAATTATAATGTTTTCGGATTACCTTTTAAATATATAAAAGATAAAGTAGATGTTGGACCAAACTAGACACATAATTGTATCTACACTTGCCTGCAACCATCACAACTCTCACATTACATACAGTTGATAAAAATTCACTGCCCAACATCCTGCTGTACTTTTTGGCTGCCAAGGAGGCACCTTCCTGCTTTGCAACGCTCACTTTATTCTAAATCACAACTGAACCAAAAAAAAAAAACATGATGTGGAAAAAAACAAATTGTGATTAGTCTACTTATCAAAGAAATAATCAATAGATAGATTAACAAATATTAAAACTAGAAAAGCACTTTGAGAGCACAGCCCTCTAGAATTTCCTCCAATATTTTGACTTTCACCCTAAGTTAATAGCTATATTCAGTCAAATTCCTGCATCCAGATGGTAATCTGGATCATTACCAGTCAGAATACGCACCTTCTCTGAAAGATTCAGCAAAATCTGTCCATAACTTTTATTATTATTTTGAAAAGATGAAAACATAACCACCTTGGCAGAGGTAATAAACACTGCAACCCTACTGGCCATATTACACTAGAGGTAAAAAAAAACCAAAAAAACTTCAACATAAACCAGCGAATACCGGGTGCCTATTATATTTGATGGAGCCAAACAGTTAATTAAGAGTTTTCCACAAGCAAAGTAGCATTTTAAAAGACTTAAAAAGAAATAAAATTTTTTTTCTGTGTGTGTGTGTGAAAAACGTAAGTAATGAACTCATTTGCCTCTATGCACTCATTGATTGCTGAAAAAATATCATGTTAAGGATGGATATGTGATCCACGACCAGATACAAGTCTAAAGGGAAAGTATTTCTTTTGCACGGAACAAACACAATTATCAACAGAAGACAGCATGGCAGGTTATTTTTTATTGCAGTTTGGGCCATTTATAGGGAACAAGAGTATTGTTAAAATTTGTGTTGCACTGACCCCAATACCAGTATCGGGCAGGGCCCAGATAATTCACTAAAATGGTGGTATCGGTATCAGCGAGTACCGACAAATAGGGCACCGATACCATTTTGAGAGCCAAAAGTTTGTTCAACTATTGTCACCCCTTCCAGGTAGGCAATAAAAAGTTCTACTGGATTCACGTTTTATTGACTTTATCCTGCTTCACAAAGGTATGCAGCAGCTTGACAAAGTCATGACGGCAAGTAGTGTGCATATATACACACACATATCAATTTCAAACATATGGTATCGGCCAATACTGCCCAGCCAGGTATCAGGTATCGGTATCGGGGCCAAAAAATTGCATCGGTGCAACTAGTTAAAATGCTGAATAAAATGTCACCACATCCTGCAAAAACCATCTAATATTGTGGCAGAGTTGTGACATTACAGAGAAGTCCCAATCTGGTGAAAAGGTGCCTTTATGGAAATTACCATAAAGCTTTCATCAAACAGAAATGGACCAGGGATGATTTCTCTTCACTGATTTTAGAGAAGAACAAGCAAAATAAATCTGATATCTTGCTGTACACTGAAGAACAGAAGCCCTATCTTCAATATGCACTCAAAAAATAAAAAAAATATATATCTGACTAGTAAATGAGTTTATGAATAAAATATTTCTAAATATGAAAACCTATTGCCCTATAGAAGTCCATTGAAGAATTAAAGGGGACATGGCAAAAAAAAGACTGCCTTTATCAACCAATATAATAGAAGTAACAGAAGATTACTTTAGGCAACAGATGAAAAATATACACATAACACTATGTTAAATAAACGCTTAAACAGAGCCATGACCCTGTACATGATCAGATGAAAATACACAAGCAGAAACACACGTGTCAGACAAGGCTCTGTGCTTTAGCCTTAAGGAAATTATTGCAGCTCACACAAAGATGAAAAATGTATAGTGTTTGAGAGAATTATAAACTGCACATCATATGATATGAAAATTATGTTGGAAAGATGTTAAAGGGGAAAATGCCATCTCTCCTTTTTAGGTCTCAGTTGGAGGATAATCCTTGGAGTGAAGCAGCTGTTCAAAGGCAGCAAGCAGACCGCATGCCGAGAGATGAACATCAGACTCACCGTGTTAAATCCTGGGAAAAGGCTGACCGCTGACGCCGTGTCCAACGGAATCGGGAGAAACTGCTTCATGCCCAGCGAGGTTTGGACAGCGGGCAGAGTTGGACGCATCAGGGTAGGCATGAGGCCATTTTGACATGTGTTACCTGCAGGAGGGAGCAAAGGCAACATGGTGAGCCGGTGACAGCAGCAACGGAAGATGACTGAGCCAAAATCTATTTAAACTCACATCCGATGAAACCCTTAGTGAGTTCCTATTTAATCTGTCATCTGTGTCATCAATGTCTCCATCCCTTCTCATCCCATTTGCTGCCATTTCGGCTGTTTAACACCTGTGCTCCTCAGGCTGCCAACTCAAGACTTTACATTCATGTGAAGCTCACAGCACAAACTGATTTAACTGAAACTAGAGCCTGGATAAAACGCTTGTTTTTGCAATTAGGAAAGTAGATGTGTTTAAAGAAAATCAGTTTTTCAAAGAGTTGACAAATCTCTGCTGTACATTTAAATATGCCAAAATTTTCAAAATTAGAATAAAATCTGCTATATTTTTAAAGTTATTGTGAAATAATGAGCAAAATATACAAGCAACACATACTGTATATACCCGACATATCAATACAGTAGTTGTAATTTATATTATTATTATTTTTTTTAGGTGCACCAGTCTGAGAATGTATTACACCACATGGTGCTGCTGCTTCCATTACCTTACTTCACAGTTTATCATTTTCTCAGGCTTGCATTCTTCCCCATTTTTTCTTTCTGTGTAATTTAGGATTGATCTCACAATTCTCTTGTTTTTTAAGCTTTAGGTGGTCCTAGTCTAAGGTCGTCTGTGGGTCCTCCACACTCTTTAAGTTCATAGATGCATACTTTTATTAATCGCAAGATAAGAGATAAAATGTCTTCATTTTATCTCAGTTGATCTTATCATTATTTATTAATCTCTCGGAGGCTTGACATCAACCTAGGATGTTTTCCTAAATTATTAATAGACATATTAATATTAGTATATTAAACTTTCATATAGGAAATTTAAATTACCTTCATAAGAAGAGATTATTTCTGTCTTACAAGGTTGAATGTTTGCAAACAGAGTAAGGAAATATCTGGCATCAACAAGTGAAGTAGTTTTCTGAAATCATTGCTCTTACACCTAGTTACTTGTCTTATTGATATTCACTTTCGTCCAGTTTATCATATTATCCTAAAACATTGTCTGATGACAGGCAACAACCTGAAGTATCATAAATCAAACCATGCAGCAGGTTAGCCATTTTGGATTCTGGCCTTTGACATCAATATATAATCAAAAATTAAATTAAAAATTCAACCAGCTTTTGATTGCTCCACAGGAAACCTTAACTAAAGGTAAGTGAAGGCCATTTTAAGGCTTACGACTGCATCCACTGTGAAACAGAGATTTTTCTAGGTGGCTGTCTCTTGACATCTACATTGTAACACAGGCCTGAGGGTCATTCAAGGTGGCTTATAGCGTTACCTATATTCTTTTAATAAAGAAAAATAAAATGAAAGATCATGTTGCAAAGTCAAAGAAGGAGGGAAATTCAACTAGGCATCGTTTCAAAATAAGAAAAAGAAATGAAGGGAAAAATCATGTCTCATGCCTCTGTAGTTTGTATTGAGTGACAATCCCCCTCACAACCATCACAGCTTGTAAACACGTCTGGTAGCCGGCTCATTTTTCACTTGATGTTTTTATATTTGCTCTCAGGCATCCTGCAGAAAGGCTTTGGGCTTAGTTGTGTTATTTTTGTCTTCTTGCACAGACTTTTGAGGTAGATCTACCAGTTTAACGAACAACCCTAAGCCTGAGGATTGCTTCTGGTTCTGGAAACCTTCTATTTCTCAGGTTAAACAGGATGTAAAAAGTGTATCTGCATTAAACTGACTGTATTGTAAATCACTAACATATCACCTGTACCGCTACTTGCAAAGACTGAAGCATGATCAACACTTAATGGAGAGAGGAAATGTTGCTTCCTTCTTACTTAAAGATTGGTAAACTGCCACAAAAACACTCATTTAAATAAAAATCTACAATGCTTGTTTTGAAGGTAATTAGCTTACACACATAACTGAAAATGGCCTTTTTTAGATAAAGTTTATGCAGGTATGGTTGCACAAATAACTCCTCTTGAGGTTATCTTACAGTACCAATGATCTTCTCTTGAGAAACAGTTATTTCTTAAGTAGAGAAAATATTGTTAACTATAATTTCTAAATTATGTTTGATTGTCTTTTCTTTTCATAATCCACCAATATCATTACAAAACCTTTGTATTCCAATAAAACTGTTTTGGCTTCTAACAGCTTTATGTGCAGTGATGGATTTACTTTGACTGAGCTGCTTAAGTTTCCACTGGGATGCTAAAGTTTATTAATTTTTTTAGAAGCTACAAAACTGGCTATCCAGTTCAACCACAGGTCGATCCTCCTATAGCAGATTGCTTTGATGCAGTGATTCATGCAAAATTAGCCCCATCAAGGTATTGGGTTCACATATAGAGGATAAGATGGTCATAATTTAAAGTTTTCTGACATTTGTGAATACATTTTTTTTTTTTACTTTAACTTGGTGTTTCAGATATTTATTTTAAATGATTGTTTGCCTTTAGTAGCTCAAAGCCAAAACTAACTAAATATATAGAAAACACTTTGCTGTGAAAAGTGTTTTTTTTTTTTTTTTACCCCAACACCGATATAAACCTTTAGCTTATTAGGTGTTATATAATGTTCTCCTATAGTCTGCAGCTACAGCAGCTTCAATGCTTCTGGGCAGGTTTTCCATAAGATTTAGTTGATTGAGTGTTTATTGGAATAATTTTCATTCTTCCAGACGTTAATTAACAAGGTCTGACACTGATGTTGGATGAAAGATATTGGCTTGCAGTCTGAGCTTTTCTCATTCCGAATATGTCGAAAGGTTGAAATCAGGTCATTGCTCAATCTAAAAGTTTCTTCCAAACCAAACTAAATCAACAGGACTAGTGCGCAGTCCTCTTTCAATGTAAGGATCATCAGCAAACCTTCCCCACAAAACTTGAAGCATGAAGCTGCCCCCTTCTTTAAAATCACCATATCCCATGGTTATATTCAAAATATATACATAGGACTCTCAGAACTATCTGTAGTCTTGTCAAACAAATAATTGCATTAAATTTGCTTTAACTCCCTCGTAACAACTAATATTATGTTGTTGAAATATAAAAGTTTTACACAGTTAAAACGGTCATTTACAGAATGACAAGTTTCCCACAGCACAGCAAAAATGTGGGATATGCTGCAGTTATCAAATCCATTATCATGGAAATGCTGGTCAGGAATGTAGAGGGAGGAGGAGAAGGATGGGGTTTAAAAACAATTATTCATTAAAATGTTTTAAATCTGAGAGTAATCCATAGATGTATTTTCCTTGTTGAACATCTATTGATGTCGGTACTGGTGCTGGAAGCCATGTTTTGAGAAAATACAGTTAAATAGCATTCAGGTTGTGCTGAGTACAGTATATAGCAGATTGTTTAAAAAAAAACTTCATCTCTTCCTTTCAAGAATTTTGATTCCTAGATAAAGTAGAGCCTCTGCCGTCAAAACATCAACTAGTTTCTCCAATATTGAGATTGCAAAAAAAAAATGAAATCAGCCTCAAATTCCCATGATTGCAAAAATGTTTACAGTATTATCTTTATTCTATAAATAATTCAAATACAGACCAACCTGAGGTCTATAAATCACTGCTCCTTCCAAAGGATAGAGAAGTGACTGCAGTAATTCCCATCTTCAGGGACTGTACATTTTCTAATGGGGCATTACCAGTAGGCTGTTTTCAAACCATCTGGTCCCAGTTGCTAGAGGTGGTTAATCCAGGTCCAGAAAGTAAAAACCATCTACAGAGAATATTTCCAACTATTTGCATATCTAGCTCTACAACACAGACTGGGAGCCAATCACTGGGTTATGTAAACAGGATGAAAGAAAACAATGGCAGCGTTTCTCATTTCTGGACCATGGTTACCCATCTCTGCCAGTTATAGCTGTCTGGCAGTTTCTCTGTCGCCACTAGCTGTAGTCAGGACATTTAAGTGGCTCCCTCTCTAGCAAACCCTTCCCAACTTTGCACTTGTCAAAATGTATTCTGGCAATTGATGTTTTCCTGTGAATGTAAAACCCAGGTTCAGCAGAAAGATTGGTCGGCAAGGAGGCATCAAAAATCACTCTATAGAAATAATCTGTGCTCTGCAGTCAAGTACTTTACATCAGTGTATTCAATGCTCTGCATTTCATATGATGATGCAATGCTTGGATGTAACAGCTCGGCCATGAAAACCCCCTTCAGGGAAGCTCTCTGTGCACTGTTGTTGAAAAAATTTGGACCTCTGGGCGTTACCAGTATCTATACGGTGTCTGTGGTCTGTGATTTTAAATACCTTTATTTTTTTGTCATGGGGAACTTTCACTTTGTTTGGCGCACAGGTGGCTCAAGATGACAGTACGACGGTGGAAATGACAGAGCTCTTGAGAGCAATCCATTTTAAAGACGTTATTGTAGGCATTTGAAGGGTTGCATTTTTTTTTCAAAACACTAGCTGTGTGTGCAATATATAGTTATCTGTTTTGTTGTTGTTATTGATTGTACTGTTTACATATTATACCTTTAGAACAATAAATTGACTAAATGAATGGTGTAGTCTAATAAAATGGCCACATGACTGTATATATATTTTAAGTGTAACTACAGCATTGATTTCAAGGTGCATTCAGGCTGATGAGATAAGATGTTGGGTCTGCAGGTGAATCATGTGTTGATTGTTTCTTCTCTGAAATAGGACACTGAAATTGTCCTTAAGGGCTGAAGTGGAGAAACCCCACAGAGTCTTCTATGATGATTCAACTGTAAGAGAGGCCTGGGCCACACATCTCTAGGAAAAACAAAAGTAAATACTCCAGTTTTATTGTCATGTGAGAGTGCCACGCCAGCAGAGTGCTTTCCTAACCACTAGCTGGAAACAGGACAGGGCTGATTTCAACACGTCAGGATTGAAAAGAAAATGGCAGAAAAAAACTGCCGCTGCCTTCCAAAACATTATGAATTAAAGAAGCTATTTCACAAAGCTATAATGAAAACCAGAGAATTTTTTTTTCTTTTTTTTATCACAGCACATAACAACAGCAAAACTCTGGGCCAGCAGGCTCCAAAGCGCTGGCATCAAACCAGTGTCATGAGACAAATAAAAACAATGTTTGCCACGTTTCATTCCCCAGGCAGTGGTTAGGGGTAAATAAAAAGCAAAAGTCATAAAAACAAGCAGAGAATTGGGAGAAACCACAAACTGCGAGCCTTCTTTCTCTCACTCCATCCCATGCTTCCCGCTCCAGTCGCCGGAGCGCTGCCATCTGTTGGAAAAAGTGTACATGCAGTCTTTCATGTGGAGACACGACCTAGTATCAAGTTTAACAAAGCATGTCCTTCAGCAGGGATCATCCGATCACCATCACTCGCTTTGCCGGACTGACGTCACCCCTCAGGCTCGCCTCACCTTGCTAACAGCCAAATCAGCCGTCCATCAGAGCCAATCACATAGTCGAAACCAGCTCGTCTAAACACAGCCACTCTGATGTGAGAAGTTCATCTGAAGCCATCTGACATGTGGATTTGTCTGATGAGGTCGTGTTTGGTTTTCTCACTGACGGATGAGATCTGACATGCCATCACGGCGAAGGTTGGGGGATTTTTTTTTTCTTTTTCTCTAACCGGCAACATCACATGACGCTGATTTGTTCCACCGAAGAACCACATGTCAAAATAAAGTCTCGTTTTCCCTGACACATTAGTAGAGGCATCATATAAGCAGATAAAGTTTGAATTCTGTTTTCTTTTTCTAATTCTTGATGCTGATATCAATGTTTGCATATCTTTTTTACTCATGTCTCAAAGGAACATTAAGACCAGCATGCTTTCATGCTAGCTCTAAAGTGCTCCATTTGCTGATGCAAATATGAAATACAGTTTTTTTTTTTTCAGATGTACAGCTGAAATCAAACACAGAAACTGAAGTTTGCAAACATTTCTTTTGAATTGTGTTGAATTATATTTCTAAATTTATTATTTGGGGTTTGGGCCTCTTTTCATAAGCTTCTTATAATGCTGCTGACAGAACTGATGTGACTGAGTCAGGTTTGTGAAGTTTGTATCAACACCTCTTTTTTTTACCACTGCTCTAAATATAATCAGTGGTTTGGTCTCTCCAAACCACTGATTATGTTGTATTTATGTTAATTTGTAGCAAGGGCCATTTTCACACATGTAGTTTATTTACTTAGGTCCAAATAAGTGGAAGAGGTTTATACCTCGTATGTGTGGTTCTGCTAACAGACAGAGAAAACTCAAAGTGAACTAAAACCTGCTAATGCAAATCGTGCACGAACATTCATTGATCATGTGTTAATGTTGGGCGGTGGGTATAATGACCTCAACATGCCACCTTCTTTCTTTTTGCTGCAAAATGCAAACACTATATGATATGATGTAATTTGTCTTGCAACTACCTTCCTTTTCTTTTCCAAGTATGCATTTGCAAAGGGTGTTTTAGCCCTTTTTGTTGCTCTTGGAAGGATGCATCTTACCCAAGTGGTTCTTCAGCCAATGTGGATACTTTCTTTCCACCTTTAGCGACCACCACATTCATAGGTCTTCTAGTCATTCAGGGTTGGATTTTCACGTTTCAAATTAACAGACTATTAAATATATGGATGGATGGATGGATGGATAGATATAGAGAAAGATAAACACACATTACCTTTAAAATGTAGTGAAAGATGAAAAGAAGAACTAAACCTATACTAGCAGGTTATAAGGAGGCCAGGCAGTGAAAAAATTAAAGCTGTAGATTTAAAAGAAACAAAACTTCTAATAGACATCTGTGTCACAAACACGCTTTTGAAGAAGGAGTCACTTGTCAACCAAGTGCTGATTTTCTTCCAAACCACAAACATATATTTTAAGACAGATTAACAGTATCCTTGCAATCTCTGGAGGCAGCCCATTTAAAGACTAAATTTCTCACCATTGTTAAAGTGCTCCATTGTGGCATCCGACTGAGCTATGGTCTCTCAAGGCACATTAAAGACACATGTCAGATCAGTGAAATGTGAAAAGTACATTTCCCAATGGAAAATGGTGGTGTCAGATGTTCATGAAGTGCATGACAAAAGTTTACCTAATATGCACCTTAAAGGGACAGTGTATAACATTTACCCCCACCTAGTGGTGCACTGAATTAACTACAAATTACAGACTTGCCTCTCTATGTTAGTCCTACTACTGTACAGAAGCTGGAGAGCGGCATTCTATTCTTTCAGAATGGAGGACACAGATCAATCTCCGTCACCATTATCAAATCAGCTAAAGTAAACAGTGAAACACATGGATCATTTCTTTGAAAACAGAGCTGAATGAAGCCCCGCTCCTCATAAATTGACTCCACCTGGAAAAAGCTGAACTGATTTAGACTCCTGTTTTCTTCTGTTACTTTTTTTCCTTTTTTGGCTTTTTCTCTTGTCTATACCTGTACAAAGAGTAAGGATGGTCCGCTTTTGCAACAGAAAGTGGAAGACGGAATGATCTACGTTTGTTTTTGCTTATCATAAACTCCTTTCCCTAAACCCTAACATGTTTTCAGATACAGGTAAAATGTGTATCTGTGCTCTTTCAGCTAAACTGATAGCGACGCAACATGGCGTCTACCATTGGTTGCACCCCCCTTAATGTATTTATAAACTACTAACCCTAACATCTGAAAAAACTATAATTTCTGATATGATGTTGTTAGACTTAAAATGAAAATGTATTTATTAAATCAATAATTTGTTTTTGCAAATAAAAAGCCACATTTGATACACACTGTCCCTTTAAACTTGTCTAGTTAAGCCAAACACGATTAAGATGGACTTCCAAAGAGGTTTTATCCCTGGGTCATTGCTGATGTGTCAAGTAGCAGTACCAGTGCTGTAGTTGTGGTGAGCATGTGTAGTATTATATGCATGCAGTTTGATGGCTCTGGCGCTTTTTTGAGTTTTTGGTTAAAAAACATTTATGTCAGTATTTTGATCTGTATTCTGTTTATATTCTCTGTCCCCTGCGGGGAAAGGTAACACAACAATCATAATCCAGCTGGTATGATCAAACATATGAACACACTCAAGTAGGTCTCCTAATCCTACACATCTGTCATCACTAAAAGAGGGACAGAAAAATAAGCCAGAACAGGAAGACGAGTCACTGGTTTTAAACTGAACTTTAACCTTGAAATTAGAGCACTCATCTCACCTTGGACTACTTAAAACTCTTAGAAAAGAACACAGATGGAAAAACAGACGGCCTCTCAGTCAAGAACTGTCATGGTTTTGAGAAAGAATGGGGACATAAATTTTAACGACTGGGGTTTGTTCAGTTCAATCATGTCAGTTTCAAGTGCGCTCCACCAGCAGTCATCTACTTTACATTGAGGGTCTGTATAAAGAGTCGGCTTGTTCTAAAAGGTCTGCAGGTCACCGTCATTAAAATACCTCTTGGAAGTGTGATTGAGCTGTTAAGGTATTCTGTCTTTAGTTTTGTTTTCAGCCTATTTTCCTGTTAGGAGTACTTATCCTGATGTGATTGAAACAAAAGTAATCGAGGTGAGGCAGAGAAAAAACAAACACAGCACTAAAGGTCAAGTGAAGAGGAGATCTCAGAATATTATGTTACCTTCCAAAGCATCTCTTCATTGCCTAATTGACCAGTAAGAGCTGTCTTGTCACTGAATAGGGCACTCTTGCTGTCGGTCTCTAATGCAGTCAATGGCACCAAATATACAATGAATACATTCAGTATGGTTGAGGTGTTAAAATGTTTGCCTTTGCATATTTTAAACATTATTTTGTTAAGGACACAGGAAAACACATTGGAATATTTGGACATTTTTTTCTTTTCCTTCTGAGAAATCAGACTCTCCTTAGATATTAATCTCACAGCTTGGCTTTTCATGGATGTTTTTATCTTTGGCATCTCATGATCTTTTTTTCATGGCTGGTTTGACACCTTGCTCCGTCCGTCTCAGTCGTTCTGCCATTGGGCAAGAAACTTCACCCGGTATTACCTGCTGATGGTGTTCAGAGGCCTGTATGGCAGTCTTGCTTCTGTCAGTGAGCCCCAGGGCAGCAGTGGCTACAATGTAGTTTGCCCCCATCAATCTGTGTGTGTGTGTGTGTGTGTGCCCGAATTGGTAAATTATTGAACATAGTTTAAAGAGCTTTGGGGTCCTTTCACTTGACAAAGGGCTATACTGCCCTGATACCCAGCCATTGTTATTTTTTTGTTGTGCTTTTGAGGTCATCTGCTAATGAACTGATGAGAGCTGTTAGGTTTAAAAATGATTAATGGTAAGGTAAATTAATGTAATGGTAAAGCTGCTTGTGGACCCCTGTATCTTCTGGCAGCAGTCTCACCAGACACCATTACTTCCTTTGACCTCATCTAGGTCCTCAGGCTTACAGTACCTTGCCTTACCAGCAAGGACAGCTCTAATATAAAAATAGAGGCTGTCCCACTAATATGGGTTCATCAATAATATTTCTAGTTTCTCCCCTGTTCCCCTTCAGATTTCAGTATTTTTCAATTAATTTATTGTATTTGTTTGTTATTTGACCCTAGTAAATGGCCATTGTTATAACTTCCTTATCTTATTTTATTCTTATTTTATACTATTTACATGGGAACAGTGTAATTCTACTGTGTTGGTTGTAAATTTACTAATTTTACTTATTCTATTCTGTCTTATACCATATTTTTTTACAATCTCATTTTTCTCTCTTCTGTAAACGGTTTCACTGGACGAAAAGAATTTTATTGTCCACAGTTCTGCAAACAGAAATTCTAATCAGTTAATAATGTAGAAGCTATCATGATGCTGCTCTAATTAACAGTCTGAATAAACAGAGTAATTATTGAGTGTCACATACATTTTAATACCTTTTTGCATACTGTTTTGGTAGGACAGCAAATAACTGCTGGAGGCCTCGACCGCATTATTTCCATACTCAACAGGAATCAACGTTCTGCCAAAACAAACCTGATAATCCCACAATAAGCTATCTCTACAAAAGCAAAAACCTATTATGTAAATTCAACTGCTAAAGAGCCATTTTTTGCTTAAGGAATTGCTGTAAGTGAAAATGAACCCCAAGTGACAGGGACTTTGGATCTGTCAGACTGAATTGTGAGACACAGCTCAAATGCTCTGAAGCTGTGTGTCTGCTGGACATGCAAGCCCTCCATTTCATGAAGCCTTTACTTCATCATGTCATCAGGCTTCAGGGCTTCGACTGATTAAATATAGCTCCAATAAATCAAGCTAAACACAAACAAGTGGATGCATTTTAACCCACGGCTCTTGGAGACATCTGTGCCACCCAGGAATGTTCTGCTGCAGAACTCAGATGACATCTGACTTCTTTTCTATACTGGCCTTTGGTTATTCTTTCTTTTGGAGGCTGCATTTAATGATGCATCACTTACAGTATTTTTGAATGTTGGACAGGGTGTTTTTGGCCACTGTATCAAAAAATTGCCTCCAACTTAAGCTGTTCTCTGCGCTTCCCCTCCTTAAGAATCTGTGTATCCATTTTTCCTCCTGCGGTTGTGCTTCAAGAGAGCAGGAAAGTAAAAATGATGTGTGGAGGACGCTGAATGGCATTAATAATTAATCATCCTCACTGGCTGGCTCCCCTCCACCTCCTCTCGTTGTCCTAAACCTGCCGGCTCCTTGGATAAGATCAGTCTGGAGAGGCTGAGAGTCCACGCAGGCAAAGCAACTCATAATAAAAAGAATGCTTTTGCGCAGCATGTTCATTTCCCTCGGCAAATACAAATCCAATTATTAGATAAATCTGAATTTTACTGAAGCTCATTCACATGCCGACCACGTTCCTTATGTGATTAATGCTTTTTGTGTTTTCATGCAGCTTGCTGATTGTATTCGCTGACCCTTAACATGCTGTGAGATCAGTGCTTCCCTTCAAGCAGGGGGGATAAAATCATTTCACCCCTATTAAAATGAACAAAGGGTGGATTTAAAACATTCTGAGAGCTACACTTTCACAGATTTCCCAATTAACCTAAACTAGATAAATTCAGCTTTGAAAAAAAAAAAAATCTTTTTTTGGTCCTGTCGTTTGTTAAGACACATTTGCTCTCTCTGCCACTAGGAAAAAACCTTACTAATAAACACATTTGCCACTAAGCAGGCTCCCGCAATTGATGTGTTTCTTGAAGAGAAAATAAAAGAAAATGTTGGACTGATTTCCTCCAGGTCTGTAATGAAACCCTGACAGTCTACAGAAGGCTGGTACCTGCTGAGTTTTTTTAGATGATTAATCAACCTCTACACTTCCCACTTTTCCCAAAAACCAAATGTACAGACTGTGCTTTTGTAAATGCTCTTTAAATATGCAATTAATTCTTTAAAAGAAACAGAATGCAGTGTTTCTCAAAAATGTTTCCACCTTTTCAAGATGTAAGATAGTGCTATATAAAATTGGCATAATAAAAGGATGGGTTACATATATTCTGTAAAATCAGAATAAAATGTATAACTCTGCTAAAAGGAAAGATACAAGTAATATATAAGGTGCAATAGTCTGTTTGTGTCAGTGTGCACAGCCTGTCACTTTTACCTTTTTAAAAGTATTATTCAGCAGCTCTTGGATGTAAACCTGACAACAGCCACACCAAATCGGATGACTCATATAAGGAGGTTAAAGTAACTTAAAAGTTGCATAATTTGACTAAAGTTTGCAGAGTGTTTGCAATAATCAAAATGATATTTTACAAATCATAAGAATTCAAATAATTAATAATAATAATAATAATAATAATAATTGAACTTAATTGATCTCACACTGGAGAAATTCACCTCTGCATTTTACATCGTATACTGTATATGATATAAAAGATCTCCCACACTGTACAATGAAGGACACATCATCATCTGCCAGGGATGCTTTTACTCAGATGAAGCAAAGCTTTTTTCCTCATACAGGGTAGGAAATCAGCAAGTGTACATTCATCAAGCAAGAAAAAAATGTTAAGTTTAGACCTAAAACTTTTTTTAAAATATAATTTGCTGAGCATTAATTCTGAGTTTGGTTTTTTTTAGGGTTAATGTACTCGCTAATGTTTTTTTGGCCATCTATTAATGTGTGAAAAGTTTCTTTCCGATCTGTTTTCCATTTTCCCTCAATGTTGGGGCTCCTATTTCAAAGAGTTCAGAGGTCTGATATAAATCACTCAAACAGAAGCTTTTAAACAGGAGCAATGCAGACCTGGTAACCAAACAGTGTTATTAATCTTTTAGGAGATAGCGTCTATTTTTCCCTGCAGAGCTTTCGGGAGTGCATTCATAAATGCTAAAATGATGCACACATCCAGGCGGTGACCTTTACTATCCTTTTGTTGTGTTCTACGCTGAGCATTAAAGATAAAATGGCACTGAAACACAAATTAAAACAAACCTCTCTAGCCAGAAAAATCCGTTTTGAAGTGTTCTTTTTGTTTAAAGTTAGGGAGGTTTTCATCCCTTCGTTTTATCTTATTGGATTAGAAGCACCCAAACAGAACTGCACCACTTTCACTTTTCTACACTTCCAGCAGTTTCACACCTGAGCAGCGTCGGCAGTGGATCTCAAAGAGCCGGAGTTGTCTCTGCACCTGACAGCTCATTCCTTTATAAGCTTCTCTTTTCCGTTTCACTCGATCCTACTCATCCTCTGTGTATACCATAACAAGAGAAAATCCGTCTCCCTCTTACAAACCATGGTCTATAAATTTGGATCACTTTAATCCCTTAGAAAAAAAAAGTCTTTCATTTAACAAATCACCCTCTTCTTTTAGAAATCCGGATCACTGTGTAATTATTCCTCAGATGTGGGCCAGCTGAGAGAAGAGTACTTGAGTGGGAGCTGCATTAACTCTTCCAAAGTCTCCTTTAGTGTCCTCCATATCAACTAATGGAAGAGGCCTTTCTCAACGGGGAATTTCAAGAGGCTTTCACTGCCAGTAATTCCTGTATAGCATTCCTGAGCAAGAACAGTTGGTAAAATCTCAATGTAAATGAGATGCACAGTGTTAAGGACACTTTATCAATATTCACTATGTATTAATAACAGTTGAAACATCCTTCTGCATTCTTTTTTTGTTTGAAGCAAAGCATCAACAAGGTGTGAGAAACATTTCTTATGCTTTTTGTCAACATTGCCGACTGATGCATTATGTCATGGAATAGCTATCAGAATATAGGTACCCTGTGGACATGCACATTTTGCAGTTTTCTTTTTATCATCTGACCATAACCATCACAGAGGTACTTTTTACACACAACTGCTGCTCATTTCGTATTTCTAACTATTCTCTGTAATGCTTAGAGATGGTTTTATGGATGATCCCAGGAGATCAGAAGTTTCAGAAAAATGCAGACAAGCCTAGACTGTTAGAAAACAAAAAATAAAATTCTCTGATCTGAAGGGACAAAAATCCAAACTCTTTGGTGTAAATGCTAGGTCTTTAGTGGAAACAAGGTACAAATTGTCACCCAGACCAATAACATCTCTGCAGTAAAGCAAGGTAGTAGCAGCAGGGTTCTATGTGGATGTTTTTCACCATTAGGATATAACAAACTAGTCAGGATGAAGAGATAAATCTAGCAATGAACAGAGACATCCTGTATGGAAATTTGCTCCAGAATGCCCCGAATGTCACTACAGACATCTCTGTTGAGACCTGGAAATTGGTTTGCATAGACATATTCTACTTAACATGGTGCTGCTTTAAATGTACTGCAAAGATGAATGACTAAAACTGACTATGGATAGTTGTGCTTAGCTTATGACATCATATTCAAAGGACATGAGGCTATAATTGTTTGCAAAGGCCATGAATTCGTACAGTAAGTAGATGTGATTTATTTGTTGTTGTTTTTTTCTTTTTAATGCCTGTGCAAATTCTGGGTTATTGCAACCCCGAAACAGGCTTAAATTGGAGGCTACCAGACTTAAGCTCTTTTTTTTTTCTTAGGATGTTTCCATACCTATCCAAGAGTCTTTGTCAGTTGTGTTGGCTTGCACCAGAGCAAAAGTCTGACTGCCTTCCAATTGTATCCTTTTGTGGTTCTATTTTAAAGCAGTTTACAGCAATTTAAACACTAAAAAAATCACATTGACATAATTGGGAGTCGTGTGTAGGATTTTGAGGCAAGAGATGGATGCATTGCCATTTGGAATAAGGTTGTAATTTAACTAGATGTGGAAAAAGTGCAGGGCTGCGGATACTTTCCGGATACTGGAGAGAGGAATAGGTAAGTGCAACATACTGAATTCTTTGCACCTGTGAGAGGAGCATGTCTGGATGAGCAGAGGAAAAATGACTAATTGTAATGGAATGAGCACACAAGGGGCTCGTGAGACAGTCAGAGCTGATGCCGTGCAAGAAAAGGGTACTGAGTTTAAATCTCTGCCTAAAATATTTTTGCATGGAGCTTGCATGTTCTTTCTATACGAGTGGGCTCTCTCAGCTTCCACCCACAATCCAAAATCATGACTGCTAAGTGGTATCTCTTAAATTGCCCTTATGTGTTAAGTTGTGTACGGTTGTCTTATGTGTTTCTTTGTTGCTCTGCCATAGGTTAATGATGTGTCCTGGGTGTGCCCTACCTCTCACCCAATGACCGCTGAAGATAGACACCAGCTCCCCTACGACCTTGCAAAAATGAATGGGTAAATAACAATGCATAGAAGAATGGAAAAACTGGAGAATAGACCAAAATATAATAAAACAAGGGAATAAGTGTAAAGTTCAATGAATCCTAAAACTATGCAAAATTCTGAATTACTTAAATCTGTTCTCTTCACCTTTCTGATGCATGGACTGAACTGCAGCAAGTTTTCTTCACTGTATGCTAGATGTCCAAATGCACTGAGGCGCTGCCGTGTCATTGGTTGATTCTCAGTATCTGTTAACAAGCAGTTTAACAGGTGTATGTAATAAAGCAGCTATAGAGTGTGGATGATAAATGAATGAGAGAAGAACCTGAAATTTATCTCAGATACATGACTGTTGCTGGAAGTGGAAAATCCAAGAATAAAAAAGCAGGACTTTCTTGACAGGTTTGTGGTATAAAGACATGTTTCTACCCATCTTTTTCACAAAAATAAAAAATAGCATTTATTTTGAAAAGATCTCCCACAGAATTTCAGCAATTTTTTTAAAAAGCCCTAAAAGACCAATTTGATCTTTTCAGCAACATCTGCTCAGATCCATCACTTGGGTCCAGAACAAGTATAGAGGCTCAGCTGGATCCGGTTTACATGTAGAGGAAAGTGGCATGTCTTCTGATAGTGCAGGTTTGAAGGAGCACACTTAGCTTACACATTGGGATTAAAACAAAATAAGGTTGCCTAGGTGAACAACTTTATGCTAATTTCCTTTAATAGAAACCAGTGTTTCCACTGTTCCAGTTGCTGGTGTCCTGAACAAGTCCAGCAACCTAAAGGAAGGAGTTCAACTCAAAAAACACAAACAGACTCACCAAAGAACATGCTGCTCTCCATATCTCCTCAGGCTCAGGGGTTTTCTGTATTTCCTCTCTGGTACCCTTCCAGTGTGTGTGTTCCCATAGGCAGCAGCGTGTGCATGCCTCATACACTCCTTAGAGGTGTGTGAGTCCGTGCATGTGTCTGTTTGGTCCAACAGCTGCAGCGTCAGTGACCAGCCTGCATTCTGCGCTCTGCACGCCACTGCTGTCTGCTGCTTCTCTGTCTCTCCTCACTCTGGTAATCCCTTCGCCTCGTTCCTCCCCTCCCCTCTTCTTTAGCTCTTCCTACTCCTCGTTCTCCTCCTCCTCTCTCTCTCTTTCTGATTCCTTTTGCTTTTTTCTCTTTGCTCCCTAGGGTCTATATCTACATTTTACAACAACAGTCTATCTTTCTACTTGCATCATCCTTGCTTTATGTGTATCTCAAACCACTTTTTCTCTTGTTTTTTTTTTCCTTCTATCAGCCCCCACTTGATCTTTTCCCTTGTTCTTGGCTCCCATCTCATTTTTATGTTTGTTTTTAATGCGTCTTTGTCTGCACAAACATGTTTAAAGTTTTCCCTCAGTGTTTGCTTGGCTCTCCTTTATCCATGTAACATTTTATTGTCACCTTGTTTACGTGCTTTAAAACTTCAGCTGCATGATAAATGCAAGTGGGATACTTTGGTATAAGTAGGACAGCTGAACATAATGGTTCCAATAAAAACTTACATTAACTTAAGAAATACTGTAAGAGTTGAAATTTGATTTTATTGATTACTTTACAAACCTTAATGGTTTTGAAGCCCAAGTTTGAATTTTTTAGGTATGGATTATAAATCAGGGCTTTCATTTCTCTATCTGTGCCTCTTTTTTTTCTTTCTTGGACCTGACTTAGAGGCATAGTCTATTCATTTTCAATAGTGTTTAGTTTGGAATTTTGTTGTGAGCCTAATATACTCATTCCAAACCTAACTCTAATGTATGTTAGAAATTCATTAGCAGGAAGATCCATCTATGCCCAAGTTTCAATGACTGAGGCAAAAAAAACGTAGTAGGACTTATAGTCTACATTGTGCAATGTACCAGTTTAACCTGCAGGAAAAAACAAAACAAAAAAAAAAACAATAGTGCAATGATGTGTACCAATACAGCTTTTGGTCTTGTTTTACATAAGCCATTTTTATGACTTTTGAAGATAAAAAGTCACAAATACAATCAAATGTCATTCATAATTTAATTCTGAATTTTATTACAGTGGCTTAAGAAAAGAAAAAGGGTTGAAATGTCTTTTAAGCAACTAATTAAGGCAACCAGGAACAGCTGAGTGAGAGCTGAGGAACCAAGGAACATATACTACTATGTAAAACTGGTACAACATACAATTAGAAAACCCACCAACCCGTAATAAACCAAATTGACTTAATAAAACTCAAAGTTTTGGAAATCGTGACTAATATTAGTATCTCTGATAATATGTGGAATAATAAAAAAATAATAATTTCTAAGTACTTGTGTACATTGGTCAAAGTTTTAATACAATTGCTGCCTGTATCGTGTTTCTACAATGGCAATAAGAGAAAAAAAATCTATGTTAAAAAAGAGGTTCATATCATATTTACAACCAGCAATTCCTCTTTCCCTCTGGGGAGCATTTTGGCATTGTTTGGTCTTTTAGGGGTTTACAGCTGCAGATTTACTGTGTTGGCTCACTTTCACCATCATTCTTGTATACGAAGCCTCTAACACAAGTTAGAGAGAGTAAAATAAAAAAAATATGCTGTTCTGTTTGATTTGCACTTCCACTGGTTGTGCAACAGCATTTCTACAGTGTGGTTTAGAAACTCCAGATTAATATTGACTTAATTTAAGAGCCATCTGACTTTAAAGAGGATAAGAACAGAATGTACAGAATGTTGATTTAATTTCCTATTAATCTGTATTATAAATTTAAAAAAATATAAGCAATAGAAATAACCTGGTGAAGATTAAGAAATACAGAAAGATATAAATTAAAAGATGAAAGCAAGAAAAGCTGGAGCAGCTGTAATAGGCGTGGTGAAGCTATGTCAGTAAAGGGCAGCAAAGCTGCCACAGAAGTAAAGAGCCAAACCCGGGAGTGAAGAGAGATGTTTGTGTGGACTGTAGAGGAGCAAGATCTGCAATCCACCATAAATGTAATATCTTTGTGACTGCAACTCTGATGTCCACTTTCGGGTTTTTTTTGTGGTTTTTGCAGGTGCATGTCAAGTGAAAAGGGTGTTCTTTGGTAGGTACAGTGGTAGAGATGTGCATATACGATTCAAATACATAAACAGTGCCAGATTTGCTATCCTCATTTTGTCATGGCTAACCTCATTTGTGTGTTTGTATTGCACTTATATGTTTAAGTGCATGTTACGGTCACTGACCTCTAGGGGCTCTCTTCATGAGAGAGCTCTCTCTTTGTGTTTCGGGTCTACCTGGCTGGAATAGGTGCAATGTGTCGAAGCTCATCCGCCACCCCATAAAGAGTTTCAAACCAGAGATGCAGGCCCCTTCTCTTTCTCTTATTCCCTGGGCCTTGATCAGAAGTGATTTTGTCTGTAGGCTGAGTGTTAATGTGTGATTCATGTTGAATAATTGGCTAACTAAAGTGTTTTCTGTTCACAGTGGAAACTGGCAGGGGTTCTCTGCCATTTTTGTTTAACTGTTTTTTCCTTGTTTTGTGGTTAGCCCGGGAGTTCAGGTATTGTACTTTCTTTTCAGCTCTCCTTTAGAAGGGGTTGTAACAGTGCATTTGAACCTCTTGGCCTCTGTAGTTTGGCCGATTCTTACAAAGTCAATAAGGTTTAAAGGGGACATATCATGCAAAATCTACTTTTTTAACCTTTAAATACACGCTTATGTATTTGGTGCCTTAAAGGGAAACGTCGTTTTTTTGTTTTTTTTTTTTTACATTGGGCCTTTGATTTTACGTTATTACATCATGTTCTACTCACCCATATGAGTTTTGTGTCATTTGGAGCTGTTCTAAAGATATTCCGTTGGGTTATATCCAGGTAATGTCTCCCTATGGGCAAAGACTTGAAGGCACAAACTAAACTGTTCATAATTTATTCTTTATGGTACGCCAGCATGCATAACATGTAGGCGAATCACTGTCTCCCAAACATCCGCAGTTATATTTTTTATATCTATATCCCCTACCCTTAAAGAGACCGCAGAAAAATTAAGTGCTGTTGAAGTCTCTTCACAACGGAGCCAAAAGAGGGTTATGTGGAGATATAATAATGAGGATTTAAGACACAAAAATTGCATTTCCACCTTGTTCAGAACTCAAATGAATAATTAAAATATAAATACATTGGATTTAAAAGCATAATATGTCCGCTTTAAGGCTTTTAGGTCTCCCCATCTTGAAACAGGTTTTAAACGTAATCAGGCTTACCTGCATTTTGATGAAACACCCTGACCCGTTAGATGCAAACCTCACTCCTCAGGAACCCCTGTAATGCATGTTTTAGGTTCTAAATGAAGGAGTGATTACTAGACTTTTGCAGGACTTGATGGTTGCTGAAGAGGTCACCTGGTGTGCTGCAGCGAGATTAATCTTAAGTCCTATCTAGCCAAAAAGAAAACAACCACACCTGTCTTCCCGCTCACAGGTGTAGTCAAACATGACAGCTTTTAAATGCAGCTTTTTCCTGATTAAGTAAGAATGACTTATTAATGTTTGGGACCTTGACAGAAAAATTGAACATCTTCTTAATTTAGGCCTGTAAAAATGGTTCTAAAATGAACTGGAGCTCTCTCACTTGTACTGTTCATATGTTTCCTAGCAGCTGATTTTGCTCATTTTAAAAGATTTAAAATATGAACAACATCTGTTATTAAATTGGGGATTAAACACAAACATTTTCACAACTGAAGCTAATCATTATCATCATCCAAGCTGGAGAGCCTTTTTCAGATTCGGCATGATCTAAAGGCATCAGCAGATGTTTTAGTGACCTTGCACACATTAGAAGTGAAAGCTGACAGGAGTGCTCCTTTCTGTGGCCTGACTGTTAACTCTACCACTGCTGTCGTGCTCCTATGCTGCTGAGTACTTGATTAGACAACTGACCCTTAAGTCTAAAAAAACTATGGTCTATTTGTCAGGTAGTCTTTGACCAAGGCAATCGAGGCCTGTGGTTTCGGCATCTGGAGTTTCCGATGGGAGCAAATCAGGTTATGTTAAATGCATTGAAGAAGTCAACGAAAATTATCCTAACAGTGCTGTCTGCCTTATCATAATGAGAGCGGTTTGCGGAAACAAGTGTATGATTGCATCTTTAACTAACGACGCTAAGCAAACTGAAAGGGATCCTAATAGTTGCTATAGTTCGACCTTCATAATATGAGGTCTCAGGGCAACAGGTCTGTATTAATTGAGGACCCTTGGCAACAACACTGGAATAATCTCCTGGGTCAGGCTGAGGCTGCAGAGGTGCCATTCTGCAAACCTGCAAAGCTCTGCAGTCTTTTCTCTACAATAAAAGCTCTTCAAACATCCTTTTTTCCACTTAGAGTGGTTTTAATTTCTACTGTATAGCAGATATTATGACCTTACATCAGTTAAGAATAACTTAACAAAACCTCCTGATAAAAGATAGCATTCTCTGGAGTTTACTAACTGTATTTCCTCAAAGTAGGCTACTAGTAGGTTGTCAAAAATGACTTTTCATAACATATCATATCTGATTTTATGTGTGGTCAAAATGGAAAAATGATGAAGGGATGATATAAAGCTCAATCTTTGATGGAGATAGGATGCTTTCAGCATTTTGAAATCAGCAGCAGAATACCTTGAGTTTCACAGAGTAAGACTGGTATGTGTGTGATCTGTTAAGGTGTAATACATTGTTGGAAGTCAGTAAGGACAAATTCTTCAGTTTTATATCCACATCATGTTGATGGATTGTGTAGTTGAGTCTGTGATGGAGAATTTAGGCTGATAGCACAGTGAGAGAGCAGTCTGTGAACTTATAAAGCACCCAGCAGGCCTGTGAAGCATGAGCTTTTAAAAATAAATGACTTTTAAGCTGCCTTTGTGTTTGCTAAAGTATTACTCAGCATTGGTGCTCAGCTATTTTAAATAGAGGAAATGACTGCTGTTTAATGATCTTTTCTACCAAAGGCTCCCGTTTAGTTGTCACAGTGACACAAATGTCCAACTAGAAGACAGTTGAGAATTTAATTACAGATACCAGGTTGATTATTAGCTTGGTGTTAGAGAAATCTGATTACAGGACTGAGGTGACAGTAACACAGTAAGTGCCCTGATTTAATTAGCCTTTTTGTCTTTTTAGCCTCCGTTTCCCTTTTCCTCTTCTGTCTCCCATTGTTGATGACACTCACACTTTTCTTTCTCTTGAACGCTCACCCTCTCACTCCCAGAATGCCTTTTGTTTTGGAATTTCACTCCCATCTGTCTTGCTTGTCTTTCACTTAGTCACTCTCTTTTCATGATTGTTGCTTTTTGCACTTTTTTGCCTGCTTGTACTCAACAGGCACTGATATCAGACTGCAGCTAGCCTTCTGCAGATATGAGACATGGCTGCTCTCTTATCTTTAGTCCTCGCAAACACACAAAGGCTCACAGCATCTTTAGGCACAAAACAAGCTGTTTGCATCAACACCACCAGCTCGTAGCAGCGAGACGTACAGGAGAAGAGAAGCTCCAGAGACGTCTTCAACTGGCTGCTCTAATAAACAAAAACATCCACAAATGACACGCATAGAAATAAATTCAAACCAAATTCATACTGACAGAAAAATGCAAATATAGCAGGGGATACATGAAACAAACAATGTCAACATTGGACAATGGAGGTTTTGGAGTTCCAACGGAACTGCTCAAACCATAGATTACTAAAAGGTTTAAACTGAATCTGTCCAAGTTTGTACAGACGGAATAAAAAATAAATAAATAAAAAAATACAGATGATTATATAATGTCTATCAGTCTTACTGGTAATGTCTTACAGGTAAGTTAAAGTGAAAAACTCCCTCTGAAAAAACAAAGGAAATAATTGTCATTTAGGTGTTTAGAGTCTAATACTTTACTAGAGGATTTTATTTTAAAATCATTTTAATCATGACTGGTAAAATTAACAGAAATATATATTTTTTAAGAATTCAACTATAGATTTTTGGTGTTTTAATCTTCTGGCTGCTCCTATATCAAGGCATCGCCAACAGCAAGTCATTATGAAAGGATCACAGACTAGGTGAAGGTTTTATGATGGATGCCCGTCCTTTTCTCAGGAGGGAACCCAACCTTAGACTCCTGTCGTAAAAAAACTGCTTGGGGACCCAAAAAAAAAAAAAAAAAGGAATTGAATAAAAATATAAATATACCATACCTTATGGACTGTACACAAGTTTTAGGCCAGCAGAAAAGTTCTTAACATTTTTCTTTCCTAAGCTGTCAGATTATATCAATATTTGAAAGTTGCTTTTTTCCCAGGCTTCCTGAAGGTCTCCAAAGATTTTTCTTTAGGCTTTGGCTGCTTTTTTTTTGCCAAAAAAGCCCTAAAACATAAGTGAAAACTTTTGCACAGTATAATCTGTGAGCCTTTTGTTGCACCTGTCTCTTTTTTTTTCCCAGCCTGACAACAAAAGGTTGTGTGTGTGAGTGTTTACGTCTGTCATTGAGTCAAGTGTGCTTTGTGGTCCTGTCTTCCTACACATGCTTCACGTCTTTCTGTCTGTCTGGATGTTTCTTCCAGACTCTCTCTCTCCCTCACACACCCACACAGTCTGACTGTAACGTTGCTGCTGAAGGTCAGATTAAATTGACCGCTCCCGAGCTTTGGCCACCGGTATCGACTACAAATAAGATAGCGTCTTAATCAAAGTGATGTGTGCCTGGGCTCACACACACATTCACACACATCTTTGTGTTCAGACAGTCCGTCACTCAGTGACATTGCCAGCTGCCTGCACTTAGTTGAAATAAAAACATGTAAATAATGGGGGCTCAAATAGAACTGATAGCTGTTTATGGATCCTTTTCTGATATCATCTCCTTCAGGGACCCATGCAGCAAATACTTTGTATTACACAGATGTTTTCAATTAGTCCTTCATTGCCTTTCTTCCTTGCTACCACCCGCCATCTCTCCTATTTCTCTCCCACTGAGCCCAGTTTCAGAAGACAAGTTTATCAGAAATGCCACCTGTCCTTGTCTCTGCTCTCCAACTTCCATCCTTTACCCCTTCATCCATGTTCCCTCATCCTGTTGGGGAGAATGTGTTTTTTAACCTTGACTCCAGGTGTTGGTGGCAGAAAGGGGCATTATTTGTCACCATAAATAGCAGTTAACCGGCGACAGCAGCTCTGCAGGAAAAACCCTGGTGTGCCACATGCAAGTTCAGCCCAAGATACTTCATTAATCTTGCTGTCACTTCGGTGACGCTTTTCATTAGTTATAGGGCTATCTGATCAACAGGCATACTCTCGACTTTTTTCAGTTCTGCTTTGAACAACAAACAGGAAAAGAAGGTGGCCGTTTGGAGGAAGATAGAGGTGAATGTGAAAATTAACAAAAATCTAACAGACAAGTAATTTGTCCTGGTTTCAAAATTCAATGTATCAGTTGGAAAAGAGATAAGAAAGATGCTGACACAGATTCTGAACTGGTTTTAGTTCAGAAATAGATCTGCCTTTAGTATGGTAGTCCTTTAAGTCTATGTTTTCATTTAATTATTGTGTGAATTTAATGTCACTAAATCATGAAAAAGATTTTTCACTATGGTAACTTTTATTCATGAGACATGATAACGAGTACTAAAATCTGAATTTAACATTAGTTTATTTTAGACACCTGTTTAATTTTATTTAAATTATTAAGAAGGATGATTTTTGTATCAGAATCTCTGTTTAGAAATCGAAGATACATTCACACTTAACCAAAATTCATAAAAACAATCAGTTTAGATATAAAAAAAAAAAGGTGAAAAACACTTCCTCTATTATACTGGTTCTTAAATTGAGACCTTGGAGGACAGTTTCATTCATATCAACTTAGTTTGTGTTTGTTTAATGTTTGTCCTCGGGATTGTTGGGGTTTTGTGTTAGTTTGCTGGCTGCACCAACATCCAGGTTAATCTGCAAGTTCTGATCTTTGTAAAGCAGCACACATCTCTCAAACCACGGACCTCAATTTAGGCAAGTTTCTGTTGTTTTTTCTGCAGCTTTCAGATAAACCATAAAGACTACTATTAAGCGTAAATCCTCTGTTTTTTACTTTTTACTTTGTGGCATTTGTGGTTTATTTTCATCTAGTTAGTTTCCAAATCTTTAAGACTAAGCTCCACCTTTAGTGTTTAACTTTACACTGAGACAAACAGTTAACTGGATTAAAGAACTTCAAGGTAAAGCTCCAAGTCTCTATTCCAGAGTGAAAGATTTTTTTTTTTTTTTACGAGAACGCTACTTCTCTGTTTTCTCAAAAATGTTTTGGTAAATTTCTTTCAGCTTTCTGTTTTTATGTAAGATTTGATTCCACCAAACATATCTTAGCCCTTAGTATTCCAATAGAGCAGCACATCTGGGCCTTTTTAAAGTTGTTCAGTGAAGACAAAATACCAAAAACTGTTGTCATTGCAGAAAGTTAACATTTTCGACTCATTCACTTATTCAGTTTCTGAAACAAGTCCAGTCCAAATTTAAATAAATCCAATCAGGAATTCATTCAGATCCAGTTACAAGCTGAAGAACTTAATAACATGGTTTGTTAGAGAAGCTCAGTGGGTCTTAAGTTTTTTTTTTTCGGATCTGTTTTGTCTTTCTTGCTTCAGAGCTGTGCTGTAAACCCTGCAGTAAGTAGTCCAGGCGAGTAAGCTCAGCATTTCCTCTCAATGAGCTAAATAATCTTAGCTATGTCAAACTGGAACAGGAAGAAAGGTTTATTTCAGGCATGAGAGAAAAGGAATAATGCAGGAGACCAACTGAGCAAGCTGCAACACAGAAAGGAGAAATTAGAAAACACTTAGTGAATACTTCAGGATCCTTACAAATAAGTTCTCAAAGCTGCAGCTGAATGAATCACAAGATTTGTTCAAGTTAATTAGACAGATGAGTAGAGCTGTTTGATCATAATACATAACATGCTGTTATGGAGAACCAAACATAGCATTTCAGCTCAGATATCCCCTACAAAAGTCTAAAGCACGACGGTGGAGAGGCAATGATTTGGGCTTGTGTTTTAGCACACCACCTGGACACCTTTAGGACCTTAATTAAACCAAAAGCTCACTTAAAAGACCAAATTTTCCAGGATTAAGAGTAAGAATGGCTGACATTTTTAACAGAATGGCTGAAAAAATAAAACATCTATTGCAACAGCCTTGTCAAAGCCCAGAGGTCAAGCTGATTAATACTGTGGTGGGATATAAAGAGAACCATTTAGAAACAGAGGCTAACAAATGTCATTGAACTGAATCAATGTTTAATGTAGAATTAAGCACAATTTCTCCATGTTGATATAAGAGATGGAAAAAACTGAGAGAAAGCAAACAACTACTGACAGTCTTTACTGCAAAGTGTAGTTCCACAAGCTGTTGAATAATGTGGCGCCCTTTGTTATTTTTTGTTTTGTTTAATTCACGGCTTTAACATTTCATTACAAAGTATACAAGTAAGAGATCTGCTGTGTGTTATTTAGCTCATGAAGTCAATCACAAATTTTAGAACAAGTATAGACCTGGCATTTTATCATGTCCCAGTACAGAAAAACAAAAAACAAAAGAATCAATGCATTTTGTTTTATTCATCCTGGGAAGTGCAACTTGGGGGAAATGCAAAGGTTTTAAAACGAAATGTATGGGAGCCATGCTGATAGTAAATGGTGCTTATATTCTGATTATCAAGGCAGTAATTTGTTTTTTTCTTTTGAAATTAATGTGTAGAGTAATTCCAAAATGTTTTTGTATGAGCAACTTTAATTCTCTACCCCATTTCTCAGATGGTTTGTTGTAAATTAAAGCATCCATGGACCCCAAAATAGATCTGATATTTTTAGAGAAAAATTTAACCCATTATTTTAAGCCAAACTTTATTGCTAAAATATAAAAATCTAAAGCCTCAGTCTCTCAGATTGTCAGAGGTGACTCGGAAAAAGGGATATTTGCCTCCTGAAAAGGAAACATCACTTGGCTTTATTCTAATAGTAGTTTATTATTTAACAGTATACTAATATCTAATGTATTCTTGAGTTCAAACAAGTAGTAATGGATGTAAAGGAGGTTAAAGTGAAGAACCCAGTATTTTAATAAGCACAGCATGTTGTAACACCAATATCTGTTTCCAATTACAAGGCTTCACTGGGTTAAAAAAGGGTGAATGGTGGTGGATGTTGCAACTGTTGCATGGACACTTTGATCCTCTTTGCTGAGGAATTTAAAGGAAAAAAACATAAAGGAAAAGAAATAATCAAAAGTTTGACGACTGAACTTTATTTTCACCACTGCCAAGCCAGCTTTTGCGCTTTTAACTCTATTACTTTAATCCCATTTCTATTTTAATCTAACAACAGTTCTAAATTTTTTCTAATGTTGTATTTCTCCATGACTGCAGGCTTTCAATTGCCTCAATACAAGGTTCAGTCAAAAAAAAAAAAAAAAGATTTACAAGTTTGGTCCATATCCTCTAAAAAATCACTTTTAAAAAGTTTTTTTGGGATGATTAATCATTGGAAGTGGAACCAATTATGTTCTTCACCTTAATTCACACTTTCCAAAAGTACTGCCTCTTGTTTAAGATGATAGATTACATATAAGAATAAAAGCCCCTAAACCTTCCTTGTTCAGTCATTCTTGTTGCCTCCAGGTATGAGCAGTTATCTTCTGTCTGTTTTGCTGTTCATTCAATGATGCAAAACACATGGAGAGGAAATGGTGGGAAACCAAACCCAATTCCAGAGGGTTTAGTGGGAGAAAAACAGGCCGCAATGCCTACAGAGCACATGTAGGTGGGTTACACACAAGCCACATTTGACATTGCACAGTTTTATGTAGTAACACAGTTCATAAACCCTCCGCAGTCATCGGCCAGCAGTAACACTGCACTTTGCAAGCTGTTGGTCCAGCCAACACAAGTTTGCTTTCTTGTTTCAACTTTCTTCCATGAATGACTCGCAACGACTCTTAAGGCCCCACCAAATAAAAATCAAATGCTTCATGCTTTTCTTTTTTCAGCTCCCAGTTGTCATGACATTTCAGCCCTCTGATAGTTGTGGCAGTAATAGATGTTGCATCATGTTACAGCATATTGCATTTCTCTGGTTTGACAAGGCGGAGTATTTGGCCCAGATAATTTACTAGCTGAGCTGCATAAAAGTAACTGAACCTGGATAAAGGACTCTCTAAGTTAACACTAATATATGCCTAAAAAGGAAAACTTATTCAGTGGACTTAATTTTTATGGTTTCTTGCCACATAAAAGAAAAAAAGATTTAGCTCAGAAAAATCAGGTAAATACTCTTAGTGTTCATGTAGTTTACCTTCTGTAGAACTTAGCCATAGATGGCTAAGAGTTAAGGCTATGGGGCTATCGTAGGCAAAACCAAGTGTGTTTGACATGGGAGTCCTTAAGCAAGTACCTTCTCTGAACCCCAACCACTTAAAATACAGGAATCATTTACAATCTAATACATATTGTCTTCCATGTTCTTTGATGGTTTAGAAAAATCTTTGCATTCATGGAAATACACTGTTAGAAATAAAAAATCCTTCCTTTTTTATACCTAAATTGTTTAGATCATTAAATAATGAAGGTCTATTTTATACATAGATAAAAGGAGTTCATGGAGAAAAATACACTTTCCAATTTCATTTGTATTTATTAAGGGAGAATAGCTATCCAAACGTACATTGAGTATGCTTGACCAAATTTTCGGGATGCAGTTTTACTAGTAATGCCTAAGCCTGATTAATGCTTCACATGTAGAATGAAAAATCTACCTAATTAGAATATGTCTTATGTGTACAACATGAACATGTCTTATGTGTACAACAAGAAGTAAGATAAGCAATCTTAAAATATGAAGACATCATGCTCCTTTTAAAGAAATGCAAGAATGTTGAAATGACAGTGGTATGTACATCTGTCAGTCTGGAAAGGGGTAACCCATTTTTAAGCTTATCGAACGCCGGCTAGAATGAAAAATGGAAAAAAATATGCAACAGTGCTGAGCCTGCTCAGGAGTGCATGGATACCCCCACCTAGGGGGTCAAAAAAAAGGCCCAAACAACTTCTGAGGTACTGTAGGCTTAACTTCCCTCTGTTGTAATCTATATTAATGATTCAATGAGAGAGAGAGAGAGAGGGAGAGAGAGAGAGAGAGAGAGAGGCTGAGTAAAAAGAGCATTCATAGAAAGAGTTCCAGGGCAAACACCACTGTTAATCTAAAGAAAAGAAAAAGAAAAAACAAACAAAGCCTCTTATCTCATTTTAATATCATGATCTCAGCACTGATGCCTGGTCTCATTACTCACTTCACACACCTGCTTAGCTCCGCCCAGTTCTCATTACCCCTCTTTACCCATTCTAGCGATCCTGTGTTCTGACTACGTCATCCTGACCTGTTCTGCCTCACAACCTCTAAGCCTGTCTGTCCCCATCTGATCTGTTTGCCTGATCTGTCTTCTGACTCCAGATCCTGATCTCTGCCTGTTTGTGTACCAAACCTGGACCTGAACTGTGACCTGACTCTGTCCTGGATTCTCCTTTGGCACCTCACCAGATCTCTGACCTCCTGGCACTGACAATTAAAGCTTCGCCAACATTGGCTTTGGCTTCGCCCTCTCGATCATCCTGCCAACATTCATCTACTCGCTTCTGATCTCTTGCCTGTCCTCAGACCACTGATACATTAGCGTCTGGGACTCTCTGTGAGGCAAGCACCATGTTGCATTGGCAGCTAGCGTACTGGAACGATCCTCCATCTTTGCATTTGGACTGAACTATGAGACCAGAGGTTCCTAACAAGGATGCTGACACTGTTTACTCAGATTCTGTTGTCAATAAAAATTTTGAGAAATCTAACACGTTGTCCGCCTTGAATACTGGATCCTTCAGTTCTGTTCTTGACATTTGATAAACATAGCAATGATCCCAATTCAAGTTAACATTTCTTTTGGATTGGCAAAAAAAAATTTATGTGATATATTTCAAAAAGAACAGCATTTTACCGGCGTTAAAAGTTAGTAATGGAAATTTGATCAAAGATTTCTGCTGTTGCCTTGTCGAATTTCCAACAAAAATATTGAGATGCTGTGTTATGAGCTGATTTATGCTACACATGCAAAAAAAAAAATATTTGAAAAAGGAAAGATACTCAAG
>NW_015150519.1:0-15016 GCF_000732505.1 Cyprinodon variegatus | reverse complement strand
TTCTGATCTCTTGCCTGTCCTCAGACCACCGATACATTAGCGTCTGGGACTCTCTGTGAGGCAAGCACCATGTTGCATTGGCAGCTAGCGTACTGGAACGATCCTCCATCTTTGCATTTGGACTGAACTATGAGACCAGAGGTTCCTAACAAGGATGCTGACACTGTTTACTCAGATTCTGTTGTCAATAAAAATTTTGAGAAATCTAACACGTTGTCCGCCTTGAATACTGGATCCTTCAGTTCTGTTCTTGACATTTGATAAACATAGCAATGATCCCAATTCAAGTTAACATTTCTTTTGGATTGGCAAAAAAAAATTTATGTGATATATTTCAAAAAGAACAGCATTTTACCGGCGTTAAAAGTTAGTAATGGAAATTTGATCAAAGATTTCTGCTGTTGCCTTGTCGAATTTCCAACAAAAATTATTGAGATCCTGTGTTATGCTGATTAATGCTACACATGCAAAAAAAAATAATAATTTGAATAAGGAAAGATACTCAAGAGTGCCAAAGACCCATTGCAGAACATTTATTTGCTCCTGTTGTTCTCAAAAGTGACAGTTTTTCATAGGTTGGTAATTTTTTGATACTTTGTGAAAAACTGACCACTGTAGATTGTAATAACATATTTACTTAAATACTTACTTGATAATTTTAAAACATGTCAAGGTGACAAAATGATTTAAACTTTACAAATCTTTAAGGGTGCCAATAGTTATTCCCAATGATGCCATTGTGTACAGATTGATAGAAAGCATTTGTTTATAACATTCAACCAGACACAGAAGTGGTGGCATTGGGAACATATGTGAGAAAATCCTGGTAAAAGCATTTGAAAGAGGGGAAGCATGCTTGGAAGAAGTGATCTGTCCATCACCGTCATGAGCAAATCTCAACCACTCAGATAAATGAACCTCTTCAGGTTGAGGCAGTCAACAGGTACTATCAGGTACATCTAAATTAAATGTACCTGATAGTATAAATGCAGATTGCTGTGAACATTGCTGTTTTGGTCACACACTGATTTATTGCAAATGCGGTTTGGTTTCTGTATTGCTTTTACTATACTTGAATAATGTCTGTAAGGCATTATTCATTTCACTGTTTTTGTTTTGTTTTCAATGGCTTAATGAGGTACATTTTACTTACAGTACTACTTCTCGATGATGTACATCATTTGAGCAATTTCAGTTAAACAAGTCATGTGTAATAGTGCATTCAGCTAACTACAGAAATTAGAGCTTCAGTTTGGGAATTATGTTACATCTTCAGTGGTTTTTATTTGAATGTTTGAAANATATTACACTGCTATTTGTCATCAAAAGCAAAAGAAAAAAGTTTTCTTTCCAATTTTTTCAATTTAAACATTAAAGGTATAGAGGACGATCTTTTATTTTCAGGTGGATCATCTCAATCATTCTGGTGATATGTTTACGTAAGGCCGTCCTACATGCTCGTCCCGTTAGCTATATTTATCTGCTCCTTCGCACATTCAGGCTACTGTTTCAGACAGTCACTGCAGCTCACCTTTCTCACCGCTGTTCTTTGAAAATGGCCGAGGGTCGTAAGAGAAAAAAATGTCTACAAAGTGTATGATAAGAAAAAAAAAGGCCTCAGAAGAGGTAGATATATACCGGAATGCTCTCCTCGCAAAGCATTATGTGAATTGCTGTCACAGCAGCCCACTGTCGCCATAGGCTGTCGCTACCCTACAGCGGCAACTAAGAACAAGGATGGCGCAGGCATCGCGCAGTGAAGGGGGATTTACGTGACCAACAGGAAGCAAAAAGCAGTGATCATCTGTCCTAACGGTAAGTTAACTAAGTTCACTATGAAGTCCACTATATAGTCCCCGCTCTATATAGTGATTGAGGGATTTAGGGGTTAGTATGTATGAGCAATGAGAACACTAACTCTTAAACAGAGCGTGCACAAGGAGAAATGGGCTAGTGCATGCTCTCACACGCGTTTAATAAGCATTCCCTCTCAGGAACGTGTACACTGTACAGGGTTGTACCTATGCATTTTTTTTTAAAGGAGAGAGCTGGTCTTGAAAAAAAGAAATCGTAAAAATCCTCCATAATACCTTTAAGGGACATTTTTAGGTATAGATATTTTGTGTGAAAGAAATACTAAGACTTATCAAAGTCAGCAGACTAAGTGAAAACAAACGCTTGTAAAATATATACAACTAAGAAAGTAACGTTGGGATTCGTAAAAAAGAGAAAATGACTCATCGTGATTAAAATCACCATCAAATGATTTTAATCCAAAAACATTTCTTTGAAATTGTATATTTATATTCATTTATGTTCTGTAATTGATACATCATAAGGACAATTTTGAGCAGCATATTATATACTGCTGTATAATTAATAAGAAATATCACGTTTCCCCGCAATAAACAAACAAACAGCAGCGAAACTGGAACTGCTTGTGAACCTTCAGCTTTTGATTGGAAATTGTAACTTGTGTAAAGAAAAATTTGGTACATTTCTGAATGGAAATTTCTTGAAAGAAAAACTTCTTAAGAGAACAGACAGCAAAAAAATACACTATTTAATAAAACAATCCTTCCTTTTTTCCTTTAGATGTCTGTAAGACAGCCGTTGTTGCATGAAAGCTGAAGATAATGAGTTACAGTACAAGAGCAATGTTGGTGACTCTTATTCATAAGACTACAAACAGTGGACAGAGGATGGGACCATTTCTGGCATGTTTAAGAAGGTAGAGAAACACAAGCATTGTAAAAATTTGACCAATGTTGTCTGTTTTATGTTAAATTGAAAGCATGCAAAAGTATTTAGAACTGTTTGTTTTTTGTCTGGACTGCAATATAAAAGCTTTATTTAGTCTAGATCTTTCTAAATTAGTCGTGTTTGTTTCCATGTAAGCTTGGATCTCTGTTCATATTAGTGTGACTTCACCTATTAGTTCTTATTAAAATTTGTGTTGATTTCACTACACAGCTGTTTGCTTTACCTACCTCAAAGAAAGTCATCCTTGATTATCCAAACAAAGATAGCTCTTTCTGTTGTCTACTACAGCTATGCTAAATATTTTTTTTTTTATATTTCAGCTTCTTGCTGCCACAACCTTGAGTGCTCCCAATCATATTCAGTGTCACATTGATTCCTTTTTGTAAACCTCTATCAGTGAGGCATAGGCTACATTCACTTGAAATTAAATAAGCCGCACAGAAAAAGTTTGTGCAAATATTAAACTGCCACAGGCCAACAAAGCTGTGATAGACTGTGCCAGTCATGTTAGTGGTTTGCATGTTAGCACTGCAACACATGTAAAGAAAGTAGGAGAGGGATTGATAAAGTAAGTTAAAAAGAATGAAAAAGGTAAAACATGGGTGTGTAGATCCGTAATAGAAGAGCAAAAAGTGTAAAATCTGCAATAAACAGATAACTTCTAAAAAATATGGATCCTATAACAGAACTGCAAGAACTGTAAGAAAAAACTAAAAGGCCAGTCTAGTATCCAAAAGCCCATTCATAATGCTTTCAACCAGATATGTGGTGGGACTCGAGCTGTGATAAGGTGAGAAGAGGTAGTTGTGGAACTGGTACAGTGCCTTGCAAAAGTTAATTTAATTTCTTGTGAAGAATCAATAACAAGTTGGACACAATTAAGTGGAGTGAAATGTATTAGATATTTTAAACTTAACCAACAAATAAAAGAATTGCGTGTGTATAATCGGCCCCTTTACTTTCAGTGCAGCAAACTCTCTCTGGAAGTACAGTGAGAATCTCTGACTGATCCAATGTTGACTTAAATGACTGATAATGATCAATAGTCTGTAATCAAGTCTCTGTATAAATGCAATAGCCCCAGAGGTCTGTTTAAAGTACAGAGAGTATCAAAAAGAACAAGGAACACACCCGGCAGGTTCAAGATACTGTTATGGAGAAGCTTATCAGGGGAGCTCTCCTGAACCACGAGACCCTCTACCATTTTGCATAGCAGAGGAGCTACTGTGCATGTACCACTTTTAACAAGAGTCTATGGCCAAAGATTTTTGCTCCCTATGGCGGAAATACGTTACCAAACCAACGACAAACAAAACAGCTTTAATTGTCATTAAAGATTAAATATTTATCTGGCTCATCTAAAAAATAATTTAATTATATTTTTAAAAAAATGTATTTTATTTTTATCTATTTTTATGTATTAATCAAGGTCATGGGGTGGGTGGGGCGGCGCCCTACTGTAGTGCGCTCTATTGGCCAGCCACTACTGGTGGGGTTTACGGTTTCATTTCACCCTTAAGTTCAATAAAAGCCTTTAACCTTTACACTGCGTCTCTAGTTGCCTATTTCAGAGCTTTTAGCACCATGACAAAGACACCAAGCCTTTTCACTTATAATATGCTAATCCAATGTCCAATATGATAGATATATAATAAATTGTGAATGAATACACAACTATAAAGCTTTTTGGGTTAAAATCATACAATGCTTAGGACATGACTTTACGATAAGTCTTTCCCTTAGGTTTACAAATCCCAACGTTACTTTTCTTAATTTATCATTCATTTTAATCAGACTTTTTTTTCACTCAGTCTAATGACATTGATCAGAAAAGAAAAAGAAAAAACCCTTTAACAACATAACTAACTCCAGATTTTTCTCTGGTGCTTTGGCTATTTTGATATTCCTACCAGCTTTTCCCCCTTTTTATTTCCAGTCTGCATCTTGCTCTTTCTTTCACCCTTTATCTGTCTGTACAGCTTGTAAAGGCACAGAGCCTAAAAGAGATGGGTCGAGGTATTGATCTTCGGGGGAGGGTGTCTTGCTTCAGTTTAACGAACACAAATTGATGTCAAAAGCTCATCACTTGAGAAAAAGACAAGTCTGCTTCCCCTCAAAGAGATCTGATGGAGAAGACATTAACCTAAGTGCTTAGGAAAAAAAAGGCATTAAAGTTTAAAGATGCTTTTTTGAAGCAGGGCTTTCTTATCTTAACAAAGCTAAGATCTAAATCCCTCCTTTGCTGTTCTTTGTCTGATCTTAACTTCAATTTTTATGTTTATGCATAATGGACAGAGGCAAGTAATGAACAGCATGTTAAAGACAAATCATTTGCAATGAAATCACTGGGATACAGGAAAGTGGAGTCAAAACAAGGACTTTGTAATTTCCGCAAAATGCAGAGAACGCCTAATGGATGCTAGAATGATGTGATCTAAGACAACAAGCGTTTGAAATGAATTTATTTCATTGCACTTTGACTGCCAGTACCTGACAGTCCCCTAAATACAGCAGGGATTATTCACTCTCCACTCCCTCTTTTAAAATTGGAACAGGGGGACATTTTAGACTTTTCCTCTGCCAGACTTTAAAAGTTCCAAGTTTTAACAGCGTCTAATTGAACACCGATGTGCTCTTGACTTCCCAACGACCTCCCCTCTCATCCAGTTGCTTTTAAAAGACATTACTGGTAGTATATCAAGAAAATAGCAACGTGAGCAAGAGATGGCATAAATTAAGATCTGTTTTCACAGGGGGCAGGAAGAGGAACCTGTTTTTTTAAAGTGGGGTGTGCAGTTTTGTAACCAATGCAGCTGCAAACAGAGACAGATCATTTAGATATTGACATATAAAATTATGTTATTTAAGATACAACACAGCAATAATGCCTATCGAAGCAGATTAAAACTCTGATGTAGTTCTGCATAGTGAGGTGTAATAGTAGCGTTGCATGGCCAATCAACTGACAAAAATCTGCAAGCTAAATACCAAAAACAATTTTACATACATTCCAGATGACGAGTGTCGTGGTCCTTGTTACACTAAAAAAGTGCTGGATCAAACTTCAAAGGATTTGTCAGTGACTCTGCTCTACATCCTGTTTGAATTCTGACTTAGATTCTTTCCTTTGCTGCTTTTGGCCTTCCTAAAGCTCTATTAAACCTGCCAGGAATAGGGCTTTTCTGGGGGAGTAAATCAGAACAGTGGGTGAAAACAAACCTGCTGTAACTTTACAGCTAATGAGGAGGCTAATGTAAGCCAAACTTTAAAGCTGCCGGGTCAACGTGTACCTGGCATTTATCATCGTATTACGAAAACCAACTGCTGAGAGGGGCATTCAGGAGAAAAGAAACAAAACGTTTTAAATGTCTTAAAGTGTCACCTTCAGAACTTCAAGAGAATCGTTAAAAAACTTTGAAGTGATTTTTTTGGTTCTTTGGATTTTTATGGTTCATAGGAGTCCTTCTATATGTTATCATTTACTATGCTTCCTGGCAAATGTTCTTCTAAACCAGCAATAAGTTGTTTAAATTGTTTCACACAAAATCGTCTTTTCCAAAACTCCTTCTGTATCGTAGTTGTCAGATCAAGGTCAGGAAAAAAAATACACCTAGGCATTCCATTCTCAAGAGAGACTTGTAAGCACATTATTGGGGCTCACAACTTATTACTTGTCCAAAAAGGCATACGTAGTCTCTTCAGAGAGGTTTAGCTCTTTCCAAGGATCTCCTGGTATTCTCTCTCTTGACATTCTTCTGTAGAGGTGAGCTTATGACTACAACGGTCATCGATGTAATGAAGCACTGATGCAACCCCAGACCACTGTCACCACAAACATAACTGTTGTATGACTTCTGTTCACTGAAATCCTGTTAAGATTTGAACCACATGTAATGGGATAAACACTTATTTGTCATATGTTAAAAATTACTATTCAATCTAGAAAATGACAAATAGTTCTTTCTGTTTTTGGTAAAGAGTGGTCGAATGCCATTAATGTCATTTTTGCAAACTTTCTTGTTGTTGAGTCTGTCACAGAAAACCTTAAATAAAACAGATGAGGCTGATGGTATTCATACAGTCGGCCTTGTAGCTAGAGGTGAAACATCTCACAGAGCAGCAATCACACATGCTTCCCTACAGGATGAGTTCCAGTTTGTTCTCGCACCACATAGGGGTCAAAATCTCTTTATACCACATTTGTTAACAAGAGGTATCATCATATAACAATAACTCAGCAGATGCCCCAGGTGTCTGGGAACCTTCAGACTCGGATGACCCTTATTATTATTCCCCAGGAACTCTGTCTGCAAAGAACAGGACCTTGAATCTATCGCCCCACCAAATCTGTTTCTGTGTTCCCCCATTCTGCTGATGTTGCTCTAAAAATTAAACAGACCTAATGACCTGTGGAAATCACCCTGTAGCTGTAATACTGTCATGACATAAAGTAAGATGTTAGTAAATATCTACTCTCTAAAATCTAAAAGATCAACAAAACGCCTACAGTACTTTAGATCTGTGACATTCTCAATGAGTTGTCAATAGATTGTTTCTATATAATTTTTTAGATAATTTAGCTGTCATTTTGTCAGATTCTAATGAAGTTTCATGATCAACCTTTATCACGGCACAACAAAAACTTTATTGGAAAACTTTTTCCGTCATTGTCCGGGTGTTGATCACTTGAAATTTCCCCTCTCTCCTACAATCCATGCTGACAACACATACTCACCCTGTCACTTAATAGGAGGAGCATTCATCTGCACCATATTCACTAAATCATCATATGCTATGCCTCACTTTAGGGTCACAGAATATGGTGTAAAAATAGTTCCTGCAGTCTGTTTTCTTGTCCTTGGCTGACCTTGACTTAACAGAGCTAAAGCCGACTTGCTAAACCCAAAAGCCCTCCTTCCTAGGTCCACCAAATCTGCTCCCAGTTTTGCCAGTGCCACCATCTCAGGTGAATGCAGTATAGGATGCAGGAGTCCGCTCTAAAACTAGAGGGCTGGTTTTAACCCCAGCTTCATCTGTCTTAGTCGTTGTAATTTTGGGCTAGACACTTCACCTGTATTTGCCATCTTATGGTGGTCAGAGGTCCAGGTAGTTTAGCCTTACTTTTTTCAGTGTGCCCCAGGGCAGCTATGGCTACAATGTAGTTTGTAACCAGTGTGTGGATGTGTGTCTGAATCGATGAATGACTGAAGGTGTTGTAAAGTACTTTGCTATTCTTGGACTTGATAATGCGCTATACAATTACAGGCCATTTATCCTTTACCTGCTGCAGGAGCTTCTACTGGATGTTCGCTTTCAATGGCACTGCTGTCTCTTCAGGACCCATTATAAGGAGCTACTGTAGTGGCAGGGGGACCATTCAACCTCCGGTGCGTTTTTGACAGACATAAGCTTCGCCTCTACCGTACTCTATCACCTTACAGCACAACCACTTCTTGTCAATGATAAATTTCACTTTGCATCTACCACCCCTATTATCTTTCACTCTGATCACGTAATTTGGACCATTCGGACGGCCGATGGTTAACTTGCTCCTAAACTTGCCTTTACAACAGAATAACATATAAATCATTTGCCACACACATATTTCGTATGAACACAGACTTACAGTAAACAGCGACTGGTTTGGCCAGCTTTTCAGATAATATGGCACAATAATAGCTTTTGATTGGTATATATTGTGTTGGACTTTCTTGTCTTTATTTCCTTGCCTGAATAAATGTTGTTATTTTGAACCAACTTTCTGTGTTTGCACAGGTTTTCTTTGTTTAATTTAGTTCAATTGTGTGTGACAAAATTGTGCAAAAGAAAACAAATTCATTTAAAATCTTTGAGAGAAAACTTTCTGACTGCAGGCTATATGAGGATAGATGGTCACCCCTTAGTAATAATACACTGAGTGTAATTAAACAAAAACTAATAAGACAGAGCTTTAGAAACCCTATAGGAGCATTTTAATTATGTCTTAAAATTCTCAAGTTACCTGTGAATTAATGTTAAAGCAAAGATTTATTATCACAGGATACATATCTAATTTTCAAACTGTGTAACAAAACAGTCAACCAGGCACTTAGGTTTTCATTCCTCATCAGGAATGCATAGCTCTGAATAAGCACTTCACAGTCTGTACAAGCATGCCATACATCCAGCTGCCATGCTTAAAATGCATTTGTGATGCGATCCAAAACTTTCTTGGCTTCTCAACAAAGGCTGTCTTTGTAAACCATGTTAAAAAAAAATGTTTGCTGTTTTTTTCCAGCGACACTGGATAAGTGAGTCGGGGGGGAAGAGAAGAGGAGCTACTGAAAATTAATGCAGGGGCTCAGCACTGCAGCAGATAATGTGATAGTGTAGCCAATGTTTAATGGCACTTTTCTTTCGCAGCACTGGGAGATATATAAAAGATCTCTCTTCATTTTGTATTGTACTATTACACTTAAATGTCAGGTTTCTTTTGCAGGTCACTGTGATTGTTGTTAAATGTAAAATTATCAGTAAAAATCATGTAACAGATGTGTCAGATAAAATGTTTTTAAGGTACAGTGTGTAATAACTACAGGGATAAACTGGCATGAATGGTATATATAATCTATATGTATGAAATTTATTATCACCTATGACCTGAAAGTCTCAATCTTTATGTTTGCCTTGCCTTAGAAATTGCTGTTTATATTTAAATACGAGTGGGTTTGCATTTGTGGAGGTAGACCTCGTTTGCACTATGGCAGTGAAGAACTAACAAATTATTGACAATATAGATTGCCAATTGGACTGTGGCAAGTTATATACCTAAATACAATCCCACACAGACTAATAAAATACTATTTATAAAGTTATCTATGTAAACTAGACTTACACCAGCCACAACCGGCAACCATCTGGTTATTATGAACAAGACCAATTGATATACATGTCAGTTGTAGCGTTTTTTTTGTTTTGTTTTTCTGAGCAGACTTGAATCGATCTCCGGCCCTTGGTCCGTCATTGTTTTGGTCAGACTGCACAAAACAGGGGAACAATTCACCTGGTCAGAAGAGATAAGAGGAGACGGTGTTCCTGAGTTCAGACAGGAGCTAAGGAACTATGGCGGCATAGACAGCAGCATGGTACCGCTAGCTCAGAAAGAAAGCTTAGGAACACAACAGAAGCTAGGAGTTGCCTGCCGGGAAACCATGCCGATGGCCAGGCTAACCATGGAGGGTCAAAGCAGAATGCTGTAAGATTGGATTTGCCCGCCGTTCGGAGAGAGGTCCGAAGCCAGGGGAGAGTGGCTAAGACCTACAGTGAGGAGGACGGGGTGACATTGTACGAGCCGCCAGAGCTACAGAGCAGAAAGAGACAATGGCAGGCCAAGGCTAGGATCTAGGAACTAACTGCTGGAGATGGACAGAAGTTAGGTAAATTGAAGTTGCAGAAACTGTTTTGTCCTGTGACGGCTTCCATATTGTTTGAGGGGAGAGGCAGTGTGGGGTGGGCAGTTTATGTTGCTGCAGCCTGACCATTATAGGTCACTGAAAACAACACATTGAAGCTTTAAGGAAACTGAAAAGGTGACATCCATCTAAACCCAATTTTCAGTGGGTAAATAGCCTAGTAAGAAGGCATGGCTCCGTGGATTACTGCATGGAGTTTTCCTAACAGTTGGAGAACCTACCAGAATGGTAGGTAGACCCCAAATGGTAAGTGTCCTCCAAAACACTTACAACCCAGGGTGCAGACCAGGAAGCAGAGTTGTAGTTTAACACACCTCTCTGCAGCTTCTCTACTGTTACCCACTTATTAGTCCAATCCAGACAGTGTCTTGCCAATGACCAAAATCAAATAAATTAGAAGAGAATCCCAAAGGAGTATATCATGATAATCTAATTAAAATGAAATTAACTCCAATTAGGGAAAAAGTTACAATTATTAAATGTGGTTTATTTAACATAAGATCTCTTTCTTCCAAAAGTCTGTTAATTAATGACTTGATTTGTGATAATCACATTGAATTATTTTGCCTTACAGAATCTTGCTGCAGAAGGCTGCAGTACTATCTCTGCTTTTTCTCATAGTAGCTTTATCTGGTCTGCTCCTGTTTGGTTGCGAAACCACCCTGAAGAGAAATATCAGCTGTGCTGCTGTCACCAACACCTTTGTTTATAGATGTTTGAGCTCAGCTTTTTTTTAGTCTCCCCATTTTTCTCTGACTGTGACTAACTGGCTGTGCTCTTTTTGTGCTCTGACGTGGGTGCTGGCTCAGAGCTCCTCTGCCTGGCAATGTCTTTCCTGGACGGGGCTGCTAGTGGAGCAGGTTGACAAGTTCCTTTTGTATCTCTGCTTATATCTGTTTGTCTACTTCTGTCTCCTTGAACTCCAGTTGGCCTCGGCAGATGGCAGCTCACACTAAGACTGGTCCTGCTGGAGGTTTCTTCCTGTTAAAAGGGAGTTTTTCCTGGGCGTGCAGGTGGCGCAGTGGTTAGTGCATACAACCCATGTACGTAGGCCTTAGTCCTCGATGCAGCCGACCCGGGTTTGAATCAGGCCCGTGGTCCTTTGCCGCATGTCTCTCCCCCTCTCTTATATCCCCTTCACTGTCAACCTACTGTCAGAAAAATGAGCCAGTAGTGCCATAAAACTAAAAAAATAAAAAATAAACATAGGGAGTTTTCTTTCCACTGTCTCTACAAGTATGGTTGGTGTGAGGGATCGATGCAATCACAATCAAAGTGATGGAAAATTTGTATCGTAATCAATTTGACTGTATGATCTGGTTGAATTGTATCTCAATTTTATCAACTTAAGTTTAGTCAGGATATGTCATTTAAAACTTTTATACTTTGTTTTTTTTTTTTATGCCAGATTTTGATGTCTGAGGTCAATGATCAAAATCTACCATTCAGCCTTTTGAACAAGGTTTCTCCATTTTGTGTTGGGTACATTTGCTCTTTTTTTTCCTTTATATTTCTTCAAACATATTTCTTAAGTTTTCTTATGAAAAAGTGATAGTAGTTGTCATTATTTACAGCCCTGAACACCACTGCAAAGGAAATGCATAGAAGTCAAAATTGTTTTTAGGGAATGTATTCCTCAGTCAGGTAAAATACCCACATTTAATAATGTGTCTGTTTTTGTTATCTTGATGTGTGCTGTACACAAAATTTTTGTTCTCCTGTGTTTATCTATTTATGTCTGACTCTGTGGTTTTGACATCTTTGATTTCTTATTACCACTCATAAAAAAAAAATCTAATGCATTCCCTCTACTTCTGTTCACACTTCACTGGGATTTCTATTTGGACATTCTTTTATAGCTAATTCCACTGAGCCTCAATCATAAACTTAACTGAATGTATAACTCAATAGAAGACATAACCTCGAGATTATTTACTGGAAACCTCCAAATAGTATCATCTGGGCTCATAATGCACAGAAAGAATGTGCACCTTGACACAGGATGATACCCAAAGCTCAATAAATCCTACTGCTGCCACATCAACACTTGATAAATGGGCACCTCCTCCCTCAGAAACTCCTGTGCCTCCGCCCTGCCCATCCAGCAGCAGCCACTATCAAGGTGACATGGGACATTGCACTTTGTAAGGGATCAGGGCTCTTTATTTTTCATCATCACCTCCCTGAAGCCCACACAGATGGGACTAAAGATCTCAAAGGGGATGGGGTTGAAATAATTACATCAAGGTGACGGCAAACTAAAAATAGCTAGCCTATAGCAATTGAAAAATGCTATTACTCATGCTAGAGGTTAATGGTCAGCAGTATTAGAAATGTTTTAGTTTTTATAATTTTTCTATTTCCCACATCATTCTTTCCTGCCAGACCTTAACACATAACATTAAAAACTGAACTTTCTTGGTCATAATCTCAGTTTTCCATTGCTTCATTTTATTGTGAACAGTTGTAAATATGTAAAATCCCAAAGGTAGACAGAATAAATCAGCAAGCTTGCCTTCAGTTATTTGTTTTACATTCTTTCATCAGGCACAGTATCGCAGACCAACAATGCTGCACAAACACAGCTGCACTGGGATCACAAATATACTGGCTGGTTAAACTGCAGCATGCAGAGCCAACAAACTAAAAAATCTAAAAATCTAAGTGTCAGCTGAATTTTATATTATCTTTGAACAAACAGAAACAAAAGATCAACTTACAAGAAAAGAGGAAGTCATGCAGAAAAAGGTCTTGACCATAGAATTATGAAACTTTCATTTGTAGGTTGTTTAAACTATTGATCAAAGCCCAGCAGGACCTTTCACATTTAGTAACTGTAAGAAACATACATGTTAAAAGGTCTCCTTTAAAATGAAAGGTGTTTGTATTATTTTCTGTGAATCTTAGATCTAAAGCTGCCACACTTGTCTTATATTTAGAACATGATTCCTCTCTAATCTAAGTGATTTTTTCCATTTTGAACGGATGTATCAGGCTTTTCAGTTGTAGGTAGGTGATGCCAATAGACAAATAATATCACATATAGGGCAGTTGAACTCATTAATGTCACGTTTTGTGGATTTAGTTGTGAACCCAAATCAAAAGAGGCAGGGATGCTTGCTTGCAAAGTTTAATGAAAAAGTAGCAATATAAAATGCTTTGTCCAGAACTGATAGACACAATAACTCAAGAAACAAAAAACTGAGAGACACTAGGAAGAATCAACCAAAAGACTGACAAGGATCCAGCAAAGAGTAACTGAACAGGAGGTGTATATATGGGAGACAGAAGCAATTAGACTAATTAGCTCATAGGGAGCAGGTGTAGACAGAAGTGACTAGAAAGGAGCTAAGGGGAAGGAGGCTGGCACAAGGGGGGATTAGAGAGTAACTCAAAAAATACAAGACTGCATAAATATAACACAAAATTGAAAAGAAACCAATGATCAACAAAACACAGAATAGCATAAATCAAAGTGTAAGTAAAAACTTAAAAAGAAACTTCAACAGAAGCCCTCAAAGGGAACAATCATGAGAATGAAATCTTCCATCTTGTCAAATGTCCTTTGTGAAATACTTCTGAATTTTGCCATTATGTTAGTTTAGCCGCCTTCTAAAATATGAATAGTTGTAGAACTAGCTTGGAAGATTGACCCCGCGCCCGCCCCCCCTTTTTCCTCTGTTTAATACTGATTTTAATTTATAATGTGGAGGAGTTCCTTTTTTTCCCCTCTGTTGTTAAAAGACACGTCTTTACCGCCTTAAAGTTGCACCTTGCTGTCTTTCAAAAAAAGTTGTGTTTCATTAAAAGAAGAGTAATGATAAATAACTTGTAAATAGATGAATGTTAGTGCTCATTTTGGAGCACAAGGTCATGGTATAAACTCACAAAACATTACAAAAGCTACACTTTTATTTGTCCGTTTTAATATCATGGCCAATGTTACCAATTAGGCAAAAAGCTGCCCTAATGTACACGCTCAATACTTCACAAGTGTCATGAGGAAAGTCCATCAATAAGTATTGGGTGTGTGCATCAGGGCGGCATCTTGTCCTGCCCCTTGGTGCCCGTCAGACCCCACTTTATGCCTGTCATTTCCCTTCAGTGTCCCTTCTCAGGCACATTAACGGACATAGAGTGATAGTTTTACAGGCAGCAAGCGAATAAACTAAACTTACACTATCAGACACTTAACAGTTTCTCTTAACTGTGTTGTTTATGTTACAAGATAGACTTGATTCCAATAGGTATATGGAAACAGCAGTAGACTGACTTTAAAATGTAGATAAAACACTGAGATTTTATCTAGATATTATAGTACGGAGTTCTTTCCCTTGAAATACATATAGGACACCAGCGGGTTTTGGTGATTTATACAGACTCAGTTTGAGAGGTTATTTTAGAAAGAATTTGCTTAAAAGAAAAACAAAAAAACAAGAAATACTGTTCTTAAAGAACATTATTCTCAGTATCTCTGACGCTACAGCTGTACATAGAATAACAATGTTCTTTTGCCTGATATCCTTGTCTCATTTTAGGCCTATAGGTTTAAACTGATTCAAAATGCGTCCTTTTGCTCATTGTCCAGTACTTTTATCTTTATAGGGAATTATTTTGCTCAGTAGTGTAGAATTTCAATTATGGACAGTATGTTTTGCAGCGGTTGGAGCGTACCGCTTCTTGTACGGTTTACTGTTGAGGTTATGAGCAGTTTAAGTCTATGAAACTGCTCACCCCTCTCACTACAACATAAACACTCAAACCACCTCATCCTCCCCAAGACTGAGCTAAGCACCATGGGC
>NW_015150518.1:1848512-1849609 GCF_000732505.1 Cyprinodon variegatus | reverse complement strand
CAAGTGCTCAGTAGAAAAGTGCAGCAGAAGGTGCTATGTTTTAAAGTAGTCAGTTAGAGTTACTTAGATACAGAGATATCACAGAGAAAATAACTTAACTTCAGATGGAATTCCTCTGGACAGCTGCAACAGCTGCACACTCAGTTAATCTAAACAGGAAGTGAACAGGTCCAAACAATAAGCAAAAAACAACCTGCCACCTGCCGCATTGACTGCCTGTATACATCAGCTGCTCCTGGAGTCCCACAGGTCAATACAGCCCAATAGGACTCCTTCTTCAGCCTGACAGCCTCCCTCACCGCTGGTGTCCACCAGGATGTTTGACGGTTGCCACCTCGACATACACCGACAACCTTGCAGCCACAGCTCTGACTAGCCGCCTCTACAATAGAGGCCAGGAAAATTGTCTACACAGACTTAATGTACCCCGCCTCTCCCGGAACGTGTTTAAAGGTCTCCCAGATGTGGGAGTTAAAGCTCCCTCTCATGGGGGACTCTGTCTAATCAAAAAACCCTCACAATATGTTTGGGCCTTTCAGGTCTGACCGGGGTCTTTGTTTCCAAATTTGAAGACATTTCACTTCATATCCAAGAAGCTTTTTCAATTAAAAATGTCAGGAATAGAGTTTAGTTTGAGGTTTTATACCGCAGCTCAACAAAGCACTGTTTTTGTCTAGAAAACATGGAAATTGGAACGGATGAACGGGTCCAGTGGTTTGTTTTAACTTTTTTAGAGTAACTATGACCTTAATGACTTAGAATCTTCACCAACATAAACCTCAGCCACCGCTCTAGTACTCATTACACTTGCTGAGCAAAATGTAAAAAAATACGCAGTCTTGTCATGAATATGATTAAGCTGCATCAAATAAGTGCTGATGAAGGTTCTCAGTCATCCAGGTAATAGTCATTTCGTAAAAATTCAAAAAATATCCACTGGACTTGGTTTCCAAGATTTGAAGACGTTTCTCCACCTCTCCAGGAAGCTTTCTCAATTCAAATGTCTGGATTCGCAGTGAGTTTGAGTCTTATATAGACAAAGCCTTGTATCGCTTGGAAACATGCAAATGGTAACCGATGAATGGGTCGTTTGGTTC
>NW_015150518.1:1843151-1844712 GCF_000732505.1 Cyprinodon variegatus | reverse complement strand
TTCTGACATTTAGGTCCTCTTCATGCCATTCAAGAGTGAGAGTAAATTCTTATCAAACAATCTTCATTCAGTTGAAGGTAGTGAAACTTTTTTTCCATGTTAAACTGACATATAGTCCCACATTTCCTTAGGTGCAAAAAAAATTATAAAATCTGGCGTGCCAAAGGGCTTGGATGCAAAAAAGGCGTAACTTGGATGTGCGTCAAACATAAACCAGCTTAAATCAGTTTCTAACAATCTTACTGTATGCCTAAGGTCTTCCAGTTGATTTTAATGAATTTTTCATTACACTGAATTCATTTTCTCTTAAGGCTGACTATTAAATAAAAATAAAACTGTTATCACATTGCTAGAATAAAAAAATAATTAAATCTCAAAATATTATAGAACAACTTCACCTGGACTCTCCATAAATGTTGGTTGGATTTGACGTACTAATACAGTTTGACTCTAAAGTCAATCAACTTTTTTTTTTCTCTGAATCAAAATATTTTGGTCAAAGTCACATGCTGTTGCCATTTTAGGAGAAGTAGCAGATACTTTGTATTGTTTTTATAACTAATGTGTGTCATGATGGGTTACAGAGCAAGCCCAATATGCAGAACACACACGGAGGCTGGATAAAAAGATAAACAAAGTTTATTGAATCACAAGCACATGAATATTGCACTGGAACTGGTCAGGGGACAGGTTCACTGGAGTCTGTAGGGATGACAGTTCAGTTAGCAAACGGACTGATGAGTTATGAGTCTTTGATATTTCTGAGGAATACCGTGAAGGAGTCTGGGTTTCTCTTTGAGAGAGGAGACTGTTGGATTCAGAGACTGTTTGTTCAGCAGAGTCCAATAACTGCTTCAGTGTCTTACTTCTGACTTTGAGGGCAGACCTTGATTTGAGTTTCCAGCTCTTAGCCAAGAGCTGCAGGGGAATCCACAGAAGAGTCTTCAGGTTTGGCTCACGAGGGCAGGCTATGCAGGTTAAGCTCATCCAGAGCCTCAGGGAGAGACAGGATACCTGTGAGGCAGAAAACAAGGAAGAATTAGAATCTTATCTCATCAAGAGATAGCTAAGATTCTCAGGTTACAAGGCTCAGGTCGCTAACCAAACTAGATCAACACTGCGGCGTTGAAGCAAGGTCTGAAGGCAGGTTATATAGCACTGGTCTTCTGATGATGAGATGCGCAGGTGTGTTGGAAGGCTCAGCTCAGGAGGACCCACAGCGCACTCTGCTGGAGGAAGGTGGTACAGCTCCAGATCCCAAAAATATGTAAAAGATTTGGGCTCCAGGAGAACTCCAGACATTTCAGAAATGTTTCTTTAGCCCTTAAATCTGTCTAACCATGTGTCAAAGATGCTGGATGATATGCATTGCTTTATAATTCTCTGTTTTTAGAAATATTTTTTTAAGTATGCACAGCGTCACTCTCTCTTAAGTCAAATATACAATGACAGTAATATCTGGTCTCACGTTTGCTCTTTGGATTACCAAAAGTGAGACAAAATTCATGCTTTTACTTTTGCTCTTGAACAAAAGCAAACCTGAGATATAGTAAGATTTTCA
>NW_015150518.1:1839114-1840470 GCF_000732505.1 Cyprinodon variegatus | reverse complement strand
CTTTTCAGCCCAGGGCGGTCATAGGTGTCTCCTGGTGCCCCCCAAAGCTGGAAATCATATAAGAGAGGCTGCTCCCAATGCTCACATCATACCGTTGGGCCTCTGGTTCTTCAATGCAGTCTCCAACAGACGTTGCATGTAAACCAGACAACATGACACCTTTAACATTTTTGATATGAGCTATCGTAAAGATAGTAAGATCTGACGACGCCTGATCTCCATCTCACGTAACTTTACTCTACTTATTACTGCAGAATCCTTTTGTGATACTATTCACGTCATCAATAAAAAAATATTTATATAGATTGACTCATCAAAATTAATAAAACAATAATGTATATATTTTTTACAGCAAGATTTCTTATTTTGTTTACAGCACTTTAGATGTTTGTTATATATTTATTAAAATAATTTGGGTAAAATCTTTATAAAGAATTAATTCAGTCAAGGAATACCTGTTAACAAGAGAACAACCTAATAACATTTTTTTTTAATGTATTTTTATATATTTAAGAATCTGTGTCATGCATATCTGGATTCCTATAATTATTAGCAAAAGAAAAAAAAGATTTTGCAGGACATTTAACAGAGGTTTACAGAAAACTTTTTATTTTAGAGATTAGAGTGACAGTGTGAAACTCTGCAGCATGTAGGTACCAGTTGTAAAATAAGTAGAAAAAAATGAGTACTATATTAAAAACAACAAAAAGTCATGTACTAGCCATAAAACAAACCCCTAGAAAGAGTAAGGTGAAGGACAGTCAGAGACGGATATTCAGCAGAATCGTCAAGTTAGGAGAACTTTAATATTTATTCTGGTGTTTTGTTTTAAAATTATATAAAACAAATTTCTATTTGATAAATACGAATAATTCAATACAAAATCTTTTGTTATGGAAATATAACCCAAACTGACCAGCTGTCGCAGGTTCAAGTCTCTCCTGTCTACATACAGCAAAATAAAGGCCACTAAGGCATAAAAAAATTATCTTAAAAAAAACTTTTGATCTGAAGGGGAATTTTGAACAACAGCTGATAAAGCAAAGTGCACCATTTTACAAAGCTCCCTAAAAAATAGATTAAAATTAATTTGTAGTTTTTTTCATGTGAAACATTTATTAAAGTTTATTTTTTCTATTACTGTTATCCAGTGTTTGTTACTGAATCTATTATGCTTTGTAGAGATTTAACCTATAAGTTATTATATTTTAATGATAATGTGGAAAACAATGTGTAATTCTAATTAGAATTTAAATAAAAGAAATTGCTGTAACCAGTGTGTGATAATAACCCTGGAAACATTATATTGTCACTGTCTTTAGCTAATAATGAGTTCAATTCAATTCAGTTTATTTA
>NW_015150518.1:1832950-1834466 GCF_000732505.1 Cyprinodon variegatus | reverse complement strand
GTGTGTCTGAGCTCAGCAGTCTGTCCTGTCTAACAGCTGATGTGCTTCTCTCCTCCTCTGCAGGGTTCCTCCTCCTGCAGCAGCACAAACACATCAGCAGCTGAATAAAAGGGCCTTTAGATATGAAAACTAACAAAAGGAAATCAATTAAAGGGCAGTGCAGCATCAATGTGAAGGCCATCTTCAACAAAGGTAGATCTATCAAATTAACAATAAGAGAGGGAATTAATGCTGCGTAATTAATCAGCAGAATAACTAATGATCCAACCACTCTGCACTTTTCTTCAGCTCGGTCTAAGGTGAGAGTACAGGTGAGAGTACAGAGTGAGATAATGGTTACAACTAGACAGATAAAACACATGGCAGTAAAAATCAAGAAAAGCATTTTGGTATAAGCCATGTGAAAGAAAAAGATGAGGAAAAGAACAATCGAGAATGCCCAAGCCAAAGCACAGAATGTTACAAAGCCTCTCATTTTTCTTATGAAATCGAACTGTGGCCTGCAGAGGAAAAGCCTCCTGAAAAAGAAGAAACAAAGATATTAGAAAACATAGAAACAGAGCACCTCTGAGGCGAACCAAAGCTTGGATAAGGCAAGGTACCTTTCAACAGCAAAGATCATCCTGAAGCAAACACTGCCCACCCCACTGTAGCAGTAGAGAAAAAACACATCAGACAGGCGATAATCATAAAAAGGATATATTCTATGTATGCAAACTGTCAGAATGATGATCTGGATCAGATTGAATATGAGGAGGTTAATGTAGTAGGTGACTGGGATATGATCCAATCGCACCTGCAGGAAAAACACGCATAGAGTCACATCAGGGATGTTAAAAAATAGATGTACTGACATTTTTTTGTGCATCCTCCATCTGACAGCTGAAAGATACAACTTCAACACAGCAGATATACCCCAGAATGAGCCACATCAAATTAATTTCATATTTACTGAAACCATGTTACAGTTTAGGCCTGTGATGTACTTTAATCCCCAGCTGGGGCTTACTGGCAGTCAAATAACAACTTTATTTTGTACTATTGAATAAAAACATAGAATTAAACATGTCTTGCAGATGTTTTTTTTTTCTTTTAGCCTCATTCTTGCTCAGTAAATCCAACAATCTCTCGATAGCAAGCTAAACTAAACCTACAACATCACGACATTTCAATAAAATAACTCATTATAAGTAATAATTATTGACACTAGTATTTTATTTATAAAACTGGAATAACAATTTGTATATATTTAACAATAAAAATGACAAAAATAATCAAGATTGGTTCATACATACCATAAAACACAGAAGGATGACCAAAAAGATGAGAGGACAGAAAACATTGATGTTAATCCAAACCATTATCTCAAAATATTGATTTGGAAGCATTATTTCTTCTTCTTCTTTAAATGTTCTCATTTTGGTCTTTTGAGAAACCCCTGTTATTTGGAAATAAAAGTTTATTTTAACCAATCTGGTTATTTTTGTATAAAGGATATCTATAGAGATAAGAGAAA
>NW_015150518.1:1831171-1832424 GCF_000732505.1 Cyprinodon variegatus | reverse complement strand
ACACCTCATCTTTTTTTTTTTTAAGTTATAATTTTCTGAGCCATTTTTAAAATCTATCCCTGTAATCAGAGCACTTCTGCTGCTAAAACTAAAACTATTACTGTAGATTTTTACATGATGGTATTGTTGGGCAGTTTTTCTAAACGTTGCTAAAGATGAAAGATGCTTTAACTGTAGAAAAACAAAGTGTAAACCAATATCTGAGGTTCCCTTTTATTAAATAAATGGGAAGGACTCATAGAGTGAATAAATAACCTTTACTTAAAGTAAAAATTTAATGTTGTACTTTTTACTTCTATTTGATTAAGTAGGTTTAGTTGTATTTTAGTACAATTTTATTAATATAACTATGTTTTTAATAACGTATATTATTTTCCTACTCATTCAACCTCTGATTGTGACAAAATTAAAGGTTAGTGTTTCAGTCAGGTATGGGGCTGAAGAGAGCTATGATCTTCTGCTGAGAAGGGACTGTCACAAATACACAAAAAACACACAAATACAATAAAAACACACATTATGTAAGGTTTGTTATCTCGTGGTTTATCGGGTTACAAGAAATGATGTTTTTCCATGGTATCACTTGCCAAAAATGAAGATAATCACTTCTGTTTAACATCAGTATCTGAACATTAACGCTTTTCTACCAAGTTCTCAAGTAATTTAAAGATATCTGATCAAAATACTCTGCGCTCTGATTGCTGCACATCTCCAGAGGTTCTCTGCTGCCCGGTGCTAAAACTAAATTAAATACTGTTTTTTTCACAGTCACCTGCTGAGTGGCTCACCTCGCTGTGAGTGAAAATAAATTAAACCGGTATCGGGGAATAGGCACCCAAACCGGGTTTTTACTACCAAAATTGCTGTACCATTGAGGCCCAAAACTGGTATGGGCTGCTCCCTTTAAAACTTTTAGTAGAGGGTTTATGGCAGAGCAGTAAGTAAGGTCTGTATAGACTACAATAATGTTGCATCAGGCTAAGAGGCTGAGATCCCAATCCAACTGTTTCTAAAATATTACAAAATGTAGGACTTGTATTATTCTTTTATTTGTAATATGTAAATGTGGATAAAGAAGTTAAAAATGAAAATCGAAACTGGCTGCTTATGCAAAAGGGAACAAATAGCCCAATCTCCAATCATTGTGACAACAGCTTGGTGTTCCAATAACTGTATATTAAGAGGGGGACCCTCCACTTTTTCTCCTATTGATTCAAAACTATGGAAAACAGAGCTTAAAGTCTCAGGGTAAT
>NW_015150518.1:1826430-1827029 GCF_000732505.1 Cyprinodon variegatus | reverse complement strand
TCAAACTTGCTTAGGAACCTTCAGCCATAACAATCCTACCCTTTTGACAACCTATCACATTCAGTTTATTCCCTTGTGTAAAGTCGTGTACCACTCAGGAGAATTTGGGAGAAACGTTTGAAATGGCCACTTTCCTACAACTTTAAGCATCTTTTTGAGGGACACTACTGAACCATTAGTAGAGGTAGATAGATCAGAAAATCCATCATTTCACTGATCACATTGATTATTTAAATCAGTAAAAAAATTTCACTGTGTTAGATAAGGCATGGTTAGAAAAAGATGTATACCGCAAACCCATTTACACAGAGCAAGACTTGCTGCTTGACTCCCATCAGCCAATAGAGCACAAGATACATCTGGACTCACAGATCAAGGAACATTCCCTCAAGCGCAGAATCCTGGGAGAAAATGAAATCATACCCATGACATGCCTTGTAGAGCACTGTTGTTATCCAAGGATTTCTTCAAGCAAATGAGAAACCTGTGGTATTTCCATATGCTATGTGAGTTTTCTCTGAAAAATATAAAATGTCCATTTTGTGGGTATTAACAGATGTATATTTACCACATAACTTAAAAAAAGTACTTTAAAAAGC
>NW_015150518.1:1821264-1824693 GCF_000732505.1 Cyprinodon variegatus | reverse complement strand
AAATGAAGGCTAATCATGTTTTGGGTGTACTATTCCTTTAAGAGCGCCCTGTTAAAGAGGTAATCCTCTGCAGGTGTGTGGGGAGGCGGACCAGAACCAGGCACCTCCTGTTGGAGGAAGGGAGACAAACACAGAAACACACAGACAGGAAATCCTGAAAATAATTATATAGAATAAAGAATTTCTTGTATTACTCAGTTATTAGGAAAGGCTGCTTTTGCTCAGGCAGTGTTCTTTGATGCTGGCTAAATAAAATGTCCATTAATTATGTGATGTATGGTTGGTGCAAAATGTCTCTTCCCAAACATGTGTTCGTACCTTTAAGCCCAGAGAATCTTAGGTAAAAAGTCTGCCTGAAATTACATATCTGAATTAAAGCAAGTACAGCTACCAAACTATAAATTGTAAATACAATTGTTTGAATTTGTATGACAGAAGGTGTTTGTACATTTAGAGGACTAAACAAACTTTATACAATCCCTATCTAAAATTACATGGATTTTTCATATCCTAAATCTACCAGCTTTAGCATCTCTTAACATGTTTTAAAGTTTGAGTGTGTTCTTTTGTGTATTGGTTCATAAAAGGAAAACAGACACTGAAAGGTTAAGTTGCTGTTGATGTCAGTACATAGACAATAAATTTGAGATGTCATTGGGCAACAAAATATATGTCTTAATATGCCACCTTCCTGCTTATAGATTAATACTTTATTAAATGTATAATGTTTTTCTTTTTTTTTTTATTCCACCTAGGATCTCTTCTGAGGTGTTTTACTTCACAAAATCTGCTGTTACATATATGAAACTTTCTTAAAGAAAGCCTTCCTCAAGGAAAATATTGATCCTGCATATAAATAAACAAGCACTAAAAAAAAAACATTTAAATGCATATCTAAATGTGTAGAGTTTTATGTAGCTAATGTATGGTGTTTTGGTTGTAATTTACTCCTCCAGGTAAGGACTATCGTGTGTAAGTAGGCATTTCATCTACTCTTGAACGATAAATTGTTTTTCATCGTGCCTGCTTGAGGTAACGATTCTGAAATTATTTGATGGTGGTTTCAAAGATACCCTACAACCCACTCAAAACATAGAAACCACTACCGCTATCAACACCAACTAGCAGAATGGAGATAGGATATCAACTCTAAAGAGCATAATTTACCACAGAGCTTGATTAAAATGTTGTGATGTGCCTGTAGCGTGAGAACAGCCTGGAACTGATAGCACTCCTACTTCTTGACACTTAGACAGATTTTAATTGGTCATTTTGTAAACACAGTGTATATAATAAGATATTTTGTTCTCTAGACTTTTTCATTTTTGAAAGTGCAGCCTTGATAAGGTAAGCAGCAATGATGAAAAAAAACATTGTTTTAAGAATTCTGTACCTGCTCAGTCTGGATTGCTAGTATGGTACATATTACATCATCTTGACCCCATTTCAGTAACTTACACTTTAGATTTCTAAAAAAAATAACATTTCAAATGAATCATTAATGAAATGTGTTTTTTTTCTATTTTTCTTTCTTTTAATCAGTTGAAGGACTTTAATTCAGCAGAATATTCATACTCTGACAGTTTTGTAACATATGTGGTTGGTGTGTCATGCATTTAGTTATTACTAGTTTATATTACTATATTACTACTAAATTCTAGGATAATTTAGATATAGCCACCATTTTGACAAAAGATAACCTCATTCATTTAATTCAGTTCTTTTTTGAAGAGTTCTGCTGAATACCTGTCAGTGTTCACATGTAACTATTACATATTATATTTTAGCAGCCAGAGCATTTTTTTTAAAGACAGTGTATAATATTTGGCCTCAATGGTTGAATAAAGTTTATATTATAGGTTTATCTAAAAAGGCTAAATAAAAACAGTTCTACAAAGATGAGTCTATAGAAACTAAAAACTGAAAACTCATCCCTGAGTTAAAAAATTGGCCCAAATATCCTCTTACATTATTAGCAAGTTATCTTTTTTTTTTTTTTTATCATGTTTTGCAGGCTTTTAGCCAATGGCGTAACAAACAATAGGACCGTAAGCATTATCTGGGTGGGCTCCATATGAAGTACAACACCCCATAGCCCATTACATTTGCAAAGAGACGTCCTAGTCCACAATTGCGTAGGGGGCCTACCAGGTGTCAGTGATGGGGCCCCTAAGAGGTTGGGGCCCCTAAGCAACTGCCTACTCTGCTTACCATTAGTTATACCATTGCTGTCAGCCATTAATAGATAATTTGTTGCAATAAGTTATTTTCAACTGATGTTGGATAGAAAAAGATCAGCACTGAGTAGAATAAAAACATGTTTATTGTCCCAGGGTTGAGAACTTAAGATGTGACAGAGAAAAAAAAAAGAATAGTAATTATTGTTATTTTTTCATTGCAGTTTTAAATTTAATGAAAATATATAATCTGCATTTAAGCCATCATACTCATCGAACATCAAACTTATCATCATAACAATATCATCTGTGGGCAACAATTATGTGTCTCTATCATATCATATTTCAGATTCTTAATAACTACGTAGTCTGGTTAAAAAAAATCATAAAACAGCTAGAAAACAGCTTAACTGAATCGGCAAAATAATCTTCCATGTTTTTTTTCTTACTTTTGTGGCACTAGTGGCCTTTATTTAGGAGACAGAAGGAAATGGAGAGAGAGGAAAGACATGAAGTAAGGGTATTTGCATCAACATTCAAGCTGGGTCTGAAGTATAGAGACCTCCAAACATTGATCTCTTGCTTAACCCCTGTGCCACTGGTGCACCATTTGATGGCTTTTTTGGTATGTGTTTTTACCCATTTACACCGGGAACAACATTCAGTTAATTGCAATTCATCTGGTGAGGCTGACTGTTTTTTAGGGAGATAGAAGCAGACATACAAAAAGAAGCAGATATTAAAAAGGTCACTTTTAACAAGCTAAAACGGTGGTCTCATTCTAGGAAAGACGCGGCAAGGCAGACAAGCTCTGAGTCAGCTCCCATATCAGAGGATTAAAGAGAGCACATACAGTTTGTAGCAGTCAGAGAAACAGGACTACACTGGAAAACAGACCAAATTACAGGATCTATAAACTAAGGTGTTTATGGTGTCAGAGCCAAACAGAAACAGACCAGATGAAGCTACTATGATGGGAAAAAGCAGAGAGAGCATAACATGAAAGACTGAACTGACAAATATTGCAGAATGAGAGAATAGAAGTAGAATGAAGCAGAATGATGAAAAACGTTACCTATGTCCTCCAGCAATCTACGCCTATGGCAACATTATTATAGAGATAGCTCAGGATGGCCTGAGCCACTCTAACTATAAGCTTTTTCAAAAAGAAACCTAAGCCTAGCCTTAAAAGTAGACAGGGTGTCTGCCTCACGGACTAAAACTGGTAGTTGGTTCCACGGGAGAGGAGCCT
>NW_015150518.1:1811948-1820892 GCF_000732505.1 Cyprinodon variegatus | reverse complement strand
CCACATCTGAGATTCTCTGGGTGATATCCGTCGCATGTATCATACCTTGTTCTCTGTGCACGGACAGTACAAGTTTCTTGTGATAGATGCCCTAGACCCTGCTACTCCGATTGGCTGGTTTTCAATAAGTACTTTTTGATTCATCCCACTGTCTGTCTCGCCTTGAATATTGGTTCCTCGTTTCTGAATCATTACATTAAAGGCTTTATATGTGTAAAATTGTATTGTTTATTTAATAGTAAGCCAATGAAGAAATAAGAGGATAGGATAAATAAGATCTCTCTTTGGTTCTTTTGTTGCAGCATTTTGGATCAGCTGAAGGCTTTTAACTACACTTTACAGACTTCCTGATAGTAAAGAATTTCAATAGTCCTGATTTGATGTTCTTAAAGATGGCTCCAAAGAGGGGTGTGGATCCACCCAAGACTCTGAACTTCTTCAGAACTTACATTAGACCTTTTTGTTTACATAAGTTTGGCGGTCTGTATGCACACATAGGAAAACAACTAATAAACAGGTTGAATAATCCACTTTTTTCAGCTACAGGTTTAGTTATTCTCATTAATATAGATATTATCTCAGCAGTTATTATAATCACAAATTATACTGTAAGAGTAGCAAAACGTTTCTCTAGTAAGACTTTTAATGTTGGAGCCGATTTATCTCAGTTTAGTTACCACATAATGACTCATACAAAGCTGCTGACCATGAGTGATTGCTGTTGAGTCAATTAGTCAATGCAATCAGCTTGGTTTCCCTAGATAGAACACTTTGAACCAATTCAACTGTTTGATCATGTTGAAAGGTCTCTAAAGTTTCTTGAGATGACATATTATGTGAATTGGATTTATAGAAGTAAAATGCATTTAATTGAAAGCACATCTCTGCGTGTTAAAGCCACTGACCTCATGGGGCTGTTTTTCAAGGACAGTTTTTGTTTGTTTGTTGTGCAGGTTTCAATCTTCTTGTGCAGAACTGGAATCACTCTCCTCGTTAGTGGATTGCATTATAACCTTTGTGATCCGGTACCTCATCCCTTTCGCTCGGCCATTTGTGTCTGCGGCTGGCTAGAAAGCATTTATTCCAAATGAACAGCTATGGTATTGCATCCGATCTTCTGTGGAAGGGAAGATTTGTGGGGTTTTCTTCCATTTTTCTTTGCTTTAATTTTCCCTTGTTTTGTGGCTAGCCAGGGAGCTCAGGTTGTGATTTTGTTCATTATAGGAGATAAGAGTAACTTCTATTTCTGGACAGAATAGGCACTTATGTGTATTATTTTTGCCTTGGACACCCCAAGTCTATCTGCTTCCCTTTTTTTTTGTCAATAATTGTTTACTAATTGTTAAAATAAATCAATTTTAAGCTGAACTTGATCCACTTGGCAGTTCTTAATTTTTTGAGTTTTCTGAATCATTCCTTTGTTGTTGTTGTGTTTTGTTAAAACTAATTTCCCTAGACTTCATTAAAAAGGGTCGTAACACCTAAAATATTAGGTTATGCATATCAGCCCTTAACTATTTTGGTTTGTTGCTATGTTATGACTTAAAATGTCGGGTGTTTTACAAATCTCTCCTCCAGATAGATTTTGTACGGCCTTTCCCAGCTCAGATGCTCTCTTCACTGTTTCTTTGTATCTACTTTTGTGCTCAGTTGTCTGTGCCATGATCAGATGGCAGGTCTACTACATTTACTGTAGTGTTTTTCTTTCTGCAGTAACAGAAACATGTCACAGGTCTTTGACAAAACACAAAAACATGAGCCAGATCAAGTAGAAAACTTAGCAGAGAAAATATAAATACAATCTCTATCATCGTTAGAGGATTTCCATATGTATAAATGAAATAAATAACTGTGGGAAGAGCTGTTACGATGTAATGAACCAGCAACAGAACTAAAGTTTTGATAATTCTACGTTTTTTATCAACAGTCACTGAGGAGGCTGCAGAGGGGGATTTAAGGGTCTCAGAAAGACAGTAGGAAAACAGCAACACAGGAAAAAGGGGAAAAAATATAATGAATACATTTTGTAAAGATTTTAAGAAAACAGGAATAACAAAAATAAAAAACAGCCAGACTGGAACACAGATCATAACAAAACCTTTAGGTTGTCTGATCCAGAGTAGCTGTGGCAGCGAGATGGAAAAATACCTGAAAAACAAAACAAGATATTAGATGACTGCTTTTTTAAGACCTGACAGCAAAAGAAGCTTTTCTTACCTCTCCACAGCAATAATCATCCTGAAGCAAATGCTACCCATTGAAGCACAGATGTAGTTATGAAAATAGACCACATATAGACTGATTCTCCCCTCCTGAGGTGGGTTTACAAGAATCACTGTCAAAGCGATGAGTTGGATTAAACTGCTTACAAGGAGGTTCATGTAGTAGGTCACAGGAACATGTTTCCAATGCAACTGCAGAGAAACGATTGAAAGAAACTATCAGAATCATGGATTTTGGAACAATCACTTTGAATTGCTCTTTCAAATAATTTTGTTCCACTGGATGCAGAGTGGCTGAACAGCTGTTGGGAGTAACATGCGTGGAAATGAAAGCCCTGCGGCATCCAGAATTCACAGCAACACTTGAGGTTCCACAGATGTTTTACACGGACAAAGGCTTTGTGTTTTCCTACATACAATCGAGTCAGGCAAGGGACCACTTGTTGTTTGAAATCACTGAAGTTTTAGGCCACAAAAAAACCTTAATACTTAATACTGTTTCTGATTAAAATAAAGTTGAGTATGTCTTATAAGAAGTACCTTCTCATGGAGGCTCAACTATGATCCACTTAGCAAAACCACACCTCAGACTGAAGAAGGCTTCAGGAGATGAGACAAAATGTTTTAACTAAAAGGAATCAATCCAGAGGACTTTATTTATAAGTTTATCAATATACAAACATCATTATTCATTGCATATTCATCTGAAAATTATTTAGATTTAAGAGGATGTAAATAAATTACTTGGTTAGAAGTAAATGAATAAGGACAACAAAAAATGAAAAATGTGGTAAAGGTTTAAAAACATACCGTAACATACCACACGGCGATGATGAGGAAGGTGAAAGGAAGGCAGATTCGCATGTTAACCCAGATGGTTGTCATTATCAAAGTTTGTAGATCCATTACTGTTGGTTTGTGATGACAGGTGGGTTCAGCTAGGAGAGCTTCCTATAATGTGGAATTAAAGGCTCAAGTCAAAATGTTTAGCATTAAAGACAAAACCTATTAAATGGCAGGGAGGTCCCCATCCCAAATTGATATTGGGGGGGATTTATAAATGCAGGCTGATAAATTCCCTTAACCCTTTATTTATTTTTATTTATTTATTTATTCTTTTATTTATTTGAGGACATGTCAAGACCTTTTAACTTCTGTGACATTAAAAACATCTGTTCATAATTTAAAAAAAAAAACATTTGTATATTTTGATGGCAGAGTTAAGGTCAATGTAATAACAAGAAACGTCCACTTTCCCTTTTATTAAGAAAAATAACAGGAGTGCTTCTATGAAAAATTCATGAAAAAATACTTAGAGTGAAAAAAATTAATTTTTTGTTAAAACATAACCATAGAACATTAATGCTGATACATGCTCTTACATTTAACTTAGCTTAGCTTTAAGTTTTTCACTTTATCTTCGAACTTTTCAATTAGCTTTCTCAATTAGTGTTTTACCTTTTTTTTTATTTAACTCAAGGGCTCATCTAATTGGTCAAATTCCAAAATAACTTGTACAGCCACATAGCAGTATCTTTACTCAATGTCTGAATATAAATCTTGTGCTTCTAGACCTCAACGATGGGGGGGGATCAATAACTGCAACTTGTCCTATAAAGGGATATTCAGTTATTTATTCATTTATCAGACTGCTTAATAATATCATTATGTGATGGCGAAGTCCCTCCAATTAAGTTTTAGCTTGACCACACTCGCATGCACATCAGTGTAGAATAAATATTTTAATAACTTTTAATCCCCTATGCCTAAAGTCCATGCAAGGTAAATTATCTGTATGTATCTGTATCTCAAAACTTGTAGGAGCACTTCGCTGGGATACGACATGAATCGATAACAGAAAATGGCATCTTTGATCCAAAATGGCCGACTTCAAGTGGGGTTTGAACAAGAACTCCAAGAGACGTTTTTGTGCATCCTGTTGGGTTATACATGTGTACCAAATTGCATAATCCTCACTAAAAGCAGGGCTTGGGGCTGTTTTGTTTTGTGTTATAACTTCTAATCCCTTATGCCTTAAGACTAGGCTCGGCAAGTTAGAAGTTCTTTGTATTGAATAGTTTTTTGTATCATTGTTAAAAAGCTTTTAAAAGCAGCTGAATATTTGATTAAAATTGAAATCTCTCCTTTTGTAACCCACTCCATACTTTCATTTTTGTTGTTTGAATTGTTAAATTCCAACAAGCAACACACTGAGGGTACAGAGCAAATGCCGCTTTCTCAGGCTGCTGTAATTGTAACACCTTTTTTATATTTACCTTTAATATGTAACTTATGTGTGTGTTTGTGAGAGTGTGTGTGTGTGTGTTTGTGAGAGTGTGTGTGTGTGTGTGTGTGAGAGAGAATGAAGAAATAATCAGTAGCAAATTTAATAAGCTACCCTTTTATGGTTTATACATTTGTAAAGCTCATTCTAAAGGAGTCTTCACCAACTATGAACCTCGTCGCACGTCAATGGTCTCTGAGTTGCCCTGCGACAGACTGACAACTTGTCCAGTGTGTACACGCCTCTCACCCATAGACCGCTGCGTCGGCCCCACTGCCACCCTGACAAGGACTAAGCGGGAGCAGAAAGATGCAGGAGCAGAAGTCTTTCCAGGTTTACTTTCTGAATTAACTTATAATTACATTTCTGTCAATGATAAGAAACAGATTTTTGTTATGCAAGCAAAAAACAAAATATGCTAAAATTTCTTAAGACTATTTCTTAACCTTTTTCTGCAAAAGACAAAATAAATGCAGCATACACTGTCACAGAGTTACGATGAAAAACTTAGTTATGAGAACATTTACTCACAGTGAGTCTGGAAGGCTTCTAGTCCAACAGTTCAGCCGTTAGATTTGTAGTTACCAATAGTTGATCAAACGAAATAACTGATTTTAAAGCAGTATTAATTATACCTATTAACAAACACATTCAGACAGAGGGTTGTCATGCAGTAAAGTGGTTAAATAAAAAAATATATCTTAAGACCATCTCACCTTCCTGCTTCTCACCTCAGCACAGTGAGGTGAGAAGCAGGAAGTCGACAAATAAAATTAAGCTTTTTTCTTGTTTCTTTTGCAGGTTTTTAAAAATAACAGTCCCCAAATTATTACAATTCATTCATGCAATTATTGCAATATTTAGTTATGTCTCAAGCATAACTGAAATAGTTATGCTGCTTTTTTAATGAGTCTGAAGACAACATAATGAAAAAGAGTATAGAGCTAAAGATGGTGCAACAGCGTGAAAAGAGTGATTCTGCATTATGAATTTTGTAACACATTTACTTTGTTCTGATCAAGGACATGTACACGTACGTACAAAATGCACAAGTATTGGGTTCCTCAGATGGATCCAAGCCAACTGAAGACAGTGGAGATAACAGGAGCTTTGGAGACTAATGAAGCTCATGATGCATCTTTTTTTAGTACAGGCAGTTTTTGTTATTCCTATGTTTTATATGTACAGCGTTTAAATTAAACATCTGTATTTCCATTTTAAAAAGGTTACATTTATTTAGTGGGGAGGATCTCAGAACCTGGATGTTTTCCAGATGTGATGTTCTTGACAAATGAATCAACAGAATTTTTTTGAGTTCTTTATAGAATTTTAAGAAATTAAAAACACTTAAAATATTTTGAAATTTCAATTTTCACATATTGACTATGTAGTTTTTTGGAACACTGCATTCTGCTCGGCTTTGCTCCTTTATTTTTTAAGATAAAAGGTTGGAAGTTAGAATAATAATCTCAATTAAAAATAAACACCAGCAACATACGGTCCTAGTTTGTTGAACTAAGATGTCTTGTTTTGATATAATGAACACTACATCCAAATAATGATTTTTATTAAACTTTTGCATGGAGCTGCATTAACATGCTGATCAACCTTAATCCTAAACAGTTCAACCATTCCCTTCCTTTTATCCTTCAAAGCTAAAAAATGCTCTATAGCAGGAGCAGCCAACCAGTTCAGCATCAGGAGTCAAATGTGTTTTTCAGCTGTGGTTTAAAGAGCCGCACACAAAATATAAACAGTTATTTACTAACTTAAAGGTTACAAAAAGCAAAACAATTCATACCAGTTTTTCATTTGTATTTACTGATTACTTGAAAGTACAAAATATACATTTACTTCCATTTGAATTCTGCTTTTTTCATATTTATTTTTTCATTTCATAAAAGTGTACATAAATACACTTTAATTTTCAAAATTGATTGGAAAGGAGAAGCAAGTCTGTTCCCTATCTTAACAAATAAAATTTAAAAAATAAAAACATCATCAATAACAGTTGATTGTCAGTAGCTTACACCTTCAACACTTTGATTATAAGATAAAAACAACAGAGGAAAAAAGCAGAACATATGGGCTATATGGGTTTTTTAAACCAATAAAATTTTCAAGCTCAGCACAGTTTTATTAACATCCAATTTAAGTTTCGAGTACATACTGACAATTGTTTTTGTATTTGTACATTTTTTAAATCTATGAATATCTTTTCAACATAAACATTTAAATCTTGTTGTTGTGAATTTAATGTTTTTACACCAACAACCGAAATACACATCTGCTTCAGAGTAGTCCAAATAATTTGGTCCAAAAAAATCAAATATTTTTCTTTAATTTTATCTTCTGAAGGAAACACAAACAGCTTTTGCAGGTTTTCTGGCTTTAAACATAAATAGTAACATCTGAAGTTATATTATCTCTTGAAATTTCAGTAACTGTGATTTAATAAATGAACTACTGGGCTATTCTACAGATATAACTTTGTGAATAAATAGGGATTTTGTTTTTGGCAATAAGAAAAAAGGCATGGTATTGCTCATATATGTACCGCCCTACGCTTCTGCACAATAACTCAAATACGGCAGTAGAGGGGAGCAGTATTGTGTCCTCATTGTTTTACTATAAAAATCATACATGACTTTGCTAAATATAAAAATATTCTCTGACAACATTGTGTTCGGTGGGAATCCACCTTTAAAGGCCTTTAAGCAGAGAAGAACAGCAGTATTAAATATGACTAATTAATTAAATACAATAATTTACTACAGTAACTTTATGAACTAAATAGACTAATTTTATGGTGTTACTACACTATACCTCTAACTACCTTAGCAACACCTCTCTTTTACTAATAGTTTGAGCTGGAAATAAAGAACTGATTGGTCACTCATTATTTGCTTATTTGGCGGTGCTACTGGTGCACTTCTATGAAAGAGGAATCAGAGGAGCAGAAGGGAGCCTTTTGGGAGAAGGGAAGTGCTAGCCTAGTGGGACGAGCAGTGCACTTATGCTTTGAGAAGGTTGCAAGTACGCGCTTTGATCCACACAGACTCCACTCTGGATTCCTGAGCAAGACACTTTAATCCAAACTGCTCCCCAGGCGCCGCACAATGGCAGCCCACTGGTCCCCAAGGGGATTGGTCAAAATGCAAAGGGTGGATTTCTCCAATGTGAGATCAATAAAGTTCAATTATTATAATCAGTTCAGTTCAGTAGCTTTTATTTGTCCCCGTATGGGCAATTTTTGTGCAGTAGTAGTACACGTTTTACACGCACATTCACACTTCACACATAAAAACACAAGAAACACATAAAATATATTGGAAAGATAAAAGTAAGTTTTTTTTTTACTACTTGATGTAGATGTTGATAGCCATAGGCAGGAAGGATCTTTTATTACGGTCTGTCTTACAGGAATTGTTACAGTTGTACTATAGGAATAATAAAATCCCAAATATAGAAATAAAAATATATTTAAAGACAAAAAATGCTTCTGTGTTTTCATAACTCACTTTATAACATTTATGTTTTTCAAATACCATAACTGATATGTATTTATCACTGCCTAAATGAGCCCATCATGATTTTTCCTCTTGGTTTTCCTCTTTTACTTTGTCTGCACAATTTTTCATGCTGCAGCTGGAGAGGTATGCTAACAGTTTATCAATGGGTCCTTTACACATGAAAACAAACAGAATCAGGTCCACAAAAGGATTTAAGAGAAAAGAGTATACAATTACATTAAAGTCAGACATGTAGCTTAAAAACCTCCTGTTCATTAAAACAGACCAAACGTCTGTGGAGACGATCATCTCTGTGTAACTGATAAACAAGAGAACCAAAACCCCTACAACCCTGCGTTTCTCCTCTGTGGGAACAGAGGCTGCAGCAGGAAGAGAACTGAGGGTGCGAGCAAGACAGAAAACCATGATGGGGATAGAGAGGATGGCCAAAACAAAAACAACAAAAACAAAGATGGATAAAACATAGTCATAGAGAAAAGCAACCGGTGCTAAGCAAATGCCCCAAACTATGAAGCTTATCAACACAGAACTTTTAGGTTGTCTGATGCCCTGCAGCTGTGCAGGGAAAATCACAGCATACCTGCAACAGAAGACATATGTACATTTATATATCTGCAAAGAAGGTGAACCTGTTTGAAAAAAAAAAGAAGCTACTGATACCTCTCCAGAATAATGCAGATTCTGAAGCCCAGACTGGCCATCACACTGCAGTAATACAAAGTCAGTGATAAAATGGAGAGCTCATCATTTTTGGCCATCCAGATGATCATACAGCCAAACTGGATCAGATTAGAGACCAGAAGGTTCAGATAGATGATGAAGGGATTGTTCTCTAGTCGAACCTGCAGGCATATCTAAGCATACGGTGATATTCTTTAAAAAATTATATGCAGTATATATATAAA
>NW_015150518.1:1791551-1811399 GCF_000732505.1 Cyprinodon variegatus | reverse complement strand
CAAGGATCCCCGGGTGGTTTCTACCTTTGCATTAAACTGTTTGGGTAAAATGCATATATATATATATATATATATATATATATATATATATATATGCACTCAATCTTAGCACCACCTACAAAATCCATCATATTTGCAAGTCTTTAGCTGATCAGAAAAATCCTGTAGTCTTTGAACCCAGAACTGTCCTATTTCATGTGTGCTATCATCAAGAAAAATGAAAGCTACTTCTTGGATTTAAAAAACCTAGTCTTTTTAAAATCATTACTGTCTGTGAAAGTCATTTAGTGTAGCCTAGTATATCCATAGCTATGTGGAAAAGCACCTTACGCCAACTGTTGAGTAAAGTGAAGGATCTGTGATGTCACAATGCTGCATCCCTTATCAAGTCTAACCTTTTAAGGTTCAAGCTATTATAAGTTTAGAATCAGAAATGCTTTATTGTTAATTACAAGGACTTTGTGTTGATGAGGTGTGATGATGACAGTCAGCTGATAAAAATAAATACTTAAATTAGTGAAAAACAGTCAAATGGATTTAACTACAAAATTGAAAATGAATCATCAATAATGACTGTCTGGCCGAACCAAAAACGTAGTGGGTTACTAAAAAAAAGAAATGCTTCTACATTTTATTCAAGACAAAGAAATGCTAACAGTTTTTAGTGCTGAAATCATACAAATTTAATATATACCTGTACATTTCTTTGTACTTTCAGCAAAATACTGTAAAACTGTAACTAAATTTTAAACTTATTCTATTTATAATGCTAATTCTTAATTCTAAAATAGCCATAAAAGAAAGAAGTATTAAATACTTTCCCCTGAGGACATTAACCATCAATCTTCTTCAGGGTCACAGTAGGGCTGGTGATCTCCAGCAATCTATGGGCAAGAGGCGAGGTTGGCAGTCCGTCGCAGGGCAACAGAGACACACAAACTCATACCTCAGGACAATATAAGAGAGGCCAATTAATTTAACATCATGTTTTTGGACTATGGGAGGAAGCTGGAGTACCCAGAGAGAACGTGCAAACTCCATGCAGAAAGACCTGCAACTTTCTTCCTGTAAGGCAACAGTGTTACAGACTGCGCCACCATGCACACACTTTAGCTTGATATTTAAAAAAATAAAAAATAAATATAAATGGATGTTGATATTTACCATGCAGCACAACGCGATGACCAGAACTGTGATCGGAAGGCAAAGACGAATGTTAAGCCACACCACCAGATAAACAACATCAGAATGATCCATCCTCCCTGTAGGTTCCTGAGACCAGAAAATATGACTTTAAATAAATAAACAATACTGATCACAATGCAAGTCTTGGACATAAAACTAAGCTAAAAAACTATGTAAAGGAAGATATTAACAGATATTGTTTATAAGTTGATTTGAGATTAAAAAGTTGAATATTCGACCGTGGGCTCCCACGGAGAGGACCTGGCTGCCCTCATTACTTCACTTGGTTGCAAAACCTGGTTTCCCCAAATCAGACAGTCCTTTTCAAAACAACAAACAAGATCCGTAAAAAATTGGGACCCTAGAAGAAATTTCTAACTTGCTGGACAAGTTAAAAGTTTTGCTGATAATGATGGCACAGATATTGGTTTAGTTATACATAACTAATTGTTGATTAGCTTCACAGCAACTGCTAAAAAGTCCGGTTAACTTCCACAAAATTTAAAAACACAATTAGGGTTTTTATTTTTGTCACAAAGTATTGAAGCTGTCGAGAATATCTTGTAATGATTTACTTATTATCATGATCATTTGATTATTTCAGTGTTCATCAAAAAGTATAAAGAACAATGAAAAATAACATTTCAATGCCTAAAAATGCAAAATAAAGATGACAAATCCCCACAAAAAGAGTAAAGCAAAGAAAGTCCCATCATTTAAAGTCAAAGTCATTCACACATATGAGTTCAATGTGGCAATTTCCCTAATGCACTCTTAAGCATTTACTTGCCGTTTCTGCTGAGTTCACCAGTCTCTTGAGTCAGTTTTGCTGTTTTTAAACAAAAAGAGGATCAGATAATCAGCACCCCGAATCAATATCAGACATACAGCGTACAACCGCCATTTCAAAGCCAGTTTAACACAGTGTTCTGAAACACAAAGTTTTCCGACTGTAGCTTCAGAGTGGTAAAACCTGTGGCAGGAAGTTGATCAATATGCAAAAAAAACAAAAAAAAAACAAACATGCAGAAACAATCTTAAAAAATAAATTAACAATACTTAAAATCTTACGTGAAAATATTTTAGGCATCTACATACATTTATTTTGATGGTATCAGCATATGCAACACACCTGAGAAAAAACAGTAAGTAAACTCATAAGTAGACTGCAAAATCTTATTTCATGGTGTTACATGAAAAAATGGAAATTAGCATCTAATGTATATCTACTTCTAAGGTTTTTCTCATCAACGATTTTGCAACATTTCAGCTGCGTTTTTGCTTTCACAAGGGGCATGAGCATAATAGCTATACTTAATTGAAGCATGGACCTAAATTTTTGCTGAAATAGCTAAAAGTGCAATGAACCATTTAGAATTCAAATGGATAAAGTTAAAAACAATTTAAGGGCCCTTTAAAAAATTAAAAGGATGTTTATAATTTTTCCAATTCAGAACTGTCCACCTTTTGTTTCAAATAAAACAGAATAAAAATGTACAAGTGGTGTGAGCCCTGCACCTCTAAGGGTTTAAAACATTTCTCGAAACTCTTCAATTAGATTTAATGCTTTATAAACGTTCCACTTATTTAGACTTCATGAGCTCAAAAGAATAGAGAAAGAACAGATATGTAAGAACAGTGGGGAAACAGGAATTTGAAACGCTGCAGATTTTTACAGGTTTACTCCCCGTTACAAACCCTGTAAAGATCTTTAATTTTTTACAATGGACCTTTTCAGCTCTAATGGATGGGATCTAAAACATAAAATATATTGTTAGAGATAAGTTGATAATTTGCATTTTATTGCATGACAAGTATTTGTGATGAGTCATGAGAAAAGTGTCAGGGTTCTGAGCTCTGCTTGGGTCTATTTTTAGCTTTTTTGTGTTCTGTGTCTTTGTGGTTTATTTCCACAAGTGCTGAGTTCTTTATTTACCATCTGTTGCCCTCTTGTGCTTGTTTCCTCTCCCTTTGGCTTCCTCCTAGTTGTTCTTGCCCACACCTGCTCCCAATCTGCCGATTACCCTATCTTGGTTCAGTCTCCCAATATATACACCACTTCTGCAGTAACTCATAGACTGGTTTGTAGTTTTGTTGGTTCCCCGTCTCTGGCTTCCCACATGATTTTCCCCTGACGTAATCTTATTAGTGATTCTCAGTATTTTCTATTTTTTTGTATTTCTGCCTCAGTTGGCTATTAAATCTGCAAGACTCACCTCTGCCTCATGATCTCTGCATTTGGGTCCTCAAGAACCTCCACCCAACCGAGACAAAAAGTAGGAAGAAGTCAGCAGAGCACTAAATTGTTTTATTATAGCTCTATTTTATTATAGATATACTGCAAAATAAAAATATCTTGATGTTTCAAATAACTCTTTCAAAATGGTAAACTTTATTGTTGAATTTTCTCTGTTTTCAGTAGAAACCTCTTTGTTTGACCATATTATGTATCCATGTTATTTTGTGACTGCAGACTACTAGGGAGGATCTGTGACAAGATCTTCTTGAGTCACATCATATGATAGGTTGTATATATATATATATAGGTTGTTTTTTGGATGGGGGTAAGTTCACTGGTAATTTAATATGCCCCCTTTCTTTGGGGGGATTCGAACGTTTACTAGGCACCCTCCAATAAATTGCACATCTCTGCTTTTTCTTGTCATAAGCCCCATTTACACTACCCTCTGAAACCGATCCGTGCTTGGATCAGTTAACCAGCTCAAGTGGTAAGTCACCCGTCCTGCAGACAGGAACCTGGGTTTGTTTGCTAACTGGGGGAAATGCCAGTATGGGTCCTTAGACAAGACCCTTCATGCTAATGCCTGCTTTGGTGAGAAATTCAAAAAAATTACTTTTTTATTGGTTGATATCACAGTTTGATGTGTTTTTTGTGAATATTATCTGTTTTTAAATTTTAAATAAAGTGCATTTGTGTGAACAAGTATTTGACTTGTTTATTTTATCTATTCAGGTATATTACCATCAGCTGTTTTCTAAACCCTCTCATTCCTGTTCAGTGTTATGAAGCAGGGAGGGGTTGGGTTGTGTACTGTATATAGATTGTAAAGGGTTTTCTATTGGCCACCTCTCGCTAGCTTTGTGCCCCATGTTGGCCATCCCAGTAAAATATTCTGGGCAAACCCCTGCACAAAATGCATGTTGGATAAAAAAGAAATTGAAAATATCAATGTATAATTTTAATATTTTATCAATGTCCAGTACAACACAGCTCATTCTACGTCACATTAAAGTCAGTCTTAAAATTAATATTAGATATTAGAAGTTAGGTTTAAGTTGATTATGCGAGTTCTGCAGAGTTAGCGATGAAAAAAATCCTAACTACATTGCAATGCTGGTATTGTCTGAGAGATATAAATGAATAAGGAAAAGATGCTTCATCTTTTTCAGTCCTATGCTTGAAATGGAGGCATAAGGTTTAAGAGCGAGCTCCTACACCTTATGGACAAAAGACATTCTTTTGAGGACCAGAATGTTTACATTTTGGACACAGAGGAGAGGTTTTTTGAGAGGGCCGTGAAGAAGGCGATCTATGTTAAGAAAGAAAAACCAACCTCAAATAGAGGGGGTGGACTCTGATTTTAGCTTTCAAAAACCTACAACGATAGAGTTGATTCCTTCGCTCCATGAGGTCTGTTGAGATAGGTATTAGAAAATGGATGAGACTAAGATGAAGAAAACAAGTAAGTAAGAAAGGTATTTATGGCCTCTACTAGGTTGCATTCCAGTTGGACTTTAACTTCATTGTCTGGTTTATTGAGTCCTATAAACTGTCATGTGACCTTATGTGGATTAAGTATCTGTCTGAACTGTGTCATCTTAAGTGTTCTGAACCAAAAATGTATTTAGATCTAATTGTCGCACCTGTTCTCTGTTCTGGTTCAGTTACATCTAGTGCTCAAAATTGTCAAGGTTATTTCCTTTGTTTAGGTTTAATTTTAGTTTCTCTGTAATTTTGTGTTTGTAGCTTTTTTCTCTCAGTTTTACATTTCTTGAGTTACTGATTCAATTGTGTTCAATTATGGATCACAGTTTCTAGGATCTCAGATATTCTAGTTTAGTTATCAGATATCTTTAAAGTTTGATTTATTGACTTAATATTCCACAATTTTTATGTCGGTCTAATATGAATCTGTTGTGAGGTTGTTGTTTTTATTTTAATGTGGCTAAAGCTACTCCTGAAAGCCAGGACATGTAACTGCTGTGTAGTGTGTGTTTTATTTTTTATTGTAATATCTTACTGATAGCTGTAAACAAGACTGCTCATTGAGGACAGTAAAGAAACTTTGAACTTTGAAGTTTCCAGGAACTCCAATGCTACTCATATTGCTGCCTCACCCACTTAACTATCCCGCCCCCATTATATGGAAGCTCTGTGTCCTTTGAAGAAGCAGCTCACCTGTGTCGCAGTCCGTTGTTCAAATATTCTTCTACACTTTGGACCATTTAAATAAACTGTAAGTGGGATTTTCCTTTCCTATGTTTTTTGTACTTTTGGCAAAAACATATCTCTAAATTTTGGATTGTCAATCATCTGGTTCCACTTTCTCTGGATCCATTCCAACTATTTTGATATTTGATCTTTTTTGATTCTGGTTTAGTTCCTTTACTTTTTCCGAACATAATTTCAATACTATGTATTTTTGCTGTTATAAACTGGCTCAGAAAACCCAATTTTCTCTGTCGGTCAACCTCTCTTGTTGCATCAGTATAATTAGAACCTGTTGGACGAACGAACTGGGCGCCCAAACCGGGACAGAACAGAACCGACCGAACCGGGACCAAAACCACGCCCATCTTCATTCCACTGAACCAACAATTTAATATCTTCTCATCTGTTGCTTAATAAATACTCTGCTTGGTCGACAGATATGTAGAATAGATATTTTATATGGGTCGTTTGTGTTTTATCTGAAAAAGACCTTCCTGATTCAACTGCTGATGGTTTTCAAGTAAGATTACTGAACTGAATGCTAGCGCCCACTGTGCGTGACTGAAAGATGCATTCATTGTGTTCAATGGTAACATTTAATGATAATATTATATATTAAAAGAATTAAGCAGCTGCCAAACCTAAAATCAGTGAGACATAATAAGAATTCCCATTTTATAAACGATCTGTGCCAGGTCACATTTTCAACAACATAGCAGACTAGAATTGAAACAAAAAACAAAGGATTTTATGGAAGTCAAACTGTTGCATGAGTAAAGTTGGAAAATAACATATTTTAGATGAAACATACTTTTTTAGACCTGAAACATTTAGACACAGAAGACAATTTTGATAAAATATTATTCAAAATAGTATGATGATTTGAGAAACCAGATATACGCCCAACCCTTGAACATGGGCCAGGGACACTTGGTTGAACTTGGCTGTCCAACAACAACCGATGCAAGATGACCACAGTTAATCTACAGATTAATTACTTGTGTTTCCTATGCAGATGAAGGTAGCAACTGTATATGAGCTGATGTGGGTGTGAATTCAACAGCATGGATCAATCGGAAGACAAAAAAGAGGGGGTCTCTGTCTCTAAAACCACTCTGTGTGAGAAAAATAAAGATCAGAGGTAAGATCCCCATCTTGAATCGTCCATAGCCTTTTTTATACAGTTTTAACAATATACAAAAGGAAATGATCAGTTCAAGGATGTCGGTTACTCATCATATTTGATCAGACATTATTAAGCCCAATTTGGCTTTAGCTTTTAGTTAATGAAGAAGTGTAAACTTGGATTTATAGAGTTTAATCTAATAAAACTAATTACAGATAAAAATCTTTCAACCATCCTGGTAAAAACGAAAAAAAAAAAATTGACAATTGGCCTACAGCCACTTTACTCGAATTATTAACCTTACGATATTAACCAAAGTGCTAGGTTAGAATCTATCTCAGTAAACCAGAAACAAAACATTAACTCTTAATATGTCCTTATTAGAAATTGGGAAGGAAATGTTTTGTGCATTTTCTCAATCACATAACCCAGCATTAATATCAACCAATCATTTTCATTGACAATTATGAACCTAAAACTGGACATAAATCAGTTCCTTGCTGCATTCCTATGGAAATATACCAGTTATAGGAAGGTTTAAATGGTATTCAAGTAAGGTGTTGAGTAGACAAGTATATTTCAAAAACAGTCCATAATGAGCTATGAGAATATTTGTTCACAGTAAGACTATTTAAAAAATTTATTTGAGAGACAAATACATATCAGCATTCTATGTACTTGTTTGTTTTTCAGTTTATTTATTTTTATTAATTTATTATAATTTTTTTACCTGCACTGACTGAAATGTTAAGTTCTTAAGGGAACTTTCATTAAAACAATTTACATTTTTCAAGCTTTTCTTTTAGGATGTACCAAGAATTCAACCCAAAATGTGAACGAAGCTGTGTTTCCTTTAAGAGTGACTGGTCCAAGGATCTTCCCCTTAAATTTAATCCAACCAGAACATCAACAACAGAGAGGTGATTTCTATCTAAACAAATATATGCAATCCATATCTGGTTCTATTTTAGAACTGTATAGTTTCTTTTTACTGGTATATTTCACAGAGCTGTACAATATCAGTTTTATTGTATTGTTATTCTTATTATATTATTTTCTTTGTATCTGTGTCCTTTCCTAATTGACTGTCACTTTGTCACAGCCTGATCAAAAATAAATTACTTGTCATTTCTTTCCATTGGACCTTCTGCCAGTGGGACTTGCCTTAACACTTCCCAATAGAGCCCTCCAGGGGGCATCCTGATTAGGTGGCTGAACCACCCAAGCTGACTCCCCATGATGTGGCTCTATTCCAAATTCTCTCCAGGATTGCCCAAGCTTCTGATCCTACAGTAGCAGCCATTCAAAATGGCCCTACGCCAGCAGAATGGCAGCCCAATTCCCTCCAATTCCCAGTGAAATCCCCTCCAACTTCCAGCCACTGGAGTGACCACCTCTCCCATATTTTTTTACTCTGACTCCAGCCTTTCACTGCATTACATGGTCTGACCAGGAGATGACGCTTCTCTTTAGATCTTAATGTTGACAAAATCATGACAGGAAGAATAGTTTTGTATAGAGATTGATGTTTTAAAAGGAATTGAAGGGGTTCCAGCCAAGGGCCCATCAAGGAAAGTGGGGAAATTTTAAATGGCTACTACTGTATCTCAATGGAAGTGCCTGGCTACCCTTTCAGATTTTATGACCATAGGTGAGGGTAGGAATATAGACCAACTGGTAAATTTGGAGGTTTGCATTCTAGCTCTATCCTCTCTTGCCCACAATGTAATGTTTAAGAGGCATGACAGCCATTAATACCTGACAACCTCCAGCGACTTCGGACACTTAGGGCAAATCTCATCCAGACCTAAAGTTTTTCCACCACACGCCCCATCTTTTCTTACACCACAGAAGGCCTGTTTGAGGAGATCCTCAAGGTATTCATTCTGGGTCAGCAGCTCTCCACTTGTAATAAAAACAGGGTTAGTAAAGCACTGGTTCCCACTCCAAAGTCACTGGATGGCTTGCCAGAATCAATTTGAGGCTGACTAATAATCTTTCTCCATGATCTCCAGCACACTTGGCCTCATGATAGTGTTTCCTGCCTGAGGATTCGGATATAGGACTCCTAATTCAGCTTTATAGCACCCCGTACAGCCAGGGTCCACCACCATGTTCGGGGGCTGCAGCCTTCACAGGCACTACAGACTTTACGACAAAAAGCTACGGGCTATTCAACATTAAAGGCAGAGATCATGGTCCTATCAGAGTCCATGTCCCCAGCCTCCCTGGTGTGTAGCAGAAGCACTCTCAGAGCTCAGGGTAAAAACATACTTGACAATGGGCTGAAACAATTCAATTTCAATTAAATTCAGTTTATTTATATAGCGCCAAATTCACAACACATGTCATCTCAAGGCACTTTACAGCTGAACCAGATCATACAGTCAAATTGATACAAAGTTTTCTATCTAAGGTAACCAGTTGATTGAATTGACTCATTGACTCAAATACAATCCCTCACACTAAGCATGCTTGTAGTGACAGTGGAGAGGAAAAACTCCCTTTTAACAAGAAGGAACCTCCAACAGAACCAGGCTCAGTGTGAGCGGCCATCTGCTGAGGCGGACTGGGGTTCAAGGAGACAGAAGCAGAGACACAAAAAAGCAGCTGTAAAAGGCGGCCCAGTCCAGGAAACACACAGCCAGGCAGACGAGCTCCGAGCCAGCTCCCATGCCAGAGGACGAAGAGAGCTAGGGTCCACTCCTCCCAATCACATTATCGCAGGTGTCACTGTCCATTCCCACAGAAGAAAGGACTTTTCCACATGGGAACTGAATTCCCCAAGCAGAATGATGAAGTCTTTAGGAGAGTCACTGCCGTTTGGCCAATAGGCCAAAACCTGAGTCAGAGGCTGAAATGTTCTCTTAAACTGCTTTATTCAGAACTTTAATTAATGAAATAGCCACAGATATGTCACATATCTGAGTGCAAGCCTAGCGACGATCTCTGCTATCTTAGAAGGGGGAAATTAGCTTAGAAGCTACATATGTAGACATTCAGACAGTACTCTCAGCGGATTATACACTTGGTTTGAGTCATTGTGATTTATGAATACTAAGATAACCTATTACAAAAACACAAATTAGCTCTAATAGAGGCTGATTGTGGAGGATCGAGGGAGGACAGAAGAAGATCTGATAAGTCTGCAGTGGAAACAGTGTCAGGGAGGGGAGAGGCTACACCTGACAGAGGCTCGCTATAAAGGCTTGTTGCCAAAGATTGTAGGCCCATGGAAGAACATCAGATAAGACCACCAGGAAAAAGGAGGCAGAAGGATGTCACCAATATAAGATCAGAAATATTAGAAGAGCTATTTTTAGCAAGTTTGCATCTGATATGTTGTTTTTGGTTGTTTTAGTGTTTATGTTACTTAAAATTTCTAAACAACAGCTTTTCTCTTCCAGGGTGCCTGAGAAACACAAAACTAAACCTGAACCCAGCAATGTGTCATTTAACAGTGACTGGTCCAAGGATCTTCCCCTTAAATTTAAAGCAGCCAAACCTTTAGCAGCAGAAAGGTGAGTTGTATCTAACTGTTGTAACTCTGAAAATCTTTTAAAAATGGCTTTCTTTTAAAATGGCTTTTATCCCAACAGTATTTAATAATGTGATCTCTCATTAATGTGTTCAAGTAATCTATGTTGATATGTAAGGCTATGAGTGATGGATATTTTTTATAACAATAGCGGTTGCATAGACTCGGATCCAAAGCACCTAAATTAAGTTTCTTAAAACTAAGTCTACGTTCACACTGCAGCCTGAAGTGACCCAAATGGCAGTCTGAACAACACCGATCAGATTTTTTTCCAATGCGATCCAGGCCACTTGGCTATGTGGTCCTAAATCTGATCTTTTTAAATGCAACCTGTGTCTGAACAGCCAGATCACATTCATCCGACCTATTAATGGACTGAACGCGATTACTACCCGACAAAGGTAACTTTTCTGGTTCTTGCTATGAAAAAGTGTCAAGAAAAACAACAACCATGGCAGAAGATGATGCGGAGAGCAGTATTTATCTTAAACCGTCTTGAAAAGATTGTGTTTTTATGATTACGAAAGATCGCTAGATGTGCTTCGGCGCTACCACCCATGTTTACTTTCGTAAACACAGAGCATGCTGGCCTGTGATGTCATTGCGTCCTCTACTGTGCATGCAGGACACTTGCGTTGAATGACTGCAGTTCTCACAGGAGATCATAAACAAGTCGCATATATTTGGAAATGTGAACGGCAACGCAAGAAAATCGGATTTCACAAAAAAATCGGAATTGAACATTAGGGCCTGCAGTGTAAACGTAGCCTAAGAGTATTTTGAAACTTGTCCCAGTGATGAAGAGCATTGAAAGAAATGATTTACCCGATTCTTTATTTGTTTTGGTAATAATTAAAAGTAATTTTTTGCCAGATCTAGAAGTAAATGACCCAAATGTTAACAAGTTGGTTGTAATCCAGCATTGTATGCTGTCTTTTAAGTAGAGAAGTAGAGGCATGTAAATAAATTATGTCACAATACTCCTCTAACAAGAGAAAAGTAAGAGTTTGTGCCCTTCAAAGAAACCTCCTGAGCCCTAAAATGTTCTATGCAAATTTGTTATGCAAAAACCTAAGTGTTTTTTTTTTTTTTTTTACCAGTAACTAATAATATATTTTATTAGGTACTTTAGGATACTTTGGTATCCAAGGAAAGCTATCACTTGGGAGATTCCACCAGAATACAAAAAAACGAATTAAATTCACCCTGAATTATATTCATCATGGCACAATTTTATTTATATAGCACCAGTTCACAACATATGTCATCTCAATACACATTAGAGAGACAACACAACCAGATCATACAGTATGGTTGGTTCAAAGTTTCTATCTAAAGAAAACCAGCTGATTGCATGAACTCATTGACTCAGCAGCAATCCCTCACACCAAGCATGCACGTAACGACAGTGACAGAAACCTGCAGCATCAAAAAACTTTCTTTTTGACATAAAGGGCGCATGCTGTGATGCTGGTGGGGATGAAAGGGAAGAGCTGACCCCAAACTGCAGCATCTCTTTAGCTAGCTCTGTCTGGAACATTTTATTTTCAGAAGACTAAGCTTGCCTCTTTTCAGCTCTTTATACAATATGAAACTATTTGGAATTGCTTGACAACAAATAAAATGATTAATCCTCACCTCTGTTTAAGCAGTGATATTTGCCATTCTTATTCCAACTAGTGTTTCAATTAAATTATGAATTGTCTTAAAATATCCAGTGAAAGTCATAAATTCTTTGAGATAAGAACTAGTTATAGCTTTGGCAATATCTTGCACTAGGACTGATTAGCACTTCAAGTACAGACGATTTCATCAAGAGAATGTTATCTAAGAACAAAGTTTAACACAAACGAGAGGAACAATCCGCTCTTTTCAAGCACAGCTAATGCAAAAAAATGCAAATCAAGAAGTTTAATGTAAGTTTTTTAAAAACTTCTGGGCTAGTTTGTTTAAATTAGAATATACATAGAAGAAATAAAGGAATAAAAGAAAAAAGTTGGAGGACATTAAGTCAACATCTAATATTTTCAGCTTCTTTTGTATTACTTATTTTGTAGTGGGTTACAGCAAGCAGGATTTTTATGTGACTGAAGGACAGATGGAAAGCATCTTAAATCATACTTTAGAACAAGATGGAGAACAGATATTGAAGTAATTTAAAAAATATCAGCTTGATATGGTGCAAGAGAAGCTCTAACAATGACCTTGTGTTGATCTCTGTGTAGAATGGATATAATTATCTGTGTTTGGACATGCATGTGTTTATCCTTAAGGAAGAGCCTGAGTACTTTTTATATGAATTCTGAACAGAAAGGACGAGCAGAGCTCACAGTTTCCCAAATTATCTGCCCTGCAGCATCAAACCCAGTTGGATTCCATATTTATGGTCAGTACATGTACAAAAACTACTTTTCTGTTCTTTTTAGTTGTCTCCATGCTGCACTTTGTAGACCAGTAGACCAGAACTCCATTCAACATTGTTCTGATGTTTGGCTTCATGATTTCACACTTATTTGTTCTTCATTTAATGTTCTGTTCCAGCTGCTGGAGGATAACATTGTTTCTTTTGTGAGGAACGAGCTCAAGAAGATGCAGAAGGTATTGCGTCCAGATGACCTACAATGCACAGAGAGTGGAACAGATGAGGGTGAGGTGTCAGAAGGTGAGGATGAAGAGCACATAATGAGTAGCAGAGAAGCATTGATCAAGATCACACTGACCTTTCTGAGGAGAATGAAACACCAGGAACTGGCTGACTATCTGCAAAGCAGTAAGTGAATTTAAAGAAAGATAAAACATGATTGGATGAATCACACTCTTAACCAATGTCTGGATAAATGAAATCACACTCAATCTCAAAAATCAGGTCTAGAAGATTATGTTCCCTTACTAATTTCATATTTCTATTTGTTTATTTAGAATATATTGCTGCAGTGTATCAACATAAACTTAAATCTGGTCTGAAGAAGAGGTTCCAGTGTGTCTTTGAGGGCATCACAAAAGCTGGAAGTCCAACTCTTCTGAACCAGATCTACACAGAACTCTACATAACAGAGGGAGGGTCTGGAGAGGTTAATAATGAACATGAGGTCAGACAAATTGAAACAGCATCCAGGAAATCACACAGACCAGAAACAACCATCAGACAAGAAGACATCTTTAAAGTCCCACCTGGAGGAGATGGGCCAATTAGGATATTGATGACTAAGGGAGTGGCTGGCATTGGGAAAACAGTCTTAACCCAGAAGTTCACTCTGGACTGGGCTGAAGGCAAAGCCCACCAGAACATCCAGTTCATATTTCCATTCACCTTCAGAGAGCTGAATGTGCTGAGAGAGAAAAAGTTCAGCTTGGTGGAACTTGTTCATCACTTCTTTACTGAAACCAAAGGAATCAGCAGCTTTGAAGACTTCCAGGTTCTCTTCATTCTTGATGGTCTGGATGAGAGTCGACTTCCTCTGGACTTCCACAACAACAAGGTCCTAAATGATGTTACAGAGTCCACCTCAATGGATGTTCTGCTGACAAACCTGATCAGGGGGAAATTGCTTCCATCTGCTCTGCTCTGGATAACCACACGGCCTGCAGCAGCCAATCAGATCTCTTCTGACTATGTTAGCATGGTGACGGAGGTGAGAGGGTTCACTAATTCACAGAAAGAAGAGTATTTCAGGAAGAGATTCCAAGACGAAGAGCAGGCCAGCAGAATAATATCCCACATAAATACCTCAAAAAGCATCCAGATAATGTGTCACATTCCCATCTTCTGTTGGATCACTGCTACAGTTCTGGAGGATGTGTTGGAAACCAGAGAAGGAGGAGAGCTGCCCAACACTCTGACTGAGATGTATATCCACTTCCTGGTGGTTCAGACCAAAGTGAAGAAGATCAAGTATGATGAAGGAGCTGAAACAGATCCACACTGGAGTCCTGAGAGCAGGAAGATGATTGAGTCTCTGGGAAAACTAGCTTTTAATCAGCTGCAGAAGGGAAACCTAATCTTTTATGAATCAGACTTAAGAGAGTGTGGAATTGATATCAAAGCAGCCTCAATGTACTCAGGAGTGTTCACACAGATCTTTAGAGAGGAGAGAGGGCTGTACCAGGAGAAGCTATTCTGCTTTGTCCATCTGAGTGTTCAAGAGTTTCTTGCTGCTCTTCATGTTCATCTGACATTCGAAAAGTCTGGTGTGAACCTAATTAGTGAAAAAAGACAAACCTTAAAGTTATCATCAGCTTTTAAAAAGAAGCAGAAAAGGCTTAATCTTCATCAGGTAGCTGTTGACCAAGCCTTAGAGAGCCCAAATGGACACCTGGACTTGTTCCTCCGTTTTCTCTTGGGGCTTTCAATGCAGACCAATCAGAGTCTCCTACATGGCCTGCTGACACAGACAGAAAGTCCAGAAGGCAATCCTAAAATAGCAGAGTACATCAAAGCGAAGATCAGTGAGAATGTGTCTGCAGATAAAAGCATCAATCTTTTCCACTGTCTGAATGAACTAAATGATCGTTCTCTAATCAAGGAGATCCAAAAAGCTCTGATTTCAAGCAGTCTATGCACCGATGAACTTTCACCTGCTCAGTGGTCAGCTCTGATCTTCATCTTACTATCATCAGGAAAAGATCTGGATGTATTTGACCTGAAGAAATATGCTGCTCAGGAAGAGGTCCTTTTGAGGCTAATGCCTGTGGTTAAAGTCTCAAACAAAGCAATGTAAGCACACAATGAAAAAACAATTTCAATATATTTGAAGATTAATGGCAAGGAATCTTTTTTAAAATATTTCCACATTTTAAGCACTGTTTCAGAATATTACAAAGAGTAATATGTGCATATTGACATATCTCCTCTTCCTGCAGACTGAGTGATTGTAACCTCTCAGAGAGAAGCTGTGAAGCACTGTCCTCAGCTCTGAGATCTCAGTCCTGCAATCTCAAACAACTGGACTTGAGTAACAACAACCTGCATGATTCTGGAGTCAAGCTTCTGTCTGCTGGATTGGAGAGTCCAAACTGTAAACTGGAGAGCCTCTGGTAAATCTCAGACATGAATGTGACTTTCTTTTTGTCCCATTTGTTAGACCACAATAAACTACAATTCTTTCCATAACATCCGCAGTAAAATATATTTTTAGCAAGTAGGCCAGCGGTGGATAATAGAGTGAATACTTTATTCACACCCTCCTTAACCTCAGATATATTTGTTCCAACTCATTGCATTATATTAACACTATTTCATGATTTTAATACATTTTATGGGTAATTCCATGAAAAGCATCTTAAAAGACACAATTCCTAGGAACAACAAAGTTAATGCATGGAAGACTTCAGCTTCCTGTCACGATTCAGAACAGAAGGATCCTGTATTCAGGCAAGACAGACAGTGGGATTATTCAAAAAGCGTTTATTTAAAAATTAATAATCTTTGATTCTGCAGTAGCAGCAGCTATGGCATCTAAGGCAGGAAACTCTGCAGGAGAGGAAACAGGTTAGTGACCATGTAAATCCAACAGAGGAAGCTAATGAACATCAGTTATTGACCAAGTTTACAAGTTCAGTTCATAGCGAGAGAATGACGTAGGATCCATCCTGTGGGCTTGTCATGATGGATCAAAGGAGCAAGCCCATATGCAGAACACACACGGAGGAGGCTGGGAAAAAGTTCAAAGGTTTATTAAAAGTTCTGAACACGAGATCATAAACAAGTTCTGAGACTGGTTCACTGAAGTTTTGACTGGGACCGGAGACTGTTGGTTAGCAGAGTTCATGAGTAGCTAAGCGTCTAGCTTCAGGCTTAGCATGGCAGACCTTGATCTGAGCTTCCTGCTCATTGCAGAGAACAACAGGGAATATCCACATAGGATTCTTCAGGCTGATTCCACATAGGAATCTTCAGGTAAACTCCACATAGAAGTCTTCAGGTTAAATCCACATAGGAATCTTCAGGTTGGCTCACCAGGGCAGATTAGCAGGTTAGGCTCACCCAGAGCTTCAGACTAGCGACAGGTTTCCTGTGAGGCACAGACAAAGGAGAGATTAGAATCTGATCTCACACTTGAGACAACTAAGATTCTATCAGTAACAGAGGCTCAGGTAGCTAACCAAACTAAGATCAACACTGCGGCGTGGAAGCAAGGTCTGGCAGGAGCTTATAAAAGGGAAGTCTCCTGATGAGTAGATGCATAACAGGTGTGCTGGAAGATTCCAGCTCCAGGAGACCCACGGCGCACTCTGCTGGAGGAAGGTGGTAAAGCTCCAGATCCCAACAGTAACTCCAGTCTAAGAGAAAATAACAAAGAGCAGAAAATGATCCTCGGCGCCCTCTGGTGGGCAAGCCTGAGGATCCCAACAGGGCTCCCACAAGATGAAGTAGCATTCTCCTTTTAACATCAGTGTTCTGAATTTCCTTTTAAGGCCAATATGCTGGTGAAGATTCTCAGTCATCAGGTCATATTCATTCCAAGAAAAATAAAAAAAACAATCCACTGGACTTGGTTCCTGAGTTTGAGGAGGTTTTGCTGGTATAGATATATATGTATAGAACCATATACTATATAGAAATAAAGTTGTGAGTCTTTTATCCTAAAATTAAATACCACGTCTTAATGTTTTTTGTTTTGTTTTTTTCAAAACTGGCACCCTCATGTACAGTTTATTTAGATTTCTTGTATTTAATTTGTCCTCAATACAACATATCCGTTAACTGTGTGTTAATTTGGGTGTTTTCAGCTTGTCAGGCTGTCTGATCTCAGATGAAGGCTCTGCTCATCTGGCCATGGCACTAAGCTCCAACCCCTCCCACCTGAAAGAGTTGGACCTGAGTTACAATCATCCTGGAGACTCAGGAGGCAAGCTGTTGTTTGCTGGACTTAAGGATCCACACTGGAGACTAGAATCTCTGAGGTATGGAGTTACCTGAAGACAAGTACTATGCATCCACACTCTGTTTACCTCACAACAAAAGACATAATTTCCCTCAAACAAATCCATAAACATTGCCTTTTTCAAAGATGAGAAATATTTGCGAAGTGTGTTCAATCTAAGAAATTAATATTTTTTGGAGCTCAAATATGCAAAGACTGCTCCATCTTCATTAACGTCATATAATCATAAAATGCGTATTCCTGAATAACAGTGCTATCAGATCAAAGTTCTGGAAAGAATCTTCTAGGATATCATGTCTGGTTAGTGTGATATATAGTATCAGTGGCGTTGGATGTAGGAGTCCAGGAGCCCTGAAATCGAAGGATTGAGGGTTCAAGCCCCGACTTCGACTTTCAGTGTCGTTGATTCCTTGGGCAAGACACTTCACCTGCATTGTCTACTGATGGTGGTCAGAGGGCCCGGTGGCGCCAGTGTANGGGTCTAGTTTGCAGTTCAATGTCCAGCCCTATAGCAAGCTCAATGAGGTCCTCAAGGTTAGCTGGCTCAACGAAAAAGGTTAGCTCGTTTCTGACAGGTTCATTTAGAGCAAGGAGAAACGCGGTCTTAAGTGCAGACTCGTTCCACCCGGAAGCGGCTGCTTTAATCTGGAAATCTGAAGAAAACTCGGCAACGGATCTATCTCCCTGTTTAGTTTCTAGAAGTCCACTAAAAACGATGGAATTATTAGAGGCTTGGTTAAAAGTCCTTTCAAAATCCTGGACGAAATTCTCATAAGTACAGTTAACTCTAGTTTTAAAAGGAAATCTGGTCTCTGCCCATTCAAGGGCTTTTCCGGACAGGAAAGACACGACAAAAGATATCCTACTCATATCATACAGGAAACTAGACTCATAAAATTCAAAAAATAACTGACACTGAAACAGAAATCTCCTGAGCTTACTTGGATTGCCGGAAAATCTCTCAGGCAGAGAAGGGCTGAGTGCAGAAAACGACGGGCTGGGTTTTGACCAGAAAGGAAGATTATTATCTTGACTAGGAAGTGACGTCACTGCTGGTGACCTAGGAGACGGAAGTGAATCCGGAACGGGGCGTGCCGCTGACGTGGCGATAGCATCGCCCATGTAGCTGGCATCTGTTACAAGCATTTGATTTTGCTCACGGAGGGTTTGCGCATGTCCATGGATCTGAGCGTCCCGTTCCTCAAACCAACGACGGAGGTGATCTGCTGGGCTTTGTGTATGGCCGCAGTGTTCTGTCACGATGGATCAAGCCCATATGCAGAACACACACAGAGGAGGCTGGGAAAAAGTTAAAAGGTTTATTAAAAGTTCTGAACACGAGATCATAAACAAGTTCTGAGACTGGTTCACTGAAGTTTTGACTGGGACCGGAGACTGTTGGTTAGCAGAGTTCATGAATAGCTAAGCGTCTAGCTTCAGGCTTAGCATGGCAGACCTTGATCTGAGCTTCCTGCTCATTGCAGAGAACAACAGGGAATATCCACATAGGATTCTTCAGGCTGATTCCACATAGGAATCTTCAGGTAAACTCCACATAGAAGTCTTCAGGTTAATTCCACATAGGAATCTTCAGGTTGGCTCACCAGGGCAGATTAGCAGGTTAGGCTCACCCAGAGCTTCAGACTAGCGACAGGTTTCCTGTGAGGCACAGACAAAGGAGAGATTAGAATCTGATCTCACACTTGAGACAACTAAGATTCTATCAGTAACAGAGGCTCAGGTAGCTAACCAAACTAAGATCAACACTGCGGCGTGGAAGCAAGGTCTGGCAGGAGCTTATAAAGGGGAAGTCTCCTGATGAGTAGATGCATAACAGGTGTGCTGGAAGATTCCAGCTCCAGGAGACCCACGGCGCACTCTGCTGGAGGAAGGTGGTAAAGCTCCAGATCCCAACAGCAACTCCAGTCTAAGAGAAAATAACAAAGAGCAGAAGAGGATCCTCGGCGCCCTCTGGTAGGCAAGCCTGAGGATCCCAACAGAGCCCCCCCCTCAAGGGCGGATTCCAGACGTCCCCTGAAAAAGTGCAAAAAATAAACAAAAAACAACCCACCCAGGGTGGGCGGAGGGGGCACTAAGGCAAGGAGGGCCAGGAACAACAAAAAACAGAGTCCAGAAAACAAAAAACAACCCACCCAGAGTGGGCGAAGGGAGAAACAGGCCAGGAGGACAAAAGCAAAAACAGAGTCCAGAACAAAAAACGATCCACTTACGTTGGATGAAAACCAAAGAAATCCCAGACGATTTCTTGGGCAACGTCTCAGGTGGCCGGTCGTGGGACCGGCAGCGGGGCCGGAGGCATAGCAGATGTTCTGGAGGTCGGTCGTTGGGACGGAGGCGAGGCCGATTCTCAGGGGGCCTGCCGCTGGGCCAGAGGGGAGACAGATGCTCAGGAGGCCGACCACGGGGCAGAAGGCGAGGCTGACACTCCGGAGGCCTACTGCAGGGCTGGAGATGAAGCAGCATCTTAGGGGGACCACTGCCGGGCCGGAGGCATGGCAGAGGTTCTGGAGACCGGCTGAGGATCCGGCAACGGAGCAGAGTCTTAGGTGGCTGGCTGCCGGGTCGGAGGCGAAGCTGACACTCTGGGGGTCTGCCACGGGGTCGGCGGCGAAGCCGACGCTCCGGGGGTCTGCCGCGGGGT
>NW_015150518.1:1786904-1791311 GCF_000732505.1 Cyprinodon variegatus | reverse complement strand
TAGTGTAAAGCGCTTTGGTCAAGTCTCCTGACTTGAATAAAGGCGCTATATAAGTACATGCCATTTACCATTTATCATGTAGCATATTTATTGTAATTAACTGGATTTGGACCCAAGATTCAATCTCAACCGTTCAGTGACATTTAAAGTATTTATTGAAAAAAGCAGGGTTTAAACAGCGCTGGCTCCCGGGTGTGTAGCCCTTTATAAACGGCGGGAACGTCCTAGAGGCAGAGGGACAGGTTAGAGGCTGCAGTGGCAGGTTAGAACTGAGGAGTTGACGAAGGACTAACCTTGTAACGAGATGAGTCAGAGCTCTGAGTGTAAGCCAGGGACAGGCAGGAGGATTTGGGGACAGAGACGTCTCCTTGTTTGCGGGGCAGACCATTGAGCGGTCGACAAACTGTGCGGGCTTTTCAGTGGCTTTATTCCAGAGACAGTCCAGGTTCGGTAACGGGGTCCAATAAAGCAGCAGAGGTACAGGAGGGTGTAATCCAGCAGATATTTCCGATTCCAGTTCCAGGTCCAATTTCCTGATAAACACAGAGAGTAAAGGGGGCAGGCAGGCTCAGGTACTCACAGGGTTCAGAAGCGCAGGTGGTCAATCCGGGATCTAGTATCAGGACTCAGACAGGCAGACAAATCCAGAGAGGGATCAGGCAGGTTCAGAATCAGGGGACAAATCCAGGTCGGTAGGCAGGCAGACAGGTTCTCAATGTTAAAGGCTGGAAGGTTCTCACCAGGCTGGCTAGAAACGATCTGGCACTGAAGACGGATCAGGAGAGAGCTTATATACAGGAGGCGACAGGGGAAACCAGTAGAGACAATTACAGAGAGGGTGGAGACTGAACCAGAAGCCTGAAATATGGAAAAAGGTCAAAACATTTTTGACCTTTTCCCATATTTCAGGCTTCTACTATAAAGACATTCTTTTTTTTTTTTTTTATAAATCAACATAAATTTGGACACAATCATAAATGGAACAACATTTGTTGGATAATTTACATTTTTCAACAAATGAAAAACTGAAAATTTGGTGTGCGAAATTATTCAGATCCCTTGATTAAAACTTTGTAGAGCCGCATTTTACTGTAATTAAACCTGCAAATCACTTTGGGGTTTATCTCTATCAGTTTTGCACATCGAGAGGCTGTGCAAAACCCTAACCCTAACCCTAGGGTTAGGGTTGAATTTTGAACTAACTAAAATGCAGAGGCTGTCCCCTTAAGAGCACCCTCCCTTCCTAGGTATGTACAATAATTGAAAATGCATGTCAGAAAGTATGGCAGACATAAATGGTATAAAACGGACAACAGAATACTAAAATGGATGAAAGATTAAAGCATACAAAAAAATTATTTGACAAATTAGTGATGAACAAAGTTCAAAATGATACCTTCGAGACGATGATTTAAGTGGTTCCCAATTGCACACTGAAAAAAAAGAGTGATTATCTGACACCCATAACCCCCCCCCAATCTTCCTTTCAGGGTGGAGCCTGCTGGAGTCCAATGGTTGACACCAGGTTTAAGGAAGTGTAAGTGTGTTTTTTCAATTGATTCCTTACAACATGGCAGCTCAGATTCAACCATTTTCAAAATCCCTCATCGCTCATTAAAGAGCTATCATCAAAGTGTCAATAAATGACCAACAACTGCAGTTGGATTGTGTTTCTTCTCTCCATCAGATTCATGCCAGCTCACTATTGACACAAACACAGTGAGCAGAAACCTTAAACTCTCTGACAACAAGAGAGTGACAAATGTGGAGGAGCTGCAGTCATATCCTGATCATCCAGACAGATTTGACTTCAGGCATCCTCAGCTACTGTGTGAGTCTGGTCTGTCTGGTCGCTGCTACTGGGAGGTTGAGTGGAGCGGAGTTGTGTATCTATCACTGAGTTACAGAGGAATAAAAAGAAAAGGGGGAGATGAAGATTGCATGTTTGGAGGAAATGAAAAGTCTTGGAGTCTGAGATGTTCTGATCGCCATGGTTACTCTGTGTGGCACAATAACATAAAGGCACCAATTTCCTCCTCATCATCATCTTCCTCAAACAGAGTAGCAGTGTATGTGGACTGTCCTGCCGGTATCCTGTCCTTCTACAAAGTCTGCTCCAGCTCACTGGTCCACCTCTACACCTTCAACACCACATTTAATGAACCTCCACTTCCTGGATTTAGAGTCTGGTTTTCTGGTTCCTCTGTGTGTTTGTGCTGAAATGTGTCTAACGCAGCTGTTTTAAACTCTAGAGCAGGGGTCTAGAAACGTTTAGATGTGTGTCATGAACCTCTATAGAAATCTGCTAATGAATACGTTTGGAATAGCTGCAAAGGCCCTATGCATGTCTATTGTTATATTGTAGCAATGAGAAGATAAGGCCACGTACATATGCCAAAGGTTCTTAATTCCGGATTATCTGGCTTTCAATGTTCTGATAATAAAGCTGAATAATAAAAAGTCTACAATGAATCTGTCAAGGACAAAAAGCATTAAGCAGTATCAACAGATAGAGCAGAAAATTAATTTGATATGCTTAATTGACTGAGAAAGAAGGTGGACAGATACCTACAGTATAGACACCAATAGAACTATGTATTATAGATTTGCAGCAGACAGTGACCTTGTTGTTTGGTAAGTTAATCTTCCATTTCAATACTTTGTTCGGCTTAATATAGTTTCCTCAGCGTCTGTTTCCGTTGCTGTAGTAACCTTCTCCTCAGAGCTGACCTGGTCGGGAGCAGGTTTTCTTCAGTAATCTCTGTCTCCGCTCTCCTTAGAGCCAATCTTGTTTATTTCCTGATTTATTCAGATTTTTCTCATAGTTTTGTGCCAAAAAAAAAAAATTCACCAGGTTCGTTAGACACATGGTGTTAAAAACAAACATTGCATTTCAGGTATTATTGGACCTGATTGCAGCGTTTGATTCTGTTGATCACTCGATTTTATTAGAGCATCTGGAAAACTAGGTCTGCAATGGACTGGTTTAAATCCTACCTGAAAGACGTGGACTTCTCTGTTTCAGTAAGGAACTTTAAATCAGAGACCAAAAAAATCAAATGCGGGTTTCCTCAAGGCTCCATCCTGGGGCCCCTCCTATTGAACCTCTATATGCTCCCCTTAGCTCAGATTATAGCAAACAACAAGATCCATTACTATTACTATGCAGATGACACACAGATTTACATCACAATGTCACCAGCTGACTATGAACCGATTGGAACGTTGGTTAAATGCTTAGAGCAGATTAATATGGTCTCATGAAATGAGTCCATCATGAGACCGAAAGCTTGGTCTCATGATGGACTCAGACCTGAACCTTCAGCAGCTCATAAAGGCATTTACCAGGTCCACAAATTATTACCTGAAAATCATCTCCAGGATTAAGGCACTAATGTCCAAACAGGATCTGGAAAAACTCATTCATGCATTTATCTTTAGTAGAATTGACTACTGCACTTTCAAAAACAACTACAGGTAACTACTTATCTTCAGGTAACACAGAATACATATCAGATTAAATATTACTACTTATACTTCAGTGATAGTATCTAGGTGTTACTGTATGTCTTGTACCATGTCCGTTGGTTGTGCTGTTCTTTTTACATCCCTTTGCAGGTGATGAAGCAGACTGAACATTTTTATCGTAATCTCCCTTTTATCTCCTCTTTCTTTCATCTGTTCTCCTTTTTTTCTGTTTTTCCTTTCCTGTTCTACCTACATTGCAGTGTCCATATAATCTGTAAAACTCCCTGCATAATTATAATAATGCAATTTATATGCATAAATCAAGCGGAACACTATGGCGATAGCCGTACTGCTCCACTTGTGAAAGTAAAATCTGTTGGGCTCTTTTTGGCTTCAAGACAATTATTCTTATTGCCATATCGCAAGATAGGACATTGATAAAAAAAAAAAAAAAAAAAAAAAAAATTGATTACTGCAACGTTGTCTTCACAAGTTTGCCAAAAAGTCCAACAGCAGCAGCTGGTCCAAAATATTCAGCCCGGTTCTAAAGTTCTTCCACTGACTCCCTTTAGCTCAGAGAAGAGACTTTAAAATCCTTCTGTTAGTCTAGAAATCCCGGAATTAGATCAGCACCTCAATCCATAACAGATCTGTTGTCGGTGGATCATCACCTCTCAGGTCTTCTAGTTCCAGCCTACTCTGTCCACCCAGAACTAGAACTAAACATGGAGAAGCAGCATCTATGCTCCACTGATCTGGAACAAACTCCCATAAGACTGGAAAAGAGCTGAAAACCTGAGTTCTTTGAAGTCAGAGTTAAAAACTCATTAGTTTAAAGTTGCCTTTGACTGTGGAAGTTAAACTGCTAACTGTGTTATTAGTTTAAGGTTATGATCCAACCGTATTATTTTCTGTATCCTTGATTTTTCCTTAATATTT
>NW_015150518.1:1781009-1785127 GCF_000732505.1 Cyprinodon variegatus | reverse complement strand
ACCAACTGGCTTCAGCGGCTCTCAGTTGTTTACAGGAAGCCCATGAAATGGAACAGGTTTAATTTGTATGTTGTATTTTATGACTAACTGGAAGCTGGAAACAAAACTGCTATTTGAAGATAATAAACACACTTTGAACCTTAAAGCTTTCAGGAAATTTACTTCTGTTCCTGGTACTGCCCCACCCTCAACACAGGCGAAGCTTTGCTTCCTTTAAGGAAAGCTGTGCCTTAGTCTCTAATGCTGATCTTCAAAGCACTCGTCCATTTGAAGAAACTGTAAGTATGCTTTCTTTTCTTGTTTGGAGGAAATGTCCTGTTTATTTCTGCTCTCTGAAGCTTAGAGAACAAGTTCAGTTATTATTTCAGCACAAAGTATTATCTCTACTGTCTGAAGACTAATCAACAGGATTTATAGGTTAGTTTGAGTTTGAACAGCATAATGAACATCTAATCTTTAGATGGGATTTTTAGATGTGTAGAGCACTGTTGACCAGATCAGTTTCATGGCTTTAGATGATCTGTCAAAAATCTAAATATGGGAAAGCTAAATAAAATAAATGTCCAAGTTTAAACAACCTTTCAACTGCCAACCAAACATGTTAGACTCCAGCAACAACAATGTCTAAAGGCTATGCGGTTGTTTTGATAAAGTTAAAATCCATTTTAAAGCTGAATCCTCACTTGAGAGTTTCTGGAAGTGTGGATTTTTTTGGATCATATTAAATGTGTTTCCTGTGTTATTGTGTTTTAACAGTGGTTCGTTTGATAAATGTTTAAGCAGAACCTTTGCGGTTTCTCTGTCAGGTGTTTTCATTGTCTGTGGTTTATGGTGGCTGTAAAATATCTTCTGTTCAGAGAGCAGATTTAAATAACAACCGATTACCTTAGGGTAAGTTAAACTGGACCATGGAATGGTAATGCCTTTTAATTTCTTAGGATGAAGTATTTCAAATTAGAACTAACTTGTCATGCCGTCGTCCCCTACTTTTTCAATCAGGACAGGGTCTCGGGACCAGCAGTCTCTCAGACTTCCCTCTCAGCAGAGACCTCCTCCTGCTCTGCACGGGGAAGCCCAACTGCTCCCAGGCCATCTGACAGACATAGTCCCACCAGCTTGTACTGGGTTGTCCCCTGTGCCTTCTCTCAGTGGGATGTGCCTTTAACACCTCCCGAGGGAGGTGTCCAGAGGGCATCTAGAAAAGATGTCCCAGCCACCTCAACTGATTGCTTTTGATGTGGAGTAGAAGTGTCTCTACCCCGAGCCCTTCCAGAATGACCAAGCTCCTCACCCAATCATTAAGGGAGTGTCAAGCCACCCTATGGAGAAAGCTAATTTCAGCCACTTGTATCTGCAATCCTGTTCTTTCAGTGCAGCATCTGCATTATAGCACCAGCCGTTATCGGTCCATAGATCGATCTCTGGTTCTTGACCTTTTTCCGTTCAAGAACCATGGCCTCTGACTTGAAGGAGCTCATCTCATCCCAGCTGCTTCACAGTCACTTGTGAACTGCCCCAGTATATAGAGTGGGTATTGGTAAGAGGGAGCCAGCAGAACATCATCTGCAAAAAGCAGGGATGAGATCTGCTGGTCCCTATAAAAGACCCCTTCCGGTCCTTAGCTAGCAATAGAAATCTCGTCCATAACAGTTATGAACCAGACCGCTGACAGAACGCAGCCCTGACAGAGTCTAACATGCACTGGGAACAGGTCCGACTTAATGCCAGTAATGCGGACCCAGTCCTGCTCCACCTGTGCAAAGACAGGATAGTTTCTTGTAAAGGGCCATCAACTCCATACTCCTTAAGCGGTCCCCACAAGCACTACGATAAACCCTGTTGAATGCCTTCTCAAGCTCAACATATGTTGAGCACACAATGTTGAAATGCCGTATCAGACAGAACAACCTAATAACATCCTGACCTCTAAGGTACTCTGGGCAGATCTCATCCACCCCCATAGGCCGAAAGAACAGTCAGAGACCTCCCCCCCACCCGATGGCAAAGGGATGCAACCCTGCCATCCACTAGGGTAAACGCCAAAACGAGATAGCTGTGCTGGGGTGAGACAACATCTGGATGCCTGGACATCAACTACGTCACCGAATGCCCTCAGTACATTCAGCTGCAGGTTGCTAAACTAAGATTTTACAAATTATCTGCAATGAAACAACCAAGAATCCAGTGGACACCTGCAAAGGCTTTGATGGTTACCTTAGTCACATTATTGAATCACTTTACAACTAACTGCTTGGTTTTAGAAAGTTTGCAAATAAAGCAAAAAAGATCATAGCCCAGGATTGAGACCAACATACAGAGTATTGCAGCTTTCTTGACAAGTGATCAATGTCTTTTCATGATCTTTGAAAGACAAAGAAGACTTCAGAGGCAGTTGATCATTTTACAGCACCAATGGTGTAATGCGTAATAAGAACTCAAGTGCAAATTAATATTATTTGTTTCCTTTGCAGGTAAAACTAATAATTGTGTGTCTGGGCTGATGTGAATTGGAATTCAGCAGCATGGATAAGTGTGAGGACACACAAGAAGGAGTCCCTCCCTCTAATACCACTCTGTGTGGGGAACATAAGAGACACAACAAAACTCAGGGGTGAGATCCCCTTTCCTTAATGACGATAGCCCTTTTAACACAGCATTGTTTCTATATAAGGCCATAATAGAAATTATTATAAGCCTCTGCTGTTCATCTTTGGTCCTGTATTAAGATCGAACAGCAGCTCAGCATGGCATCAGTGGATTTTTACAAACGGCAGTTCAGTGTTGCTGCCGAACCAGTGGAGTGACACCAGCACCTTGTTGAGAGGTTTTGGTTAAGCAAGACTTATCTAAAAACTTTAGCTGACTTTCAACACATTTTTTGAATCTGAATGAACAACATGAATTCATTATTGATCCTGAAAGAAGACTGACTGATAAGATATTTAAAGAATAATATTTACTTTTAATATGGGGGTCAGAGGGCCTGGTAGCTCCGATGTATAGCAGCTTTGTCAGTCTGCCCCAGGGCAGCTGATGCCAAAATTAAGCTCACCTCAATCAGCATGTTTTAAAAAGTGACTGATTTGCTTCTAACATATAACTTTTCTCTCAATCTGCAGTTTTACTTGGGGTTCCTAAATTTCTAAAAGTAGAAGAGGACGCTGAACTGGTATTTGGTTCCTGTGGTACCAAATGCCAGTTTTAGTCCTAAAAGCAGGAACCCTGTCTAAGGTTAGGCTTTAAACTTTCCTTTTCCGATAAAGCTTATAGTTAAATATAGAGAAATTATTGCTCATTTGCGTGGTGCATAGAGCATTAAGAGGTAGGGTAAACGCCCTGATCGGCAGGGTGGAGTTCAGTTTGGAAAGGTCTTTCTCCTTGGCTCTACCTTTCTCATACCTCATCCACAGTAGTCTATTTGTCGAAAAAGGGGGTAGGTGGAATATTTTTTTGGATGCATACAAACTCTGTTAACCTAAAGCAATATGCATGGTATGGTTTTTACATGTCAGGTACGCCAGTCATTGTCCTTGACAAGGCACCTTACAGCAGAACTGCAGTTAGTCCCTGGACTGGAATGGCTATCACTGCCCCTACATAGTTAGGGACTAATTTCCCAATGGGATCAGCTTCATTTTCATAGTAGGCCACTTCTTTGTTTTTAATTATTTTTGCTCAGGCTAATCATAAGCCCACAGTCCACCAAATGTTGAAATGGCAATATTATTGTCATTACTGTCAATATATAGTAGAAATTTTGAACAATCAGTAATTATGATTGTGATTACATGTGTTTTAAATTGGTGCTATAAAAATAAACTGGATTGAACTGAAATGGTGAATGACTAAATGCAGTATAAAGTGCTTTGGAGTCATTAGGTTTAATAAAGTGCTTCATAAGTACAAGTCATTTAATGCTGGTTTTGATACAAATTAATGAAATACAGTCTTCAAGTGTAACAAATGTATATATATATAAAAAACGGTCATTATTTAACTTGAGGATATGTACACTTTGGTTAAATTCTTCCTCCATTTGTTGTCCACATGGACTCCGAATGTAAATATTGGTATGTCTACAGAACTTCACAGAATGGCTTGACTTTTTTTTTTTTTTT
>NW_015150518.1:1777818-1780210 GCF_000732505.1 Cyprinodon variegatus | reverse complement strand
AAGCAAAAATGTTGGGGAAGGCAGCGCACTCAGATTCCAATTCTGTTGCCATAATGTTGAAAACCACAGGTGAAAAAAAATAAACTGTACCTGATGTGAGTTCAGAAGCGCTTCGTTTTTACTGGTTATAATTTCTACATAGGCAGAGCAAACTTTCGGTTGGGCTTGTGTCATTGGAATGGACATACAAAGTGACACAATAGTGAGAACAAACATTAGATAGTGTTGTGTTATCAATAAAGGATGTACGAGCACACTGTGTGATGTGTGAAGGTTTTATTTCTGCATATACAAAAGCACAGCATTACCTCAAACATTAACTTACTTTACACCACTTCCTCTAATTTGATATTGATGACTAGGGCTCTCCATTGACTGAAGTTGAACCGACTGAAAAGCATAAAGTCTCATAACTGCAGTGAGCTGATATGCTGCAAATACAACTTAAGAGTAAACTTGTTGAGAATAACAAAAAATATGAAAAAAAACAACTTGATACTTCATAAATAGTGTCATCAGCATATTATTGTCATTTAGAATATTTAATTAAAATAAAAATTATTAGTAAAATAAAGGAGAACATTGCATCAGAAATGCAATACTTCTACTTTGTGAAGTTTGTGACATACTAATGTTTTCAATATTCTATGCTGGTTGTTTTCTAACCTCAGGACCCATTGTCATGCATGTTTTAGGTATTTGCCTGCATCCACACACCTGACTTTAATAAATGGGTGATTAGTAGGCCCCTGCAGCGGCTGCTTAAGAGGGAACGCAATAATTTGATTTTGATGGAATGTAATGGAGCAGAGACATATCAAACATGCAGGACAGAGGATCCTGAAGATCCCATCAGATTTAAATATTTCATAAGGTTTTATTTTTTGACATCAAAAGATTCTTATTGCATTTATTCTGTTTTCCAGTATGAAGGATATAGAACCAGGTAACAAAAAGGAATCCAGGGATCTGTCATTTAAAAGCAATACTTCCAAAGATCTTCACTTTGAATTTAAATCGCATCGACCTACAGCTACAGAAAGGTAAGGTGCATCTCAAAGCTGTTAGTGTTGGTCAATTGTGCCATATATATAATGTCAAGCTTGTGTTTTTTTACAGATTAATTACACTGAAAGTTTATGGCACTGCCATCTACTGTACTAATTAATGTAATTAATTATGAGATGATCTAAACAACAGAGAACATAAGGCTTTCATAAAGGACCCTTTCATGTTTTGCATTTTTAATGTTCCCTGACTGATCTGGGGGGAAGAAGAGAAAAAAGTAAATGTAGATGGTCAATGAAGAGTTAAGTTGACATGTGTGTGTATTGTAAACTTTGTGCTTTATATATATATGATGATATATATCTCAAAGGATCACTCAGTCATAATTAACAAATTAACATACTATACCAAAGTTAAAAGAAAAATAATGACTTGTTTCTCAAGGAAGACATAATATACAAACTTATAGATTAACCTACCTAACAACAGACCTTGCAAATTAAAGAAAATGCTGCTTTCCTCTAGAAACAGTCTGACCAATGTTTGCATTAATAAACAGAAGGGATTTAAGCTTGCACAAAATAAGAAGGTGTATGACAGTCAAATAGACAAAAGCTTCATCCACCTTTAACAGGGCATTGCTAATTATCAGAGGACATCCACCCTGAAAACAACTTTTACAGTTATATCTTTGATTGTTTCGGTTACACTCCTGATGAGCTCTAAAGCAAGATATTTAAAGTGGAAAATAAAATGTTTATACTAAGCCCAATTAAACAACTTTAAATGCTATCCATGTTATGATCTTGGCGCTGGTCACACGTTTCATTCACCTGTCTATCTCCGCCCAGTTCTCTTTACCGTTCATCTGATCAACCTGCTCCAGCCTCTATCTAACCAGCCTTCAACCAGACATTAGTGCCAGATTAACTGAGCCTTTGATGAGAGTTAATAATAATAATAATTAAAATTTATTGTCATTACACTGTCACACGTACAGAGCAACAAATTGAATTATCTGCATTGATGAGAGTTCTCTGGCGTACCTGAGAGTTTCTGATTGTCTGATCCTGACCCATTCTGCCTCTGGACCTCTGAGCCTGCCTGTTCCGTTTCTTATCTGTTTCTGTGACATTTCTTCTGACACCTGCTGGATTCTGCCTTTTAACCAAACCTGAAACTGACTCCTGACACCGTTTTGGATTTCTCTTCGGTACCTCTTTGTATCTCTGACCCCCTGGCTCTGACTTCCGAGCACATCCTCAACACTAGGAACCAAAGAGAACCAAAACCAAAGAGATATAAATTTAACTCTATGAATCAATTCGGCAAGTCAGAACAAATGAACCAGAATTTTAAGGACACAGATGAAAATAAAATACAT
>NW_015150518.1:1775216-1777808 GCF_000732505.1 Cyprinodon variegatus | reverse complement strand
AATATACCTATATATACAGTAAGATAAAAATGTAGAATGATAATCCCTATGGTCTAATGTGATAAAAAAAGTGATTTAAAAAAAATTTGAAAAATATTCGTCCATAGCTGGAATCGAACCCTCAACCTTCAAAGCTGCACATTACTCCCTCTAACCTCTGTACCAACAGCCCAGAACATGTAAAGTCCATCCCAGTTTGCTAATTGACCTATCTACTTCTGACTCATGGGACGCCGAAATGGACTCAGACTGCCACCTAGTGGCTATAGTAGTCACATGTTTTTCACACAATATGTGAAACACGCGGAGCGTGAGTGAAGTGTCCATTTCCAATCAGCGCCCACTGTATCTCTGACCCCCTGGCTCTGACTTCTGAGCACATCCTCAACACTGGCTTTTTTCATTAGCCAAGTTCTGATTTCTTGTCTGTCCTCCGACCTACGAGACTTCAGTGTCTGGGAATCTCTGGGCGGTGCCCACCGCATCTTGTTGGCAGCCAACCAGCTGGAACCAACCTCTTCCTCTGGGCAGGACTGAACTTTGTGGACTGGATGCGTCCCCGTTCTTTACAGTTCTTCTTTGATAAAGATTTAGTGGCGGAGAGATTTAGGTGTCTCTCCGCCTCAAAAACTGGGTCCTTTAGTTCTAAGCCTGACAATCCTGTCCACTTTGTGCAATTGTATACCATTATCAGTATTAGAGACATGGATATGTCATGAGAAGGGGATGGACCAGGAACCAAAGAGATATAAATTTAACTCTATGAATCAATTCGGCAAGTCAGAACAAATGAACCAGAATTTTAAGGACACAGATGAAAATAAAATACATTTTAGAAACCTATGAAATCTGGAAATATTTTTACAAGGAAATGATAAGAAATATAACACCACAATTTCAGAATATTTTTTATCAACAAAACAATTATTGATGCTATAACTGTAGTAGTTAGAACAGTTCTCGTATGTTGTAAATGCTGGCCCAAAAACTTGCAGATAGGATTCCTGATCCTGAAATAAGTATTCAAGTTTGTTTTGTTTGAAGATGACAAAAAAAAAAAAAATCTGTACTGTGCTTACAATAGATCTAGGATGATATCACACCAGAAAATGATATGCTAAAATAGTTGGTTTGACAAAGTTAAATTGTCCTCAACTTGCACCTCTTTCGGATGTGATTATCTATAAAATGGCGGTTACTAGCAGTTATCATTCCCATAGGATGGCTTCAGATTGTTTCTCCTCTACCTTCTGGTAAGTTTCATATGGCTGATAATTTGCAACTTATAGCTGATAACAGCCACTCTGGATGTGTCTAAAATTGTACGTTTTATTTACAATTTTACAACATACTTTTAGTTTTTATCTACTTACAACTTGCCTTTCTGTATATACTTATACACACAAACACCTCCTGAATTTTTAGGAACATAAACATTCAACTGTTTCATATATCATAAAACTTTGTATGGTACGAGGAGAATTTTGAAGAAACAATATCCTAGAAACCCTTTTGATACAGCTTTTAATGCCACAGTTTTTCCACATTCAAATTGGTGGATAAGGACAGAATGTGACCTTATCTTTCCTTTCTAAGATTCTTGAAATCGGTGTTATTGTTATTTAACCTTTTATGTCATCATTCTCTTTCCAGTGAGGCTCCCAGTGATCAGTCTCCCAATCAAACCCAGCTGGACTCCATATTTATGGTCTGTATATTTAAAATTACTTTTTTCTGAGTTTTGTCCATACGTCCGTGCTGCGCTTTGTAGACCAATGAACTGTGAGTCTGTCATAGGTGATTCTGATGTTTGGCATCATGTTTTTCTTCAGATGTATACCCATCTGACCATTGGTATATGTGGTTGATGCTGAGTCAAACAGACTTGGTCTCCAAATATGCAAATATGCTGGGTCTCCAACTTTTGGCAAGAGGCCAGATATACCCGGGAAAAAGCACCTAATAATGTCTGCCTTAATAATTATTCTGTTTCAGGTGCTGGAGGACTACATTGTGACTTTTATAAAAAATGAGTTAAGGAGGATCCGTGATGAACTAAGTCCATTTGACCTAAATTGTTCAGAGAGCAAGAGATATGATGAGCAGCTAGAAGATGAGGATGAAGAGAAATCCAGAAGCAGCAGAGAGGCAATGGTGAATATCACTATAAGCTTTCTGAGGAGGATGGGGCTGAAGAAACTGGCTGACCAGCTGCAGAGCAGTAAGATGACTTGTTTTATGTTTAACCACCTGAATAAAAGACACATTCCTGCTTGTCTAATGAGACATTCATACCAAACATGATTCCAGATTCCATTTTCCACCCCATTCACATGCTGTTGCTAGGAGCACCAGAAGACCAGGACACGGGGCTAGTTAGAGAGACCACTAGAGCTGGGCAGAGGTGGCAGCCCAGGACCAGCTATGGATCTAATGGAGGACAGTGGAGAAACAAAGAAAGAGAGTGGATAGAGAGAGTACCAATTGCCTTTTCAGCCTGACAGACTTGCTTTGCATTCACAGCAGTGGTGTCAAAAGTTCACACATTTGTTACTCAAGTATAAGTACAGATACTGTAGTTTAAAAACACTC
>NW_015150518.1:1769090-1774449 GCF_000732505.1 Cyprinodon variegatus | reverse complement strand
GTTAGCAGTTTGAAGAACAGCTGCTTGCTTCTGATTTTCTTTGGCGTCAACAAATGAGTGTCATATAATGCAAACACTAACCAATGAGTGTTTGCGTTATGACTAATCCAATTACACTAGTTTTCACTAGATGTGGATGCCGCCAATGATCTGGATTGTGTAACCTTTATCACTTATGAATATTAGCATGACTGAAGAAAAACAAATTAAATCAGAAATAATTAAGTTCAACTGCTAGAGGAAGTGGTAACTTTGTATAAACACACAGAGACAACAGAATGGTGCAAAATTAGTGATATGGTGTGTTCCTTTATTCAAGGAATCCAACCAGTCTGACATAGAAGGTGCTGTTTCCTATGGTGGTTATATGGGTCTAGCTCGCCAATCTGATCCAACAGACATTCAGAGTCCTGGAGACAGATTATGGAATAAGATCCTAGAACAGGATCCTGCAACAAAATTCTGAAATGGAAACCTGGCCAGTTCCCACTTGTCAAACCTTGTGATCTGATGAAGGTTTTAATCCACAAGGATGCATTTGCATCAGCGTCAGACAGCATCTCCTAGCTGGGCTGCTGCTCATCAGCCTTATAAGCTGCAGCTGTCAATTTAAAAAGCTGACATGCAGCTGGTCATGTGACCATACAACCATGTGAGAACAGAATTATCTCATTTGGCTTTTTTGTTGTGGTAAAGAAATTAGGGAGAAGGGAATTTTATTTTAAGATAAATCTATAACTAAACAATACATAAAACTGAATACAACAAAATGGAAACAAATTTTCCTGGTTACAATTCGATGGCGTAAAATAAATATTAAATAACGAGTAACATTGGTTTTAAAAATGTAAGGAATAGAAAGTACAGATACTTGTGTTAAAATGTAATGAGTAGAGGTCAGAAGTTGGAAGAAAAATAAGTAATGGAGTAAAGTATAGATACCTAAAAAGTTTACTTAAGTACAGTAATTAAGTATTTGTACTTCATTACTTGACACCTCTGATTCACAGAGGGTTTCTTTTCCCTATTTCTATCTAATAACTATTCTAATGTCACTAGAAATTCACCCTTTGTTTTATTCCACTTTTGAATGTGTTTCTACATACAGACAACATGTACATCACTTGCTCTGATGGTATCATGTTTGGTGTGAATGCACCACAAACAGGCAGAACCAAATCTTTTCATGTAAACATCTCAACGGTAAATGTTTTTCCATGATTTTTCAAAGATTTACAAAAACTATTTGTTGTTGTTTTTCTCATATAGATAATCCTCCTATTTGTCAAAATAAACTAAAATCTTCCCTGAAGAAGAGGTTCCAGTGTGTGTTTGAGGGAATTGCAAAAGCGGGAAGTCCAACCTTCCTGAACCAGATCTACACAGAACTTTTCATCACAGAGGGGGGGGCTGGAGATGTTAATGATGAACATGAGGTCAGACAGATTGAAGCAGCATCCAGGAAATCACACAGACTAGAAACAACCATCAGACAAGAAGACATCTTTAAAGTCCCATCTGGAGGAGATGGACCAATTAGAACAGTGATGACTAAGGGAGTGGCTGGCATTGGGAAAACAGTCTTAACCCAGAAGTTCACTCTTGACTGGGCTGAAGGCAAATCCCATCAGAACATCCAGTTCATATTTCCATTCACCTTCAGAGAGCTGAATGTGCTGAGAGGGAAAAAGTTCAGCTTGGTTGAACTTGTTCATTACTTCTTTACTGACACTAAGAAAATCAGTGACTTTGGACCCTTTCAGGTTCTGTTCATCTTTGATGGTCTGGATGAAAGTCGAGTTCCTCTGGATTTCCATAATAAAGAGATGCTGACTGACGCTACAGAATGTACTTCCGTGGATGTTTTGCTAACAAACCTCATTAGGGGGAAACTGCTCCCATCTGCTCACCTTTGGATAACAACACGACCAGCAGCAGCCAATCAGATCCCTCCCGAGTTTGTTGGCATGGTGACCGATGTCAGAGGATTCACAGACCCACAGAAGGAAAACTATTTCAGGAAGAAGTTTAGAGATGAAAAGCTGGCCAGCAGGATAATATCCCACATGAAGACATCACGAAGCCTTCAAATCATGTGTCACATTCCAGTCTTCTGCCTGATCACTGCTACAGTTCTGGAGGATGCAATAAAGAAGGGAGAGGGGGGAGAGTTTCCCAAGACCCTTACAGAGATGTACATTCATTTCCTGGTGGTTCAGATAAAAGTGAAGATGGTGAAGTATGATGGAGGAGCTGAAACGGATCCACACTGGAGTAGAGACAACGTGAAGGTGGTTAAATCTCTTGGAAAATTGGCATTCCATCAGCTGCAGAAGGGAAACCTGATCTTCTATGAATCAGACCTGACAGAGTGTGGCATCGATATCGAAGCTGCCTCAGTTTACTCAGGAGTGTTCACACAGATCTTTAGAGAGGAGAGAGGGCTGTACCAGGAGAGAGTATATAGCTTTGTCCATCTGAGTGTTCAGGAGTTTCTGGCTGCTCTTTATGTTCATTGGACTTTCATGAAATTTGGTGAAAACCTGATTGAAGTAACACCAGCAACCTCAAAGAAGCATACCTTCTTTCAAATGCCAAAATTAAAGTCCCTTCACCTGACAGCTATTGACCAGGCCTTACAGAGTCCACATGGACACTTGGACTTGTTCCTTCGTTTCCTTCTGGGATTGTCCATGCAGACCAATCAGAGACTGCTACGTGGTCTGCTGGCACAGACAGAAAGGCACTCTCAGACCAACCAAGAAACAGCTCAGTACATCAAGGAGAGGATCAGTGAGAATATGTCTGCTGAGAAAAACATCAATCTTTTCCACTGTCTGAATGAACTAAATGACAGCTCTCTTGTTGAGGAGATCCAAAAATCTCTTAGTTCAGGAAGTCTTTCCTCTGATAATTTATCTCCTGCTCAATGGTCAGCTCTGGGTTTCATCTTACTTTCATCAGGGGAAGATCTGGATGTGTTTGACCTGAAGAAATACTCTGCTTCAGAAGACGTTCTTCTGAGGCTTTTGCCAGTGGTCAAAGCCTCCAACAAAGCTATGTAAGTGTAATTTTTAAATATCCACAACACATGTGTTTGAAAATGAAGGCAACCAGATTTTGACTTAATTTTCATAAAAATGTTTTGACTCCCAGGAGTAAAAATAGAATTGTCAATTCGTGCTTCCTGCACTTCAAAAACCTGCAGTTGAAGCCCTTATGTTTTCAACACATTGATGCCCATCTTCGAAGGCACATTCAACCATGGGTCATTGGATGCAGTTGTTTTGCATGAGTTGTCTATTTGGCAATCTAAATCGTGATGAGACTGCTTATTTTTGCCCCATTGACACTAGGCCTCTAAAACCAAGGTTTATATAAAGAAATTTTCTGAGATAGTATATGGAAATATATCTATTTCATAAGCAGTATATTTTGTGATAGCAATGTTATAAGTAAGTCTTTTTTCAATCTGAGCTGACCTTGTTGCCAGGACTCCAAAATACAGTAAGTTGTGAGCCTGAGAGGTTTGATTTTTAAAGTTCTATGATTGGCACACTTAATATAACTAAAGTCCTGCTTATTGACTGTTGTAAATATAAAGCAATAGTAAATGCAATTAAAGCTGTGTAAATAGCACACTGATTGTGACCAAATCCATCTGTATTGTCGATTTAAGGTTCAAAACAGCATAATGCAAAAACTATATGATTCAAACAGCCATCTAAACAGCTTTACATTAAAGAAAAAAGTTGTTTTAGTGATAGGTAGTTCCTTAAATTATTTAATACAGGTATTGTATATAAAGAAGGATGTTTCTATGGGTAAAGGATTTTTGAAACAACTAAAAAATAAAGGTGAGGGTAGAAAAGGAAATCTGAAACTGATGAATCATATTAAGCAATAATTTGTACCTGTCCTACCTCATTTAGAGATCAATTAGAAATGACCCTTTAATTAAGCAGACACAAAGCTGTCCACGGGTGATGCTGAGAAACTAGTCCATGCATTTGTTACTTCAAGGCTGGACTATTGTAATTCTTCATTATCAGGAAGTCCATAAACTGTAGTTAAAAGCCTCCTAGCTTCTCTTCATTGGCTATAAATTGGGGGGGGGAGTTACCTTTTATGGGGAATTTTCTGCAAATTATGATTTGCTTTAAACACATGCTGTACTGAACTTTATTTTCCTTTTACTCCACTCTCCTCTATTCAAAAATGTATGGTAAACTAATAAACATAAACAATTAGAAGCAGCAGTTGATTCTAAGTTTGCTCTAGTGTGAGTCGGCAGCTTTAAGACTCCTGAATAAATGTTAAAACGTTTTTCAAAAAAACCTGAGTAAAAGTGTGGTTGCCTCTGATTTAAGTCTCATTTCTGTGAGAATTTGCACTGGGTACCTGTAATATTTTCTGGAAGGATTACCTTGATGGTCAGCAAACTAATTGGGAGGGTCAAATTAATTTCATATGTAGTTGATAAAATGAATTCTGAATCTAAATTGTTCAAATTTTCTGACTATGCAGACTCAGTGGCTGCAACCTCTCAGAGAAAAGTTGTGAAGCACTATCCTCAGTTCTCAGCTCCCAGTCCTCTAGAGTCACAAACCTGGATCTAAGTAACAATGATCTCAAGGATTTGGGAATGCAGCTTCTGTTTGCGGAATGGAAGACTTCAAAGTACATCCTGGAAACTCTGAGGTAAGAATAAAATATGTGGAAAAAATGTTCCTATTTAAAAAATAATTTCTTGTTTAAGGCTAGTTCAATTAGTTTTATTCTTTACTTTTACATATGTATCAGAAATCACAACTGATCACACATACGTTATTCTTTATAAGAAAAGTCAAATTACCTATTGAGAGAAGGAAATCAGCCCATATCAATTAAATACACAAATGTGTGACAAGAGCCTGTATAATTATTTGCTAGTATGTTTCAACCCAGTCTCATGGGAAAATGTACCCCCACTACGTTGGTCCACACTGCAAAACGTAGTGGAGGTACATTAATGGCCATTTTTTTGTGGTACTTTTACATTTCTTCTGCCTATACCCTTTCTATTGTTTTACGTCCTAGTCACGTGACTTTCAAGATTCCAGCTGAGAGAAGAAAAAAAATATTTATATGGCCGACATTCGCTCATTTTTTTGTGGAAAGATTAATAACTTGAGTTTGTTTTTGCATTAAAATGAGTTTTGATTACATTTCTAGTGAGAAATGTATACTGACTTTTGTACTTTATATAACCTTCTTCCTTTTTATCTTCATTCCACCTTTTTTGCCATTTTTCAATTTCTTTCCTCTTAATAAATGATTTTCCTAGATTTCCTAGATTTCTCACTAGAAATGTAATCAA
>NW_015150518.1:1758434-1768246 GCF_000732505.1 Cyprinodon variegatus | reverse complement strand
ATAATAATAATAATAATATTTTTTTAAAGCAGTTAATGATTCCAACAAGGAAACTCATATTATAATTACCTTAAAATATATTCTGACGGTTCTAAGAATTTAAAAGGGTGTGTGGGAATAGGAATATATGTACCAGAGTTCAAAATACACATTTCTAAAAGAATTTCAAATCAACTATCTGTTTTCACAGCAGAGATGGTGGCAGTTATACTGAGTTTACAATGGGTTGAGGAGGTCAGACCCTACAGGGTGGTGGTCTGCACGGATTCCAAAGCAGTTTTAGAAAGTATTCAGGGAGAAGGAAATAATTGGAAAGATTTAGTATTAGAAATTCAGTACAGTTTATTTAGATTATACAGGAGTGGCATTGATATTTGGTTTTGTTGGGTTCCAGCACATGAAGGAGTAAAAGGAAAGGAAAAGGCAGACTGCAGTGTGGACCAACGTAGTGGAGGTACATTTTCCCATGAGACTGGGTTGTATGTTTTTACTCTCAAAGAAAATAAAAAAATTGAAAACCACATGAAAAAGTCAAGAAGTTCTTCTTTTTTTTTTGGTCCATGTGTAATAAAGCTTCTTCTCTTTGTACAACAGCAGCTTTCATAGAGTCCCATGAATCCTTTGAATTGCTCGATATATGAAGCTATGTTCAGGATTGTCTTAATGTTTCCTCCTGGTCTCCTTCAACTTTTGATTCAGTTCTTTTTGCAGTATTCTTATAATTGTATTTATTTAATTTTTTTCATTAAACAGATTTGATTTTATACTTTTAATACAGTTCTTTACATATGTAAGGTTTGTTGTTTGAAAATACTTGAACCACCTTTTTGGAGGCACATTACTAACACAGAATCTTATATAGTATGTTAAAAATCAAAACCTGGGCTATGAAAAAAGTCTCAGTTTTTACATAAAAAAAGAGTCAATTAGGGTGTTAGGACATCTTAAGACCAAACTTAATCAAATATGGTTTTATAAGTATGGATTGAGTATACTGCATTTTGGTCAGCGTTAAATAGAGATTAGTTTAATTTTGCTTTGAATGCCTTTTTTGTTTCCATACCATTAATCTATAACCCTTTTGTCAGGACTCTAGTGCACTTGACATACTGTTCAGAATGAGGGAGAGATAACTCCATCCTAAAGTTATTAAAAAAAACTTTACCTCTATGATTCTGAATTACTAAAGCATTATAATAACCAAAAGCAATAAAGGAAAATGCTAGTTAATGGTTCAATGATGAATCGTTAAAGGCTATTAGCCCCTAATATTTAAAACAAACAATTGGGCTTAACACTTATCAATTATCAATGAAAAGAGGCAGGTAATCAGTCCGGACTGAGTTAATTTGACTTGCAAATGTTAATACCCTTAATTATGATCATGATTGGAGTTTCTAATGATCAGCCAGTAAACATAAAAGGGATGGTGTCTCTGTATATCGGCTTTTAACTTATAAAAGATAATTCAATAACATTTGGAGACAAATTGAACACTGATATGGAATAACCGAATACCACAATTAAGCTATTTTGAATTTATTGCCAATAATTTCTTATGACAGCAATAGACAGGTTACAATGTTTGGTTAATGGCACTGCTTGAACATACTACAAACTACTAGGATAAACAATAAAAGAAAACAAAGCAGTAAACTGGGTGATTTTGAGGTAGTTAGTCCTCATGGTAGCAAAATTAGTAATCCTATAAAGTAGCTTTCGATAAGTTAGTTTGGTATGCCAGAATTGATTTAGGTCTCTGTGATTATCAGCGTGCTCCACTCCCAACTCTCAAAACCTAACTTGGTGTTGGCGTGAAGGTCTTCCATCTTATATATCGGAGACAGGGCATTGCATAGCAGAACCATAGGCAAGGGTAAATGGGCAAGAAGCTTATTTTCTTGTTGGGAAATTTGACATTTTGACAGAAGTCTTAAGATAATGATTGTAACAAAGATTGTGCAAGTGCTGGGTAACATTTTCTTTTTTTATTGTATGAAATCAAAGACTGCATTTACATTTGTTAGTATACTTTATACTGTGTTACCTTAACTAAAAATAATCAGATACATCAAGCAAAGAATTTTATATCAGTTTATTCTAAGACAGGTAACCAGGTTGCGATTCGCCATGATGGTCTACCATCTTAAAAATACAGACTCCGGTAAGGGATAAAATAGTCCTAAGGGGTGGAATAACAAGTTGGATTGAACCATCCCCAAGAAAGCGAAAAAGACAAGGTTGCTTGTCACAGTAAATGCCAGCTTGTAGAGACTTCACTTTTGATGACATGGTTACATCTGCTTTGTCAGGGCAGTTGACACACAGCAGTGACGTGCTTGAGTTTAGTGTTCGTTCAGTATAAAATGGATGCTTTCAAAATTTAAATTTAAAACATTAAAGGTAATGGCAGCAATGGCACACTATTCCAGGTCGACACATAGGACTACCGCATTGTACAATGCGATTGCAATCATTGTAGAGTTTCTTAAAAGAAACATTTTGTAAAAATACTTTGATACAATACAAAAAAATATTTATACATCTTTATAATAAAAAACATCAGAGGTTAAATATGAAAACAATAAGTTATTACAAGACCACGTGCCAAAATCACTATACAGCCATTCTGAAATGAAGCAACAGAGGCCCCCTCTCAAACTGTGCAAACTTCTCGCATAAGCGACATCATCTGCTCTCTAAATATGAAAAATTGTTTAATTTTTTTGAATGCTAATGTTCATTTTTGACATTTTAAAACTTTTTTGAATTCAACCTTTGTTTTCTTCTCATACCTATTTTTAAAGGAAAGTTAAATGACCAAAAGATACACAGACCAATTTAAATGTATGTTATATGTATGAAATGAAGTCAGTAAAATTGAAATGATTAAAAAAATAATTTAACTTTCTTTAGTTTGAACTGCTGCAATCTCTCAGGGAAAAGCTGTGAAGTTCTTTCTTCAGTTCTTGGCTCTCAAGCTTTGAGTCTAAAAGAACTGGACCTGAGTAACAACGACCTGCAGGATTCGGGAGTGAAGCTTTTATCTGTTGTACTGGAGAGTCCACACTGCAAGCTAGAAATTCTCAGGTGAGGCAAGAAGCATTCTATATCCTGTTTGTTTATTTTTTATATCATTTTTCCAGTTTACTTTGTAGCCTTTATATTATTTCATAAGCTGTTATACTCAAATCAGAGCAATGGCGTAACGAAACAACAATTTTTAAGCAACATTATCTGGGTGGGCCTCATATGAAGTACAACACCCCATCAGCTTTTTCTCTGGTTTTCAAGAGTTTTGCATAAATTGTTTATTATCTAAGCTATTATTTATTAATCTAAGCTACTGGTTTCTAGATTAATCTAAATACTGAAACCATTTGAATATTTTCTTATCTCAACTTTTTATGGAAAAAAGCTGACCTTTCTGTGTGTAGATTGTCGGGATGTTTAATCACAGAAGACGGCTGTTCTTCTCTGGCCGATGCTCTGAGTTTGAGCCATTCCAACCTGAAAGAGCTGGATCTGAGCTACAACCATCTTGGAGAGCATGGACAGACGGAGTTGGTGGTTGCACTTTCTGATCCCAGGTTTAGACTAAACACTCTCAGGTATGGAGATAATTGGTGCAGAAACTATTTGATGGAGGAGAAATATAAAAAAAAAACACATCCAGTGTATAGCCGCTCTAGTCCCCTATGCCTAGGAAGGCATAGGGGACAGCAGAACTTTATCAGAAAAGGACATGCAATAAAAGTCTAAATATTGTTACTGGTAAATATTCCATATAGACGTACTTCCCCCGAACTATTTAGAGGTCAGAACACAGATTTTTTTTTTTCCAAAACTGAAAAAATAATCTTGTAAGGAGTCTTAAAGATGGACAGGCATGTTCTGAGCATGACCATAATTAATGTGATAAATTGGTTTTTTATTTGTACAAAGTTAACAAATAATTCTTCGTTTTTTATAATAATTACAGTGTATGCTTGTTTCTCCATTTACACCAACCCTCTGAGACCAATCCGTGTCTAGTTCAGACTGAGCTTGGATCAGTTAACCGTGCCAAGCTTGGCTCTTACGACCATTTACACTTCACATTAGCACAGTTCCTCGCCTCCTATCAAAGGTCCATGATGCTGCAGCTCTCAAGGCGGGAATTAGGCAAACAAAAATAGTGGCCCCCTTAACACTCAGGAACTTATGTTTATAATATTATTGAAATTTCGTTGTTTGCGAAATGTCAGTTGAAGGAGGCTTCTTTCTCGGCCTCGGCATCATCCCAGGTCCCATCATGCTCTTTTGATGAAATTTATAGTTAATAGGCTGAGATGAAGTTTGTGTTGTGAACAGATGAAGAGATCTTTAAATTGCAAAGCGGGACATGCCGGAAAACCTGTAAAATAAGTCAGCTGACTGTAAAATGGCTAATGTAAATGGGGTATAAGTTATACTTAATATTGCATTGCTTAATTAATTATAAATTTATATTGAATGAAACTGCATTAAACATAATGTAAGCAAGAGCTACAAATATTTATACACAGCCTGATCACAGGCCTACATGTTATAAAAAACATGGTTTAGTTTTTCACCCTCTCATTTATATACTATATTATTTCCCCTGCTAATTGTATTGGCAAAAGGCATTGGACACAATCTGACTCGCAGCCAGCTTGATTGTGCCCAAAACTATTCTTTCTCTGTGGAAAGTGTGGACTTAAATGTTGATCTTTCCAGTAATGCCTTTAAGGTGTATTTACATCTAATGCAAATAAGATGTAAACATGGGAGTTTACAATTTACAGTAGTAGCCATTCCAAATGTCCCCCCTTTCCTTGATGGGCCCATGGCTGGTCCCCTACAATTCATTTTTAAATAACTAAAATATTCTTTCTCTCATGAAGAAGAAGAAGAGAAGCATCATTTCCTGGTCAGACCCTGTAATTGAGTGAAAGGGTGGAGTCAGATTAAAGAAATATGCACGCCCAGGAGAAGGCCGGTGGCTGGAAGTTGGAGGGGATTTTGCTGCCATTCGGCTAACTTTTCACTGGGGAAGTCCATTTTGAATGGCTGCAACTATATATAATAAATTTTACAACGAATTGGCTAAGGACTGCTGCTGAGTGGAATTAAGCAGAGCTTGGGATTAAAGCAAAGGAAATAGAGCAAAATAAGGGCAACGGAGCCTCTTGCAAAGATGGAGGAGTTGAAAACTGGGAACTATATGTGTCACAAATACCAAAGAGGCACTAGATGTGGCTGTGATATAGGGGGAAGGAGCACAGTGGAGACAAGGTAAAAAAAAAAAAACATAATAATGTTCACAAACCAGGAACTAGTAAATACTCTTAAGAGGTTTTTAGGTGACTTAAAAAAAACAGTAAAACTTTAACCCAAAACCTAGTGTAGGGAAGGCTTGTTATGGTTGTCCTTTGGTCTGCTATTTGAGTAAGGTTCAACACACAACACAGAAACATTCTTCGTCATCGGATGATGATTCTTTGATACATTGATTCCATTTTTGGTTTTCTTTTCTTATTTATCCTTTTAAAGCAAGAGTTTTTTCGTTCTTTGAGTTAGTTTGTTTTCTCTTTTAATTCTCTGTTCAAAAGGAGAATCAGTGAAAATGGAACTGGAGATTAGTTTTCTTCTTTGGTTCTTCACTTGAGGTCCAGCTTTTGGGAATGGATGCTGCCCCATTAATGTATGTCTGAGTGTTCTGTCTCCAGAACTTATTGATGATTCCAAAGAAAGATAGTTAGCATGAAACTAAGGGATTTCTGCTGCATTGCACAGCATCCCCAGAGAATGCACTTCATTCTCAGTTAGTGTTGTTCGCTGTTTTAATACCAGTGTTGGATTAGGATTAGGCCAGTCTGTCACATTAGCTTGGACAAATGCAGTCTTAGGAAAAACATCTCTATCAAATGAAAAGATACCACTTTTCCTGAAACCAGCCTGAATATTCTCCACATTGCTACTAGAGGGAAAGCTTTGGCAATGATTTTTGGTATTCCATAGATGCTCATGGTTTTTTTCAGGATTACACAAGATGCATTCACCTGACGCAGTTTTGATATGCCTCTTCAATGAGCCGAAAACTGATAGATCAAGAGCCTCGAGATGGTGGGATGAGTCTCAACAAAGATGGAAAAAACCCTTGCTTCAAAAGGATAAAGAAAAAAATAAATCTCGACTATTACATGATTTTCTGACTTCATTTGAATCATTTATCCCATTTGTTTAGCACTTAATTTATTGTTGATGCTCTTATAGTGTTTTATAAATTAAGCTGACTTGACTTACCTAAAAATCCTGTTTTGCTTTTTCTAACTTCTGATCTGCTGTAAATAACTATTGGATTTAAATCTATCATCAAACTTTAAATCCTTCATATGCATTTTATTCCTATCGAAGCTTTACAGTTGTGGTGCTTTGTTTTGCTAAACTTTATGATGTCCATAACAAGTCAGTGATCTGTGTACTGAGCCATGTAATGTCCATGTTCGCACACTGAAAGAGATGATCTGACGCTCCTCCTCCTTTCAGGGTGGAGCCTAATGGAGTCCAGTGGATGACACCAGGTCTAAAGAAATGTAAGTTTTTTTATCATTTGACTCAACCATTTTTAAACTGACTTCACCCATTCAGGAGTAATCATCAAAGTCTTCATGAATTATTATTTACTGCAGCTGAAGTTTTTTCTCTTCGTCAGATTCCTGTCAACTCACTATCGACAGAAACACTTTGAACAGAGAGCTCATACTGTCTGACAACCGCAGGAAAGTGACCCGCATGGGGAAGAGTTTGTCTTATGCTGATCACCCAGACAGATTTGATGTTCCTCAGCTGCTGTGCAAACCTGGTCTCACTGGTCGTTGTTACTGGGAGGTTGAGGGAAAAGGAGAAGTGGATATATCTGTGAGCTACAAGGGAATCGGAAGGAAAGGATACAAGAATGATTGCTGGTTTGGGAAGAATCAACATTCCTGGAGTCTGTCCTACTCTGATACTGGTTATTCCGTCTGGCACAATGCCAAAAAAACAACCGTATCCTTCTCAACCGCTTCTTCCCATTCCACCTTCTATGTCACCAACAAGGTAGCAGTGTATTTAGACTTTCCAGCAGGTGTTCTTTCTTTTTTTAGAGTCTCATCTGACACCCTGATCCATCTGCACACCTTCAGCACCACATTCACTGAACCCCTTTATGCTGGATTTACAGTCTTTCCTAATTCATCAGTGTTCCTGTGCTGAGGTTGCAGAGAAACCATCTATCTGTTGAACACATTATTGATGGAAGCAACGGTCCTTTTGAGTTACCTGAATCACTAGAATCACTATAATAAAATGATTTGTTAGAGATAATCATTCACCAAACCCTTCTGCTAATGCATCTAGTTTTGCTTTTGCGATTAAAATGAACGTCTTGGTCACATAAGGACTCACGCTGGCAGCCAACACTGGGCTGTGTGTAACAGCGGTTACAGGTCAGGCACAGTTAAACAGTTTCCAACCAGACTATTTGGGTTGTTGACTTTTTTATCAGTTGACGTGTTTATTGTTGTGTTAAACAAGCTCACATGAAATTAATGGTGACCACATGGTACCCTATGCTGGCATGTCTTGAGCTGTTGTACATAAAGCTGAAAAAAAAAAAAAAAACTTAATTTCTCTAATGGTTCAATCCTTATGAGTACAGAAGCCGAGAGCGGTCGTACTCGACTTTTTTTTGCTTTGCCTTATTGAGTTATTTGTATTACAATCTCGTTGTCATGGTTAAACCATTAATTGTTTTCTCAAGATAGCAACATAATTATCTTGTGATCACAAGAAAACAGTAATTGATATCTTCAGATAACGAGATAATGAACCTGTATAAGTAATGAATGAGGCTGGCCAACAGCCCTGGATTCCCAGTCCATCCATGCCTGCGGTGCCGGTGGTTGTGCAGTCACTGTACCACGTGGGCACAAATAATCAGTTTTTTAGTTTCCTTTTTCGTTTGACTCATCGTCAGGTTGTGGTGAATGATTGGATTGCATAGGACGCAGTAGAAACAAACGGACAGGTTTTTATTTGTTGTTTTTATAAAAATCTTTAATCAGGACTAATTTTGGTGGTTAATACATCTTATACCTGTTACAGGGGTAACACTGGGGCTGTTCAGAAAACACCCGGTGCTAGACCCTGGAGGCATAGGTATAATTGCTTATGAAATGGAAGTGGAAGCAAATCATCAAACAAACAACATCGTCTTGTTACCTTAAAGTTAAACACAGTATTATTTACAGGATTACACATTGGCTTCCATGACTTGTAAATCATCTCCCGCTGTTGTGGTATTGAAGGATGAAATCAGTTTTAACACACACCAATCACCTCGTTATCACGAGAAAATGGCCTCGTTATCTTCAGAAAACGAGAAAATTTACTTGTTTCTCCAGAAACCCCCTTGAAGAAGTATCAGAGGGACTTCCTTATATGAGTCAAACAAGCTAAAGCAGCTGGGTTGTCTTCAGCTTGACTATTTCCTCATACAATCCCTGAAGGTTAAGGATAAACTAATTAACTGAAGAGCTATTGATTTCTAATTAGGCAAAGGATTTAATGAAATATGAACAAATGTTCAGTTTGACTGTAATTTTGTATTATGAAATGGTTTGAACACATTCCAATTGTTCTAAATTAGTTAAAAGCTAATTTGACCTCATTCCAAACTCAATTAAGACAAACTTTCATTCACAGAAATGATATTAATGCCAAACTGGGATATCGTTGCATCATTTTATTGATTATGGTTTTAAACTCATTTTCATTCCTTTTTCCTTGTGTATATATAGAATAGCTATTTGAGTTGAGTTTCATTAGTAGTCAGGAGTAAAATATGTTTGACTTGGAGTTGAATTAATATTGCTAATAAATTCTTACATTTTGAGTGGAAGTTGTTGTAAATTTATTCCATATGTGTTTAGGAATAACTGTTTGACACCCATATATTTTCTATTCAGACTTTCATTTGTTGTCTTAAAGTTGCTCTTGTGTTCACACAACACAAAATATTTGATTAACTGACGTACTGTAAATGACATCACTCATCTTTTATAAACATGTCGTCATATGTTACTCGGTGATGATCTGCAATATGGGGATATCGGTGATGAGGTGTGTGGACCTGTGCCATAGTGTTTTTTTCTTTGGGTCAGAACATTTTAATTTGGCTCTTATTTGACCAGAGAACCTTCCTCCATCCAGAAGATTTTTCATCTGTTTTACCATTTCAGAGGAACCATTGCCCTCAATTTCTTTGATGCCACCTCAGGTTTCTGGATTCAATTTCAAAAAGGGTAAGGGATAGATTTCCCTCCTTTGCCAGTTGTAACTTCTTTTCCATTTGAAACCATATCTGAAGACCAAGCTACTGAAATCTCTGCTTGTGTAATTACATCTTCTACTGCCAAGTATTGTACTGATATACATCCTGATCTGGAGAATTAATCTTATTGTCAGGTTCCATCTAAATGAACAGCAGATTTATTAAAATATTGCTTCATAGGGGTCTGCTATTTCAAAAATGGGTCACTGTACCAAGACATTAAGGCCGGTTTTATTTTATGGCAAACAGTTTCCTGTAAAATGGCACATGATGAAAGTGGTCTTTTTTGGGGTAAAAAAAAGATACCAAAAGTTTTTAAAATATTTATTTTGGACTCATAAGATATGTTGCTGATTACATTAGAATTATTCATGTGTGTCATGTGTGAAGAAACCCCTAATCTGTCAATCCAGTCCCATTAAAACCCATTTCT
>NW_015150518.1:1744391-1756015 GCF_000732505.1 Cyprinodon variegatus | reverse complement strand
GTTATTATTTATTTAATAAATTTATATTTGAGAAGAAAATTATCCATTTGGCCAATTCTGTTTTGTAAGTGTGAGTCTGGGTTAAGAGTTTAAAGACATACTGTATGTGTAAGTGCCTCTGAGCAATTGAAAAAAACTAACTATCTGGAAAGTATTCACTGCCTGTAACAGATATACATGGTCAAGAAATACCAATGCAGTGGTGAGTGCATTGACTCAGTTTATTTCTGTGTTTGATATTGCAAAGAAAATACATGCTGACCAGGGTTCAAGTTTTTCTTCTTACATTTTTGTGGAAGTGCTAAAAGTCCTGCACATGTCATAATCTAAAAGCCAGGCTTTTTTGGAAAGGTGTAATGAGACCCTTAAATTTATTTTGCGTACACATTGCCAAGAGCTAGGTTAAGAATGGAAAGATTACCTGATTTTGGCTGCCACAGATGCAGTACAGGAAAATACAGGATTCTCTCCCAATGAGTTTGTGTTTGGTCATAAAGTGCAAGGACCCTTAGCTTTGTTAAATGATACCTGTGTTGATTCTGAACCACTTTAAAACTTGCTTTTACAGTAGACATCGACTGTTTGTACACTCAACGGAAATGTGAACGCAACACTTTTGGTTTTGCTCCAATTTTTTATGAGTTGAACTCAAAGATCTATAACTTATTCCACAGCCACAATATCATTTGATAGAAAGCCGACCTTGTAATTGTCTTTAAATGCTTGTCGAGGTTCAAGTCTGAATCCAGCACTACACCTAGATTTGTTCTGGCTCTTATGATCCACAAACAGAGTGGTTTGAGAGGGAAAGACTCCCTCCTCTATTTGCTAACAGTGATCCATGCTGCAGAATTCTCATCCACGGTAGCTGAGCACACTTTGTACTTTCACCTGCAGAGGAAACAATTCATCCATCTGCACCTCAACTTGGATTCTCCTTTACATAAGGTCAGCTGGCCCTCCCCAATTTGGGCCATCTTCTTTGCTTCATGTCAGCGTCCTTCAGTCATTTTGCAGTCAGATGGCAGGGTGGAGCTGCAAAGCCTGCCATCAGCTTCTGTACGTCTACTCTCTGTCCACTAGATGGAACAATGGAGCAACATTTCTGCTCACAGTCAAACAGTAATTTATCATCTCTATACTTTTTAATCCATTGCATTGACTCAGTTTGATGTGAGAAAACATTTAAACTGATAGACGACAAAGCGAATTAAACAGTAAAATATAAGAAAATAAAAGAAGAATCAAAGCAACAAGATAAAAAAAATCAACTAATGATACTTCAATTAACAGTGAAACTTCAACAGTCAAAATTCAGTTCTAAACTAATGGGTTTTTAATTTCTAATTCAAAGAACTCAGGCTTTCAGCTGTTTTCCAGTCTTCTGTGAGTTCTTCCAGATCAGTGGAGCATAGAAACTAAATGCTGTGTCTCCATGTTTGGTTCTATTTCTGGGTGGATAGAGGTGTCTTAATATCCTCTGCCAGGAGGAGATAAATAAAGAATGAAAATATATTTTTCTTTTTTATCATGATCGAAAACAGACAGTTTACTTATCAAATGATATGCAACCTCTGGAAACAAGTAGCAAAACATCTTTTGTAATATCTGGCAACAAACTGACTTAGACATGATGTTAAAGGAATGAAGAAATTCCAGTTTGCCTGTAAATACTGGCTGAAAATGCTGCAGCTACACAGACAACAGTTTTTGTCCCTGCATATACGAATGGTATATAGTTTAATTTAACAAAACAAAACAGAAAGAAAAGCTAGCATGATTTGAGATTCCGATTCATAAATAATCTAAAAGTCCTGCAGATTAAGCTTTCAGCAGCAGACGAATTACACGTCATTCTGATAACAAGAGATGGTGTTTCCAAACATCAGAGAGCAGAAACAAACAGAAAAGTTCATGTCTGAAGCAAAGAAAACTTACAAACTTACTTACTTTGTTCTGTGTTGAAGAAGAGGACTATGAACACAGCAGTGTGAGATAGAAATGAGGTCTTGGCAGAAATGCCTCGCAATGTCATCTCTAATTGGAGCCAAATAGGCAGGGCAGCAACAGAAGTATTTGTTTTAATTATGCTGACATGACTCATGTTCTGAAACACAAACAATGGAAAGTATTTGAATGATTTCAAAACAGTGAAAAGGAAAAACTAAATTTAACCCAGTTAAGTGTTCACTACTGAAATGTATGTAATCTGACTGGTCAGACTGATAAAACTGGTCAGAGGTGTTTAAATACTTTCATTTACTAACTCTACCTTGTATATTTTACTTTTTATATTTTTTATCCATATTTTTGTCTATTTTTCACGTGCCTTATACCCACAGTGTTTTTAGAGATTTTTATAATTTTATTTACCTTTATCCATATTATATGTTTCATGTTGCATGATTGTACCATAAAAAATTCCTAGTTTGTGAACTCCTTCACTAACAATGGCAATAAACCTGTTTCTGATTCAGATTTTTTCCTTTATGCTGAAAATAAACCATATAGCAAACTGTACTGTAATCTCCCTCAAATGCAAAGCCTTTGCATCAGCTTTTACAGGTAAACAGTTAGTGATGATAAGATGAGTCATCATAAAGCCTGTGCATTATTTTCAATCTGGCAGCCCCAACTGTAATTGTGCAAATCATTCACAGATTTCATAAATTTGCAGCTTGGAATAAACTTCTTCACAGTGCAGTATAACAACATTTGCTATCTGACTATACTCACACTTTACATCCTCAAAAACAGGTTGGGGTCTTTAACAATGACGTCTTGCAACATAATTAATACAGGTAGCTGCAACAGAAGAAGAAGAAACTTCTGTTTTTGTGTAGTGGATGTAGTGTGAAAATCTCTGAGGAAAGATTTCAGTCTGTTAGGAATCCAGTTTGAGTGGGTTGTTTTTGTGTTTTCTGTTTCCACCACTAGATGGTGCCCTGTCTTCGTTTGGGCCTCCTCGCACACCTGCGGCTCGTTGGGTCATCACCAGAGGAGTATTTGAGAAGTGGGCTGTCACTACCAGAGTGTTTGCCAGTATTGGGTACTCTAGCCAAACTGAGATTAGCTGAGTCTAACCTTTAGCCTTGTCTTTCTGAGTCTAAGCTTGCTTTGTCTTTATTCTCCCACAGGAAGCTTTCCTCATCCACTGGATAAGCCTGGACCTACTACCCCCCTGGAAGGATAAACTGAGTCACAATTGAGCAAGGGGAAACCTCCACATGATCCGTTCAGAGTCCTCTTCAGGAAAACCCGGTGACAGTCTGCTCCTGTACTCTTCTGGACCCAACGTCAGTCTGCCTGTCCGCCCTCTTACAACTTCTTTCATCTCTGGATAAGACCCCCAAAACTGGATCCAAAGATTAACCAAGAGTTCCCAAAACGTGAGTGCCTCTCCTGCAAATTACAAGCCTCAGTCTTTTTTCCTAAGGTCCCTGAATTGATCATTGTGATCTCCCCTTCAGAGTTTTCGGCTCACCAGTCCGCTGAGGTCCAACAGTGTTACACAGCTGAATATCTCTCAGTCTGTGTCTTTTTAAAACACAATAAACCTATTAACTTTTTCCCTTGGCTTCTGAGTGTTTTTCTTCATATGGGTCAGATCCTTAAAGCCCATCATGATACAGTCTTGCTGTGTCACTGCTTCAACTTGCTAACCACGACCAAAATATCAAACAGGTTTTCTTGTGACGCACATTTTTTTATCAGGAGCTACAGTAGCAGCCATTCAAAATGGCCCTTCCCCACCCAAATGGCAGCCGAATGGCAGTCCACATCGCTTCAACTCCCAGCAAAATCCCATCCTACTTTCAGCCACTGGAGTGACACCCTCTAGCATATTTTTTTTACTCTGACTCCACCCTTTCACTGAATTACAGGGTCTGACCAGGAGATGGCTCTTCTCTTTAGATCTTAAAGTCGTAGGGAAGCGGCTGTTCCAACGGTTGCAGTTCCGAATTCTCCCGAGTGGTGCCCGACTTTACACGAGTAAATAAAGTTAATCTGAATGGTAGATTATCAAGGGGGCGGAACTCAGTGGGAAAGTAAATGATTCCTATTTTTTATTTCAACCATTGCATACATTAGCTGTGAAATATGAATCAAGATGCTATGACTGAAAAAATCTGATTGAAAGATCGCCGTTGATATATGATTGGCCGAATTTAGGTGTTCAGGCTGACGTATAACTAACTGGCTTGCATGAGATAATAAAAAAATAAATAAATAAATAAATAAATAAAAAAAAGATTTTAACACAGGATTTTTTTAATGAAATTTTCCAACTTATTGTCTGATAAAGAGTACATTTATATTCATGTTTAAGCCAGAATGATTTTAAATTTGAGTATGACTTCCCTACAACTTCAATGTCCACAAATCATAACAGAAAGTAATATTTTAGTACAAAGATTGATGTTTAAAAAAGGAATTGTAGGGGACCAGCCAAGGAGCCATCAAGCAAAGTGGGGAAATTCTAATGGCTACTGCTGTATATACAGCTATAGATGAGAAGTACGTTTAAGTGATGTGGGATCCATAGGTTGTTGTCTCTGTGGATGTGTGTGATGGAAACAGTTTATATCTTATTGTTATGTTTGTTTTTGTTGTGATGTTTGCATTTTCCTTGTGTTAAAGATTTAGTGATTATTTGAATCAATTATCTAATAATTCAGATTGAACAGACTTTCCTTTATGCTTCAGCATGAGTAAAGTGTCTTAATAGTTAAAAAAAAACTACTCTATCTGGGCGTCATTATAGTTACATCAATGAGTTTACCCATTCACCACTAGAGGGAGACAAATCCATATCAATGAAAGGTCCAATGAGTTCACAGTTAAAGTATACCGGTTCTGTTAGAGATTAACTGAACATGGAGATTGTTTTACTGGCACTTTATTTTGTGGTTATTTTCATCCTCAGATGTAATCTCATCACCTTTTGTGTCACAGACTGGTTCAACCAGTCAGACCAGTCGGAAGACATTTTTGGTAATGAAGCGAGAGGCAACCAGCAGCTCTGTTCTCTGGGTTTATTTCCTTTCAGAACACCACCTTGAACCACATCATATAAAGTTTCTTTCTTTTTCTCTTAAGACTTTATCAAATTTTGTTGATATTAATTTAGATATTTTACACCCGGTCATTGTCTGAGTCTATCTTTTTTTAATCTACCTGACAACCAAGCTTCCTTTGCTCCATCACAGGTAAATATCCAACTCCTTCCAGGAAGCAGCTGAGTTAAAGTCTGGTCTGCTAACATCTATTTTTTTTTTTCTTCAACACTTTGGACTATTTACACAGAACGTAAGTTTACCTGTTTTCATACTAGAACTTGTCTTGATAAACTTTTCTGGTTGCTTCTGCTCTTTTAAGGTTGAAGAAAATTTTCACTTCTCATTTCAACAAGTTTAACTTAACCAGTTTCACTTGATTTGATGTTACTAAAAGATTGTTTCAAAGTGTTGAGTGTTGCTTTATGTAAAGTATGTTTTTTGTCTCAGTAAAAGGAAAGTTAATATGTTATCCTCTTGATTAATCTCTTTCTGTCTGCAGAGATCTAACTTGTCCTTATTTTTCCTGCTCTAAAGTCCCCTGAAAACTCACCAGTGATAATAAGTCTGATGATTTTAACACTGATTATAACCTGTTTTATGGAGTCAATATGGTGGAGTAAAGTGTCAATCTAAATTAAAGCAGTGCCAATGGATAGAAATATTCCTTTATTTCTCTATCTAGTGGGCTGCTAGTAGAAGTGAAGCAGCTGATTGCAGCTTCCTCATACTGTTGCATAACTGCTTTTAACTGAAGCTGATTAGAAGAGCCTATAAGAGGAGCTCATATATTTTTTAGCCCAAATTATGTAAATTATGACAAAATTTGATACACAGATGAAGGATTTCTGTTTCCTCCCCAGATAAAGGCAGAGAGTGTGTGTGAGCTGATGCTGAGGTGAATTCAGTGCCATGAATCAGTATGAGGACAGGGAAGAGGGAGTCCCTCTCCCCAAAACGTCTCTATGTGGAGAGCAGGAGACCCAGAGCAAAACTCAGAGGTGAGATCACCACCAACTTTCACACTATATGAGGCCAAATGAGACCTGCTCATAAAGCCGCTGCTGTTGTTCCTCAGTGCTTCATCAGATGCAACAGAGGCAGCTGAGTGTGGTACCAGTGTGATCTCACATACTGAAAGTGTTGCAGGACCAGCTGAGTTAGAGCTCTAGGTTCCAATATGTCACATTAGGAAAAACTCACCCACTTCATACAAATTTCCACAAAAATAAACTGAAGAAACTGGTCCTAACAATCAGTTTGGATTAATTAGACTGATGTTATTGTGGACAGCAGTGGTCAAGATGAACTGAAAAAGTTCTGTTTTCTAAGTAAGATTTAAACCACTCAAATACTGTGCCTCTTAGGCCAACACAATGTTTTAATCTGTGTAAGAGAATCTGATGATCTACAGTGTCGAACGCAGCACTCAAATCTAAAAGTAATAAAACTGCAACATTGCCTGAATCAACTGTTAAAAGAAGATCATTGTACACTCGAAGCAAAGCTGTTTCAGTACTGTGAGCAGCTTTAAACCCAGACTGAAATTTCTCAGTTATATTGTTATCTTTAAAAAACATTTCAAGCTGATTAAAAACTAATTTTTCAAGAACCTTGGATAAAAAAGGAAGTTTAGAAATGGGCCTAAAATTTGCAAGTACACTTGAGTCTAGATTGGATTTTTTAAGAAGGGGTTTGATCACAGCATCTTTAAGTATTGATGGGACACAGCCAGACTGCAATGAGGCATTTATCACCATTAAGATAAAAAGGCTGGAAGTGAGAAAAATGTCTTTTATCAGACGAGAAGGAAGACAATCCAAAGAATAATTTGACGGCCGCAGATGTCATTTCATCTAAAGAAACTGGCTGAAAATGGTCCAGAACAGCTGTGAATTGTGGCATTTCTTGGGAATCTAAATCTACCAAAGTATTCAACCCTCTAAGAGCTATATTTTTTTCTGTAAAAAACTCAGAGAAAGCCTCACAAAGTTCAACAGAGGCTACAGGGCCAGATGTAATCAAGGGATTAACAATCCTATCCAGAACACTGAAAATGACTTGAGTCCTATGCTTATTGGAAGCTACAAGATTAATGAAATATTTAGATTTTTCTAATTTGACATTGTTCTGATAATTAAATAAACTGTCTTTAAAATTTCAAACGAAACCTGCAATTTATCTTTTTTTCCACCACCTCTCAGCACGCCTGCATTCCTGTCTGAGTGCACGAGTGGTTTCATTAAGCCACGGCTCTAAAAGTTTCTTTTTTTTAGCTTTTCTAATTTTCAAGGGAGCTACTGTGTTTAGAGCATTTGAACAAGCATTATTAAAATGTAGAATAAGAGTTTCAATATCAAGACTGCTATCAGTAGGGAATGTAGTATTAGCAAGGACTGTATTTAGTTGAAGAGCAGTGTCAGAGTTTATAGTTCGAGAAAGTAGGGGTTTAGTATTGTTTGTATCCACAGAAGATAAAATATTAATAGAAAATAAAACAGGCAAATGATCAGAAATACATGTCTGAAGGATTTCAATGGTATCCAAACAAAGTCCATGTGATAACACCAAGTCCAGAGTATGTCCCTTTAAGTGTGTTGGCCCAACCACAGATTGTGTTAAATGGAAAGAGTTAATGAAGTCCAAAAAGTCCTTCACCAGAGGTTTATCTGGACAACATATGTGGATATTAAAATCACATTCAATTAAAATATGATCATACTCTAAAAAAATCCATGCCATAAGTTCAGAGAATTCATTAATAAAATCCTTACTGAACCTTGGCTGGTGGTAAACAACCACACACAGGATCGGTTCAGTTAATTTCACTTCAAAAACTTGGATCTCAAAACTGGAAAATTAATTTGTAGATACTTGTTGACAGTGGAAACTGGATTTAAAGATTGTAGCCAGACCTCCACCTTTGCCAGTCAATCGGGGAGAATTTATAAAAGCACAATTCTGAGGTAGAAGTTCAGAAAACGGGAACAACTGACCGTCTTGTGGCCAAAAATAGTAGAGAATTCTGTGTTCATGTAAAGGAATTAAAACAAATCTCTCTGTAGTTTATGGTCATAGGCTGAAGGCCACTATATTAGCTTCAGAATGCTCTCTGTTAACCTTTCAACTCATCACAGAATGCATTTATTATCCAAAGCTTCACAAAACTGTCAGTTGTGAATAAAGCAGATGCTGACGTTTAAAAAATGATCTAGGTAAAGCACCAAAATCTGCCAACATTGCTGCTAAATCGTGCAGCACAGCACTGATGCATGGCTACTGTATACATGACTGAATGGGAAAACATTTGAGATGACACACTCTTGCATATTATTTTACTCTGACTCCACCCTTTCACTGAATTACAGGGTCTGGTCAGGAGATGATGCTTCTCTTTGATCTTAATGTCCACAAATCATGACAGAAATAATATTTTAGTGCAAAGATTGATGTTTAAAAAGGAATTGTAGGGGACCAGACAAGGGGCCATCAAGGAAAGTGCTGAAATGTTTAATGGCTGCCACTGTAATAAGTCAGCAAGATTTTTGCTGGACTGTGATGCATAGTTACTTCTGTCCCACAAATTGAGTTGGTCAAATTAGAAACAAAGTCAAGGCAAATATTCACTGGTGTAAAGGCCAACGGAAGCAGAGCTGAAGACATTTCTTAGAGCCCTAAGTCATGCAACCTTTAAACGATGCTCTTCAAAAAGAATAGATTAAATATTTAAATTCAGAATATGATGGAAACTAAGTTTAATGTAAAAGTGCAAAATGTCTGGTTTCTATGTCTACTGTGAGAAGCCTGACATGTTCAGATATCAGTTGAATGTACACTAAACATTAAAATGTTGCCAGTGGATATTTTGGAAAATGGATTTTGATTTTTTTTTTTTGCTACATTAATTTAATATTTATAATCAATAATGTCTTGTATTTTTATTTTAAATATATGTTTTTATTTAAAATAACATTACTAGCACATCCAATCAGTTTCAGTGCAATATTTTTAAACCAGATGGTATGATCCAATAATTATTAAGTACTTTAATAATTTTGTATGACTACTTTTTTACTTTGACTTGAGTGAAAACATAGTTTAAGTAGAAGTATTCTTACTAAAGTACAATTTTTGTGTACGCTATCTACTTCTGCCTATAAGAAACTTGGTTACAACCCAATGGTGCTCAAACATTATCCCTTGAATAGTGAATGAATTAAAGGCTTATAATTTTCATTCATATTAGATGGTAGTTTTTCTTTGACTTATTTTATGAGAAGTTCGTAACAAGTGATGTTTCAAAAACAATTTAACATAATTTTTAAACTGAAGCATTCAAATTAAGCACAAAAAACATTTCCAGGGTTTATTATGGTTTAAAGTTTTTCTAATTTATATTTTTAATTCAGACATTTTTTATCAAGACGTTTTGTAATGTTCACAGAATCCAGAGAGGAACATCTGAACCTGGACCTGGAAAAATGTCCTTAAAGAGCAATGATTCAAAGGAAAATTGGATTGATTTTAAATCTTCTAAATCTCAGCCAGTAGAGATTTGAGCTGTACACTCCTGTAACACTAAGTCTGTCAGATTTTCCTTTTTTAAAAATATTGTTATGACATTTATGTAACATGAGCTAAATTTGTCAGTTGTTTCTTTGCCGATATTCCAAAAATTTTTATATTTTCATATTTTGAGTTTCAGTTCTGAGGGTTTCTTGTACTTTAAGGGTTTACTCTAAGGATGCTACATTTTTTTTCTGTTCCAAGTGTCTCACAAAAATTTCATTATACAGTAGTATCAGTATGACAGTGAAGGTAATTGATCTTAATATTTGTCTGTAACAAATAATTGCTGTTTTTTATAAAAGAAATTCTATAAAAATCATTTTGTTTTTAGTAGGATCCAGAGAGTCACATCTGAACTTGAAAGGGGACCCAGCAATCTGTCCTTTAGGAGCAACGATTCAAAGGAAATTTTTGGTCATTTTAAATCTTCTCCTGATCCAACAACAGAAAGGTAAGCTGGATGTAACTGCTGCCCTTTCTCATCATCTCTATGTTTATTTGTTTGCTTTAGGCGCCATGGATCATTCATTTTAATGATAGGCAGGTTCTAACCAATCAGAGCAATGACTGACCTTGTTTATTTGAAGTATTTATGTATTTGTCAAAACATTTTACATGAAATATAAAGGGAATATTGTCAATTAAAGTTATTTACCCTGTCCAAATTCCCACTTTAAGGGGTGATTTTAATAGTTTTGTGTAAAAGGTATTTCTTCTACATGAAATGACTACAAGTACTTTTTTTCCCACTTAGTGGTGCTTAAACTTTGATTTAACTTCAAACATAGATGCTATAAAGACTCTTGATTTTTGTTCATGTAATATGATGATACTTTTTTACTTTTTTTAACAAGATGTTTAAAAATAATTAATTCAAATGAAGTCTGAAAACATTTAAAGGCCTAGCTCAAATGATCTCCCGGGGAAAGTGGGTCCAAACTTCCTGTTTGAACCCCAGCTCCGCTTGAGGCTCTGTTGCTCCTTCCAGTGAGAGAAGGTCCGAGAAATCCAGTTTGCAGGATGACTTCCTGCTGAGAGGCAAAGACAAAAACAATGTTAAAACTCAGGTTGACAAGAACTTTTTTACATTTTTTACAAGATGTTTAAAAATAATTCATTCAAATGAAGTCTGAAAACATTTAAAGGACCTAATTGTAGTTAGTGCTTATTATTTGTAATTAATTAATTAATTCAGATATTTGAGGTTTTGTAATGTTCACAGGATTCAGGCAGTCACACCTGGACCTGAAGCTCAGCCCAGAAATTGGTCCTACAAGAGTAATGATTCTAAGGAAAACTGGATTGATTTTAAATCTTCTCAGTCAGCAGAGAGGTGAGCTGTACACTCCTGTATCTCTCTTACATAAGTCGGTCTCAAATGTTTTCTTCATTATGACATTATGTTACAGAAGTTAAAATCTGTCAATTTATTTCTTCACCGACCCAACAAAAATAAATGCTAATAGTAAACACTGCTTATCTACAACTCTGCTCATTTACAAAGCTTTTCCAGCTTTCTGACATTTCACGTTATCGTAATATGTATCAATAACTGCATGGAGTTATTCTCTTTTTCTGTACAGATTACTCTAAGAATTTTGTTCTTTTATTGTTTTCTTCAGTCTGTTGTGTACCTTTAAGCTCACCTTTTTACTTATTTTAGCTACATTCACATAATAAAAATATGTTTCTATTCTACTTTATTGTAATTAGGGTGGAGTCCATTATATTTTTCTTTCAGTGATGTTTATATCTTCCTCGGGTGCCTGAAGTGTTTCTCCCAAAGAATGTCTTTTCAAGTTTTTTACTTGTCATGATTTTACTAAAGTTCAGACCCATATGCTGTTGACCAAACAGGGAGACCAGTAGAAAAGGTTTAACAGGTTTTATTGAAGAGATAATGCAGAGAGAAGTGTTGCTCTGAACACTGCTCATCTGGAACTGGAAATTGAGGGGAAGACACAGCGATTAGTTTAGGCTCAGTGGGAAATTTGATTC
>NW_015150518.1:1728370-1738917 GCF_000732505.1 Cyprinodon variegatus | reverse complement strand
TGTGCTGAAAGAGAAAAAGTTCAGCTTGGTGGAACTTGTTCATCTATTCTTCACTGAAACCAAAGAAATCTGCAGCTTTGAAGACTTCCAGGTTCTCTTCATCTTGGATGGTCTGGATGAGAGTCGACTTCCTCTGGACTTCCACAACAAGGAGATCCTGACTGATGTTACAGAGTCCACCTCAGTGGATGTTCTGCTGACAAACCTGATTAGGGGGAAACTGCTTCCATCTGCTCTGCTCTGGATAACCACACGACCTGCAGCAGCCAATCAGATCCCTTGTAATTGCGTTGGTATGGTGACAGAAGTCAGAGGTTTCACTGGCCCACAGAAGGAGGAGTACTTCAAGAAGAGATTTGGAGATGAGCAAGCTTGCAAAATACTTTCCCATGTAAAGACATCACAAAGTCTTTATATAATGTGCCACATCCCAGTTTTCTGCTGGATCACTGCTACAGTTTTGGAGGCTGTGATGAGGAAAAAAGAGGGAGGAGAGCTGCCCAATACCCTAACTCAAATGTACATCCACTTCCTGTTGGTTCAGACCAAAATGAAGAAGGTCAAGTATGAAGGAGGGGTAGAAACAGATTCCAACTGGAGTACAGATGACAGAAAAATGATTGAGGCTCTGGCAAAATTGGCTTTTAATCAGCTGCAAAAGGGAAACCTGATCTTCTATGAATCAGACTTGAGAGAATGTGGCATCGATATCAGAGCAGCCTCAGTTTACTCAGGAGTGTTCACACAGATGTTCAAAGAGGAGAGAGGGCTGCTCCAGGAGAAGGTGTTCTGCTTTGTCCATCTGAGTGTTCAGGAGTTTCTGGCCGCTCTTCATGTTCATCAGACTTTCATCAACTCAGGTGTGAACCTGATGGAAGAAAAACAAACAGCTGTGCCAATATTATTCAACAAATCTAAAACAAAATTACTGCATCATAATGCTGTAGACCAGGCCTTACAGAGTCCAAATGGACACCTGGACTTGTTCCTCCGCTTCCTGCTGGGACTTTCAGTCCAAACCAATCAGAAACTCCTGAAAGGTCTGCTGACTCAAACAGGAAGTAGCTCTCACAACAACCAGAAAACAGTCCAGTATATAAAGAACAGGATTAGTGAGAATGTGTCTGCAGAGAAAACCATCAATCTTCTTCACTGTCTGAATGAACTGAATGATCGATCCCTGGTAGAGGAAATCCAACAGTCTCTGGCGTCAGGAAGTCTCTCTCATGATAACTTGACTTTTGCTCAGTGGTCTGCTCTGGGGTTCATCCTGTTATCCTCTGGAGAAGATCTGAATGTGTTTGACCTGAAGAAATACTCTGCTTCAGAGGAGGTTCTTCTGAGGCTGCTGCCAGTGGTTAAAGCCTCCAACAAAGCTATGTAAGGATACAAAAAGATTTTTACTTGTTATCTAAAACTTTAGGGCATTACAACATATGTCTCACTATGTTAAACACTATAATCAAATGATTTTGTACTTTTTATTAACATAACAGACAGTTCAAACTGTTTTCTACTCATAATTTTACGCAGACATATAGAAGATGTACCTGATCACAGGAAATTAGAGACGGACAGCCAGTCACATGGATGGTGGTTATGTCTTTACACTTGATGATAAAAAAGTTGCAAAATAGATTTAAGCATAAATCAATATAAAGGTGGAAAAACACTGATAGAAGTATAATCAAGTGTATCTTTGTTGGGATTGGTTGATAATTAGTTACACTTGTCAGTTTTGTGCAGTTGAGCAAGGACAACGTATTAGGCTGAGGCAAGGACTTGTTTTCAGGGCTTCTACTAATAAGATCATCTGATCTAGTTAGTTTTTATTACTTATTTTGGATTGTTTGAAATGTTTTGAAGCATTTCATTGAAAAATTGGGGATTGAGGGCTCTCAGTACCAAGATGAGTATTATCTTAATATATTCAATGTAAAGCAATAGAGACATATTAAGAAATCTTTACATGGCATTTCTATATATTTCCTTTGTATTGAAAAATATTGTGCTGGTAGATAATACACTTAGATAGAAGAGTGTTTTAACAATTTGCCTTAACAAGATTTTGCAATATCTACTTTATTAAGTCATCATATTTATGTTGGGTTCCCTCATTTTTGTTGTCTTTCTTTAGACTAAGCAGCTGTAACTTGTCAGAGAGAAGCTGTGCAGCTCTGTCTTCAGTTCTCAGGTCCCAGTCCTCCAGTCTTAGAGAACTGGACCTGAAAAACAACAATCTGAAGGATTCAGGAGTGAAGCTTCTGTCCGAGGGACTAAAGAGTCCTCACTGCATACTAGAAAGGATAAAGTAAGTATCATTAACCTTGATTGGCCATCTTAATATTGATTTTTGTCTATTGATAGATAGATCATACATGTTATCTTCAAATGTAACTTTTAATCATTTTGTATTGACCTTAGTTTAAAAAAGGAAAATCCAATTTCTATTTTTTAATAAAACATATTTAATGCAAAATGTACGTTGCACTGGCATGATGAATAAAACAAACAATGGCAGGTTTATGCAAATTTTGTTTTTAACCTTGATTTTAAGCAACAAGTTTTTCATAAATCTGTTCTTCATTATTGGTAAATAAGGAATAAAGCTGCTTCTTCAGATTTAAGAATAGGTACATACCCTGGACTCAAGAAAGGTAAAAGCTATGCCTTGAGTTGATCTTGAACTCATTAACGACAAGGAGTCAAACCCATTACATTTATGGATTTATTGTTTCAGTCAGTACCAACTGTTACCTTACTGTCTTTTACATGTTCCTTTACTTTTGTTAAAGTCCAAAAACATCGTCATAGCAAAAACAATCTAATATAAGTACCCCGGTAATAAAGTCCTTAATTAAATTAATTTACCCTTAATCTGAGTAGGAAAATAAGATAATCTGCCAATGGAATGAGCATTTTTACTGTTCAAATAGATAATTAGATAATATGTGCTTGAAATAAGAGACTGCAGTTGTTTTGTTCTTATTTTAAATGTTAATTGTCTTATTCTATTGACAAAATGTCTCACTTACCTCCTCAATTCAAGAAGAAATGCACTTATATTGAGAAAAAAATCACTTGCTTGGATTTCAATTTTTACAGTGTATAAAAGGGGGGATGGAGGTGCAGTTTGATACTCTGAATGCTAGGTTGCTGGTTAAAACACATCCATGCAATGTATTAGTTTTCTTAGGGATATCAGGGGAAAATAAGTTAGATATCAATGAATGCTAAACATTTTAGACTGATTCTGGTAAAAAAAAAATAAATAAATAAATAAAGTCTTGAAAGCCAATTGTGACTTTCTCACATCTTACATTTGTGCTTACATTGTGTCAGTCTATCACATATATTTTTAACAGAATAGCCTCAGTATTGCACAGTAAATCATGATGTCGATTTCTGTATTTACAGCTTGTCAGGCTGTCTGATCACAAAGGATGGATGTGGTTTTCTAGCTTCAGCACTCAAATCAAACCCAAACCATCTTAAAGAATTGGATCTGAGCTACAATCATCCAGGTCAAACAGGAGTAGAAATGCTTTCGGCAGGACTGAAAGATCCTCACTGCAGACTTGAAATTCTCAGGTATGGTGAGATCCTCCATTACCACTGAGAACGATGCACGTTAAGTCTTTAAAAATGTTCTTTATACTTGTAGCAATTTACTCTTTATTCTTATAGCCGTTTAAGCATTTTTCATTTACGATAAGGTCCTTTTTTCATTGCTAATACAAAAAAGGAAAGCTAATTTGTATTTGCCTTAAATGCATGATCAATAATTTCCCCCCTTGCTGTACATACAATTTAAATGCATTGCTCTATATTGAGGCTTGTGCTTCAGGTAACCATGAGCTGTTGGTGAGATGATTTTTATGGAAGGAGTTTCTGTAGCATCTGTCTTTAACTAAAAGCTGTGGGGGATGTAAACTACACCATTCCCCCACAATAGTTATAAAAATTGTTTTCCAAGTTTGAAGATTTTCGCTTCCCATCCAGGAAGCTTTTTCAATTCAAAATGTCAGAAAAAGCATTGAGTTTGACGCATTACACAGTAACCCAACAAACCCTTTTATTTACTTAGAAAACATGCTAATTGAAACGGGTCCATCCATTTGGAATGGGGGTCGGTTTACTTCTTTTGTTAGCCTGCAACGGGTGTTGTTAAAGGAAATAAAGGATTAGAACTACAAGCAATGATGCTGCATTTAGTGACGAAACAATTTGATGTATCTGTGTAAATGCAAAATTATTCCTTTATTAGCGTAGAATAATATTTTAATAAAGGCCCTAGAGTTTATAGTTGACTGGCTTTCTCCTTTCAGATCAGAGCCTGCTGGTGAACGATATTTAAAACCAGGTCTATGGAGGGGTAAGTTTCTTTTTTTTCTTGATTCATGACAACAAAGCAACTTGCATACAAACACATCCAAACTGTCTATATTGTTTTGTATTGCTTGTATTTTTGTTAAAATAGGAATAAATGGTTTATCTGAATGTTTGCTGTTCTCTCCATCAGATGCATGTGAGCTGACATTTGACCCAGAAACATTACATCCAGACTTCCATCTATCCGATGACAACAAGAGGGCGACACATGTGGAGGAAGCTCGCTCATGTTCTGATCATGTAGACAGATTAAGTGTTCCTCAGCTGCTGTGTTGCAAAGCTCTGACAGGTCGCTGTTACTGGGAGGTTGAGTGGAGAGGAAAAATCGAGATAGCATTGAGTTACAGAATACTCAAAAGGAGAGCTCAGAGTAAGGAGTCTCAGTCAAGAAATACTGATGAATCCTGGTGTCTGAGCTGCTGTGATGAGGGTTACACTATCTCTCATTATAAGAGCAGGAAACTCCTTTCCACAATGTCCCCTCCCTCCTCCGTCTCTAACAGAGTCGCAGTGCATGTGGACTGTCCTGCTGGCATTCTGTCCTTCTACAGAGTCTCCTCTGGCTCACTGATCAACCTTCACACCTTCAACACTACGTTTACTGATACTCTTTACGCTGGATTTACAATCTCACCTGGTTCCTCAGTGTTGCTGTGTTGAGACTTCAGAACATCATTCATTGTGCTTCTTTATCCTGTAAATATGTGTTAATTTAATTCAGGCAATTATTTTCAGACCGATGGATTTATTGGGTCTTTGAAACTCTTCTAAATAACTCCATTATCTAGTCCTTTAAAGATAAAAGATCCTAGAATTAAATTATTCTAGGATCTAGATGTCATCTTTTTCTAAAGCTCTACTTTTTAACAGAGAGCAGGCCATCTTCCTCCTTAGAAAAGTTTTTTGCTGACAGATAAGACACTGATCTCAGAAATTAATTTTATTTAAAAAAGCTATCATATTTGATCACTTAAACAGATAAATAAAATTAGAATTATGCTACTTTACATCATGAAATTCTTTCTTTCTGTAGTATCTCGCCAAACAAACTCAATAGCCTATGAGTTGATGTTTTTCAGATTCAAATACAGAGGTGTCAAAAGTATTAATAAATATTATTCAAGCAGAAGTAAAAATCCTGCTGTTTAAAAACACTTTTGTAAAAGTTAGAGGATTATCTTCAGCTTTTTACTCCAGTAAACGTGCAAAAGTGCTATTTAAAAAAATCCTTAAAGTATAAAAGTAAAAGTAATGCAGGAAAAAATGTTAAGAACAGAAGCTTTACTGCTCTACTCTATTAAAGGAACATTTTTCTACAATTCTGCATGATAATTTCCTTAGACTTAATTTTCTTAGTTTTATAACTAATGGTAACAGTGTCACATTTTACTTTGCATCATCTTGAAAAGCTATTTATTTTGGTATGTGGTGAACAACAAGTTGGGGCAGCACCGAGTCCAACCACAAGGAAATTAATTTTTTTATAAAAAAAAAAGAAAGAAATTATTGTCTAGATGAAACAAATTATTTTGATGGTTTTTATTTTTTCAAACACCAAGGACTAGAAGTAAAAAGTTGTCTAAAAGATAATTAGTCCTATAAAGTATACATAGCTAACATTTCTACTTAAGTTAGGAAATGAAGTATTTGTACTTTGTTACTTGACACCTCTGCTCAAATGTGCTTCACCTCATAATCTGCTGCAGAATATGATTAATACCCAGATAAAATTAGGAATTCATTACGAATAATTAACGCAAAACTGATGTGTCCATGTAAAATATAGATAAATGTGTTATTTCTATGCATTGCTCTCCAGTTATATGATGAATTTATCTTGTATATCTATTTATTTTTTACTTTTTAATTGATTTTTAAAGCTAATGCTGCTATGATGTGTTTAGAGTCAAACTTTAAATGCTGTGTTCCAATCTGTCCATGTCTTTTGGAATTTCCTTTCTCTTTTATGTAATTTATTTTTCTTATAGCTGCTCTTATCATTTATTTTATATTACTGTGTACTCTGTCAAAAAGAGCAGAATATTTCCATCCCTATTATTTTCTCAAACCTTTGTAAATGTGATCTTTAGTAGATTAAATGTCCCTTAAAGGAATGATACCCTTACGTATAAAAGTCTGAACAAACACAGAACAAATCCAACCAGCTGTGTAATTGTTTTAGTTAGATAAGATCCTTTAAGGATTACTTGAACTTCACATTTATCTGAAGTTAAATTTTTAGCAAACCTAAACTTACCTTCATAAGACGGTTAATTCCTGCAGAATGTTCTGGTCTCTCCATCGGGTAACAGTGTTTACCAGGTTCTTATGGTTTATATGGACAAAAGAATGTTAAACTTAAGGTCATTTATTCATGTTTTATGTGCAGAAGGTTTATGGGACATCAGTATTAATCATATTTAGGGTGCAGGATAGGAATGGACAAAACCTATTAGATATATATTAGATATATATATATATATATTTTGTAGGACCCCCTGTTCCATAACAATGACTCTAATATGGGTCTCTGGTTGTGTTTGACGTTACATTGCTGACATTTGGTGCCTGCACTTTATCTTAATCTGCATATGGGGTCTCATGATTGTTTATATTGAAAAATAAATATCTCTTGTCACATTAGTTTTGTTTTTTATTCTTTCTCAATGAAATATTTCTGAACGGTATTCTTAAAAGGACACAACCTGTGTAAAAATTAAAAGCTTCTTTCAAATGATATCTCGATGCATTAGGAGAGAAAAGGTTCTAAATCTACTGGGTGGTTTATAAGAAAGTAACTTTCCCCCTTCATCAATGATAGTAGCAACAGCTTCCATCAAGCATGCTGGGATAATTAGGTGCCAATCCTCTTTGCAGCAATGGTAAGTTTTGGATAATTAAGTTTAACTGGAGCGCATTAAAACAAAAATATAAGGGAATTCATTTCAACCACCCTATTTTTCTCAACCTCTTGATATTTTTTGATTCAGCAGAACTAAATCTACAATTTCTTTGGGCAAATACGATGATAACAAAAACAGGTCATTATAGTTTAATTTAGGAGCTGATATTTAGCCTCTTTCCATGTTTCTTTCTTGATAATGACCTAAATAGGTCCTTGCGTAAATAGCCACTGCATTGTTCTGCAAACTGTTAGTTTGAGTTAGAGTTCGGAGATTGCCCAGGCCTGTTTAACATGCTTCTTTCTAATTTTCTTTCTAAGTCCTGAGACAACTCTTTTCTTTGCTTCCTCTGGTCCATGTTGAGTGTGGTACACACCATCTAACCAAACAGCAGAGAGACTACCTGTGGCCCTATATAGTATAGGCCCACCAACTGTGTAGGATAGATTGTATTTATTTCTCTGTATCTCTGTCCATCAGGGGCTGCATTTCTTTTTGTGCATTGATTATGTTGCAATGGGGAGGCGGGTTTTTAGGGTTAAGTGTCATTCTGTTCAGGTGCTGCTAAATGAGAAGGAGCAAACCATTTTGTACTTTACTTAGTTTGAAGTTATGGTGGTTTATTTTCTACTAAATTGAAATTTTAAGACAGCGGAACTCAGAAATAAATAGCTTTAGGAATAAGTCCAAATGAAGACCGGCATGGCAATTCTTGATTGAGGCACGTAAGACCAAAGCCAACCAGGAGTATTAGAAACCTGTACCATGAAATATAGATTTTAGCCACTAAAGACTGATTGCAATATGTAAAGACCAGAGACGCTAATTATTAGAGACACCGTGATTTAATATGTCCCTTTAGTCACTTTAATTTCAGCCTTTTTAAGGGATAACAATGTTTTTTTTTTAGCCTGTTTATGTCAGAGTTACTGAGGGTGTCTATCCCCATCAGTCTATGGGTGACATGCATGGTAAATGGTAAATTACCTGTATTTATAAAGCCCCTTTTTTTTCAAGTTAGGGGACTTCAAAATACTCTTTTCTACATTCAGTCATTCACCCATTAACGCACACACTCACAAAAAGTGGAGCTAGAGCAGAGCCACTGCTTCACCGGGGCACACTGACAGATGTGAGGCAGTATACTGCTGTACACAAGCACTGTGAGCGCTCTGACGATCAATCAATGCAGGTGAAGTGTCTCGCTGAAGGACACACCAACTGAGATGGAGTTTGCTGAGATTTGAATTGGCAATCAGTTGGTTGCAGGATTAACTCCTATGTCCCACGTCAACCTGGAGAATTCACAAATCTATTGCAATGCAACACAAAGACAACCATACTGTACAAGCCAGAATACCTGGAGAGAATGCATGAATGCAGGGAGATCACATGCAAACTCCAGGCATGCAGAAAGGCCCTGGGATGGAAGTCAATACCTTCTTGATGCAAGAGAACAATGGTAAAAACTGTATCACCTGGCAGTCTTCTGGCAAGCATGCTTAGAATCAGGATCTCCCAATCTCTCTTTGATTGAGGAACTGTTATAAAGAATAGAATAGAATAGAATAGAATAGAATAGAATAGAATAGAATAGAATAGAACAGAATAGAATAGAATAGAATAGAATAGAATAGAATAGAATAGAACAGAAAATCCCTAATTGTCCTAGAAAGGGGAGACTTTGGTGTTTACAGCATCAAAAAGATTATAGAAAAAATGGTAACACCTTAGAAAAATGTGTAAGAATAAGATACTGGTGAAGAGTTAGAAGATGAACAATAAAATTGTAAAATGTCAGCTGACATAAATATCTAATAGGTTTTGTCCATACCTGTCCTACATCCTAAACATGATTGTTAAAACTGTTCTCTAAAGTGTTTTAACAATATAAAACTGTGCACTATGTTATGAACACTATGAGTGTGATTAAAAGTACTGTCCAAATTCTGTTTAAACTTTTTCAATAAACAATTTACCACTTTGCATTTTAAAGTATATCGGATTTGATGCCCTTTAGCTCTGCAATTAAAAGTTTAGATGCTCCAATTGTTTTCTATATGTTTTACTAATGAGTTACTTTAACTGTCTGTATACTTAGACTGTTATACGGATCATGTCGTGCCTTTTTAAACTTAGCTCCAAGTGAGTCTGACAGCTGTGGTTGAAAGACAGTCAGAATGAAAGCCAATGGTGGACAGATCAAGATAAAAAGGACTTAAAGTCTCTAAGTAGACAGCAAATCATTCATGGAAAATGACAAAAGCTTAACCAAAACTTCTTCATGCTGCAGATTAACTGTAGACATAAAAAGCAAATCAGTATAGAAAATCTCTTTTTCGTATCTAATATAAAAATAACTAGAACTTGTGGTTCATCATTGCCTAAATCAGATTCATGTCAGCAGACATTTGATGGAGAAACTGTAAATCCAGACTTCAGCCAAGAAGACGACTCATGTGGAGGAAGCTCACTTTAACAGTTAAAGTAATATACTGTGGACCCATATCTGGTTTTATACAGTTATCATATTTAAATTATTTCTTATGGTCTATATTAGGGTTATACAACAGTGCCCTGAATGGCATGAAGAGTCGTTTTACATTCCATGACAGAAATTCTACATGAGTGCTTACAAGAAATTGAAAAGAGGTTACACAACTGCATTATCAAAAATGGAGGATTTGCTATATTTAAGCCTAATCCAACCAAACATCTAAAAGAAACAATAACCCAGATTCTATGGCTTAATAATCTCTCGATAAAGAGAATGACACTGATGTGCGTACATCCATCTCAGTATGAAGATGCAAGCATGCTTGGTGTGAGGGATTGCCTTTGAGTCAATGAGCAGTCAGCGGGTTTTCCTTTGAAGCAATCTGAACATGATAATGATCTGGGTGAATGGTCTCTGTAAAGTGCCTTGAGACGACATGTGTTGTGAATTGATGCTATATAAATAAACTGAGCTGAATTGAGTTGAAGGTAACAGACGGCTTTCTTCTCTCTTTTTTTTTTATAACCGTCACAACATCTTGCAAACGTGGAGGGTGAGGTTGCTTGAGAACCCAAATGCAGAGATTAGTTCTTGTAGGTTTAATGAAAAACTGAGGCAAACATCCAAAAACGCAAAAATACTAAGAACCAAAAAAACATTATACATCAGGGAAAACCCACATGGGGAGCCAGAGACAAGGAAGGAACTAACAACAAGAACCCAGCACTGAAGAACTGCACAGGGAGAGTATATAT
>NW_015150518.1:1720789-1727292 GCF_000732505.1 Cyprinodon variegatus | reverse complement strand
CATGCAAACTCCATGCAGAAAGAACCCGGGACGGAAATCGAACCCAGAACCTTCTTGCTGCAAGGCAGCAGTGCTACTCACTGTGCAACCCGTCGCGAGAGCTGCTGGCTCCTATCTCCAGCTGTTGTTCTTATAATAATGCATGAATTTTATTAATATGCATTAGTAATGCATCTTATCATAATGCATTAAGATGAGGTCTAATTAATTAACAATAAGGTCATTTGTGTTGCTGTAGACTTCTTTCCTTATCTGGGATTTTATTTTTTATTTTTTGTCTTACAAGCTGTATTACATAAAAGATTAAAACTATAACTGAAACTACATAAACTAACTAAATTGTAATAAAAAAAAGTATTTTTTTTATTTTTCATTAAAAAAATAAAAATTAGACTAGCTAAAAACTACTATAAGCAAAATAAAAAATAAAATAAAAAATACAAAACCAATGAATTTTTCAAAACTATTTAAACCTTGGTCTCAAGAGGCTGAATGTGGTGGAATATTTTAAATAATGTTTCATTTCCGTTTTATTTGTTTAAAAAGAAAGGAAAAGTGACAGCTAATTTGAAAGAGATTTGCAAAAAAAATAAAAAATAAATAAAACAAATTGTGAAATTTTGAAGCTGTTAATTTCTCTACAACCGATTTCCACCCTTTGCTCAGTGTTAAGACTCCTTACTGTCTTTTGTTTAGTGCTGGATTCTTCTAATAGAGACGTGCAAGTCCCGAGTCTAGTTCTATTCATGAAACCTTCATAATTCATATTATAATAATATTATAATAATAATAATAATAATTTATATTATTACCGTTACTTATTAACGTTAGCTTATTTTTTTTTTTATTGCATTCTGGTTTTATTTTGTTTTCAAAGCACAATAAGAAAAACAAGAGATGTCGGTTTAAACTATAAATTCACTTTATTTGCAGTTTTTTTCTGAAAGGGTCAAACATAAATAGATAAATATTTCATATGGTACAAAAAATCATGTTTTTCTGTAACACAAATAAATGCTTGTTTACTTCAGACATTTGACTGGGAAATTATAAAGGCAAAATATACAACCATGCTAAGATAACAAAACAGAAATAATAGAAAAGTATAAAATTATATGCAAATTTACAATTTTACAAACCTTACAGCAAAGGAAAGAAGCAGAGATTGTTTAGTTGTTTAACGAAAAAATTTTTCCAACTGTAGCTGAACTGTTTTTTAACCTCTTTGATTCAGATCAGCATCAAATGGAGGTTTAGAGCAGAGCATCTTTATGTATGGAGGCATAAAAGGAAGAGAGACACATTCTACCTCTAATGAATGGTTCTATGTCTTAGTTTTTGTTTTGTTTTTCTTCTGCGATCTAAAAGGGAACTGATGCAGTATCCCATCCAAAAGGTGCTTCCAAACAAGTTTTAATGGTTTGTTTTGAATCCTGGTCGGCCAAATCCCATCCGATGTACGGATCAGGTGATGTCATCATCTCTAATATGACTTTTCTCCTGAGGTGTGGATTCACCTGCAGGTAATGGAGAGATGACCTACAGTAGTTCTGGTCCTCTGTTACTGTAGTCGTCCTTTAATCAGTTATTCTTTTCTCCTTTAATGACTTCCTCATCAGTCATTCCAAAAAAGTTTTGAAAAAATCCACTGGACTTTGTTTCCAAGTTTGAAGATGTTTTGCTTCCAATCCAGTAAGCTTTTTTAAACTAAAATGTCAGGAATAACGTTGAGTTTTGTTTTGGAATTATGTTAATTAAAACAGACAAACAGCGTGTTTTCAAAACAAAAACAATGTTCGGATGGGCTACTGTATAAAACCTCAAACTCAACGCTATTTATGAAATTTTGAATTGAAAAAACTTCCAGGATGGAAAGCAAAACTTTTTTTTTTGGAATGACTATGACCTGGATGACTGAGAATCTTCACCAGCATATTCCTCATCAGTCATTCTCATCCCTTTTTCTTCCTGTCTCTCTCTTGTCTCGGGTCCAGGACTTGGCGGCAGCAGCTCCACATCCTTGGAACTGCTCACGCTGGCAGCTCTGGCAATCCTGGTGAGGGTCTGCTCATAGGGCGAGGGCAGGTAAACCATGAGGAACACCCCATCGGATGCATCCTGCTCAGAGCTGACACTGGGAAGCTGCCCCCTGCTGCGGCGGATGGAGGAGAGCAGCTCGCAGTTCCTCTCTGGGTCCTGCAGGTCTTCCAGGGCGATCACGTTGGCCAAGTCCAGTTTCCCATCCAGGTGAAAGCCCCGCCGACGTCGACAGATCAGGAAGCCAAGGATGCAGGCAAATAGGAGGAGGAAGGAGGCGGTTGCTACGGCGATGTAGGTGCTGGATCCAGAGCTGCCTATGGCCTCACCTGAACCTTTGCCCTAAGAGTCAGACACAGTTAAGACCATGAATGAATCGCATTTCACTCACACAGATATAAATGTCTATGCATTCACACCTATGCTTTTACCTCACATGCAATTAGTACTGAACACTGACACTCAGTGAAAATTTGATTCGTAATTTTTTTGGATTGAACCAACAAGTTTGCTTCTGACAGGAACTGAGACGGTTTATATAATATCTATACATGTCTTTACATTTTTTTCTTTATCTCTCTTTACTATATTTAAATAATCTTTCTAAGTTGATGTTTTTGGGGGATTTTGGGGCGTTGCAGTGCCGATCTACAAAGATGTAATTGTGCATTTTAGCCTGATGTGTTATTGTAGGTATTTATATGTTCACTTGCATCTATGTATGGAGATGTATATATTTACAAATATATATATATATATATGTTATTTTTTTGTGTGTATGTGCATATTGGGTGTTAATATTGGAAAAAAAATGTTTACCAGGAAGATTTCTCTAAGTTAATTTAAGTGCAATTAGAGGGTGAGGGGGTATAAAAAATAAGCATTACTTCTTCATACCCCTTTCCAGACAATTTCAATAAATCGATGTCATTTCTCCAGCTGTATATACCAACAGGTTTATGTGGTGGAGGTTTTGGTTTCTGTTTATGTTCAGTTGAATTCAGTGAATTCTGTCTTCATTAAAACCACTAAGCAGACAGTCAACATTGGGGAAGCTGTAAGTAAAACTGGAGTAAATGAAAGCACCGCAGTGTTCTATGTGATTCACTCATTGATGCAAACTCTAATAATGTCTTAATAAAAGCTGATGTTCAGTAAAAAAAAACAAAAAAACTTTTTTAAATTAGTTTAATATTTAATTTAATAAAATTTAATTGTAAAGTGCCTTGAGATTACATGTGTTGTGAATTGGTGCTATATAAATAAACTGAATTGAATTGAATTTGAGTTAAACTAAATTAAACAGTGTGTAAAATACATGGTAAAATCATTTGCTAAAATTGTGTTGAAATTGAATTAATTTTAGATAAACGTACAAACCATCATGTTTTGTTTTTATTTATCTGGTGTAGCAATGGAGTCGATTAGAGACACTTAAATATAAAACTAAAATAGATATAATAGATATTTATATCCTAGCGTAATGTACACTCGAAACATTATGATTTACTTTTAAATGTGTTTGAGTTGGACATGTGTTATGTGTAAATATGAATAAAACTAGTTTGGTTGAAATATTTGATGCCTTTGCTTTCTTAAACAAGAACCAAACAGCTCAGTAATTTATCTTTGACGTCCTCACTTCAATTGTTCTTTAGGATCCTAAATGGAACCTAAAAAAAGGTCATGATCTTTTTTATCAGCAGCATCCATAAGAAGTAATACTAACACTTTGGATTTAATAAGGAGAATATTTTGTACTCCTAATTTAACCTGACAAGCTTATCCAGGAAAGTTTATGTTTAATTTACAGATTTTTTTTTCTTTGTCATTAAAATAATAGTGCATCTTTGAAAATGCCTGGACTTACCGCAGCCTGTCTGTCAGTGGAAGGCAGCGGTGATGGAACCGTGGACCAGTCCAGAGAGTCCCAACCAGCAGGTCCAAACCTCATCCAGCTGCCCTCCAGCAGAGATCGCATGGTGGACTGTAGGAAGAGCCAAAGTCCTGGTAAAACCTGGAGCCACAGAGGCTGAAAACTCTCACAAAGCGACGAGGAGGAGGAGGTGTCAGCTCAGCGCTGTGAGGGCTTCAATGACAGCAGAGCTGAAGAGATCAGGCTGAAATAACAGCTGAGAGAGGAGGAGGTGGGAGAAATGAGGATGAGCATCCAGCAGCGGAGAGAAACACAGACGTCACTGGCTCTGATGGGCAGATTATCAACAGAACATCACAGATGGGTATGAGGAGCCCTGCATCTGGACTCACGTGTGTCTCAGTTTAATATCTGCAAACAGTTTTACGTGTTTTTCTAATCGATAAATTTAAATGATTCTGTCCAAAAACTGGTGCTTTATTAAAGTTCTGAAAGTGATGAATAAATAATGCCCTGATAAAATAAAGCTCAAAACCGTCCGAACCTGTAAACAGAACTAGTTCTGAGAATGATCTGAAAAAACTGTTTGATCCTTTTTATTTAGCTAAAAAGTAGGCAAAGAGAAAATAAAATGAATAAAGATGGTTCTTCTTAAAGAGATGCTGTTCTTCTGCTGCTCTGAGTTGAGAGGAGTCGAAGTACCTTGATCTTTTTTTTATTACAGTTCATGAAGAACCACTAAAATTATTTTCAGGTGACACATAAATAGATGTGGGAAAATGAAGTAATTCAGGATTAGGACTCATTCAGTGATATAAAAACTACTGGGCCTACTGGTAGGTAGGAGGCCCAATCTGAAGCCAGTCTATTGGACTGATAGCCGCTAATAACGAGCATTTATTGGAATGAACCGGAGGAGGAACTCATGACATGATGAACAGGTTCTATCTGTTGGAACGTTTTTAGTTTCATCTTCAACTGCTGCCAAATGATTTCACCTAAATAATTGCATTATATTTATTTCATTGCTCTGATCTTCCATATCAATACGCTTTTTTTGCACCGTGTTTTTTTTCCTCCCACACTGTTTACATTTGATCACTGCTGCACTTAAAAATGGAAATGCCATGAAAGCTGTACAAAACGAAATTACATTTTATGTACACCCTGTGTTTACAAAATGACAATAAAAGTTGACTAAGTTTAAGTCTAAGTCTAATAGATAAATTGATCCACTACTATTCAAGAAATAAACCCGTAAAGTTATTATTGCCACAACATTCTATGGCAAGCCATTTTGATATGTTATAGTTTGACTGAATATGAGTTGATTAAACTCACAACAGCTTTTATAAAACTGAAAACTCAGAGTTTCCAAAGTCAGGGTAGATCAATTCAGAGTTGAAGATTTGAGTCTGAGTTTATTAAATCTGCTCTTTAAAATTAACCTCAGGTCTTTCCTGGGAAAGAAGCTAAACTGTCTTCTCCATTCTGCTTCATTTTTTCCAACCCTTACCCTTGGTCACCAGATATGCATCATCACTAACAGAAAATATCCTGCATATACAGTAAGCTGTTAAAATGATGTTCTTAGAAGAAGAAAGCTGTGGTAGTTGATCAAGATTATGTCTTTCTTAAGATACTTTTAAAGAAAGAAGGCTCCAGAGCTCAGAAGAACATATATGAGGAGCCATTTACTCCTTCCAACGCAGAGGGGAGCATTTTGAAATCCTCCAGGAGAAGGGAGTGTCGCTGGAGAAGGAAAAAAACATCCAGAGTTTCTCTCCTGACATGTTGTCTCTGTGACCTGAATTAATTTGCAGCCAGCTGGATTATAAAATATTTTCTAAGCTTCGCTCTTAGGTGATTTCAAAGAATCTTGTTTAAATATCTCAACTTATCTTTGATCACGCAAAGTAAAATGAAGACAGAAAATTCTCAACGCTTTCAGTACCTCATAAATCTTTTTATTTACAGTTCTGCACACACCTCTAAAAGTGTGGCTATGATCTGTAAGAGTAAAGAACATAAATCTACCTTCACCTGTGTCTGCGCTGGGTGTTACTAATAAAACCAAGTATCTTGGGCACATCATCTGAGAATTTGTCAGATGATGATACTGATAGACAATGTAAAATGTTGTTTGCACAAGCTAATATCCCTGCTCGTCATGCTCTGTGGGTTCTTTTGAAATGGCAAAGATGGACGAGTGCGAGTGAGATGTTTGAAAAAGCAAGAGTCAATACCTTACATGCTGTTTTAATTTAATTAAATTCAATTCAGTTTATTTATATAGTGCATATTCACAAATGTTTTCAAAACCAAAACAAGGCTTTGTTTGGCTAATGTATAAAACCTCAAACTCAATGTTATTCCTGACATTTTGAATATAAAAAGCTTCTTGGATGGAAAGTGAAACATCTGCAAACTTGGAAACAAAGTCCAGTGGATTGTTGCTGTTTTTTTAAAACCTTTTTTGGAATCTGGCAATGATATTATTTTGTCATTTACTGACAACAAACAATCGATTTCAGTCTCAGTTGTGGAGATATTGGCATTCCTATCTCCCTAAGTCTGCTTTTTAATTATA
>NW_015150518.1:1718278-1720560 GCF_000732505.1 Cyprinodon variegatus | reverse complement strand
CTATCTATCTATCTATCTATCCTGTTTTAAATAATTTTGTATCTTTTTACTTTTAATACAAGTTTGAAAAATTACAAACATACTTTATATTAGAAAAAATAAACATTATTTTTTATTGTTAATGTTATATGATCCGTCTGTACCGAAACTGTCCACTTCAGAAACTGTGCCACATGTCTGGGTCACTTAATACTTTCTGTGGCCATGTCAGATACCAGGTCAGCTCGCTCAAAGCTTTTCTTTTTTTTTTTTTTTTCCACAGCTCTGCACATTGAATGATAGACAAACAGCTTCCCTTTGTGCAATCAGAACTGTCATTAATCCAGTCAACAACACAGACCACCAGGAAACAGTCAGTTAGCTCTCATCCAGCCTGTCTCTGTCAGCACACTTACGCACATATTGAAAATCTGTCTGATCTCCAGCAAGCGAAAGACTTGGACATGTTTTTTTAGCTCCCCAATAATCCTTTACTGAAGATAAAAACTATTGATTGCTCGCTTTAATATAGAAGAATTAGAATGAGGCTTTGCAGGAGAGCAGCAGAATCAAAAGATCTTTCAAGGCAGAATTTTACAAAGAAAGAATCAAAAAAGAACAGAGGTCTTTAATCTTCAACATTCCCATGATCTTAGGACAAAATGTCCAGTTAAATGTGTTTTTGGAAATAATAGGACTCAAGACCAATGGACCTAAAACTGGGATTATATCTGGAGAAGACAAACTTTGAACATCATATTCAGACTGATAAAAATCAGGGAAATCAGAGTGAAAGAGGATAAAGTAGAACAGTTTGTGGTGAATGCTAGCATGACAGTGACACATTAGTTAACAGCTTTTTTTAGTCATAGACTTAACACCAACTAAATCCTTTCTGTTCGCCGCTGATCACACTGATGGCTGACAACATCTGTCCACTCGATGCTCACCCTCAAACGGCTAGAATTAGGACAAGTCAGGGACACTGGGAGGGGTCTGAGGACACGGCACAGATAAAATGAGACAGAAGAGCAGGGAAAAACATAAGACTGATAACATCCTGCTGTCTGCCATCACCCAGAGAGTCTATATTCACCACTAAAGAAAGAGAAAATCTTTAAGTTGGATTTTCTGGATAAAATACGGGACGTTACATCCTTTGTGTCCAGAAAGACAGAAGGCTCATTGGTTCAACCAGTCAGTAATTTATGTATTTATTTATGTACATATATTGATTTCTGAGAGCTAATTTTGCATTTACTTACTTCATAAACATGTTCTCTCAAGTCTGTGCACCTGTAAGGCCACACAATGTCAGAGAGGAGTTGTTTATTTACTATTAGGGATTTTTTTGGGGGAAAGTATAATTTCAGTAGCAACCCAGCCTCTTTCTCAAGGTTTGTTCATAATATTTGATTATTTCCTCACTGTCTGTAACTTGTTTTTATGAACCGTATGTCAGAATCAGAATCAGACATACTTTAATAATCCCAGAGGGAAATTACTTAAATATGTGTACTTAAGTATGTGGAAACCTTCCCAGTTTTTCCACAGTCTCTAAGTTAGTAGACTAGTCAGCATGAAGCATCAGGCTGTGTGTTATGATCTGTCTTTTCTGTCATTAATAAAGTGCAGAATGAATGAATTACCATCCACTTGTTTTATTTATCTGGATTGCATAGTTGAATACTTTTTTCCTACAACACAGCCTTTAATTATCAGTTTCTCAAACAGTCTGCAGGAAAGTGACTTTAATTCTTAACTGATGTATTCTATTGGGTACAAAGACACGAAATGTAAAAGTTTCCAGCTACAGAATGCATGATTTTGTGTAAAACAATTTAACAATGCAATATTAACTAACATTGTAGATCCGAATTTCAAGGTTGTGAACAGAAACGCCACAGTCTAGTGCACTTCAATTTAAGTGTAAGTTTTATTGAAAGAGTTTGATAAACATTTGAACTGATCTGATCTCTTCGTCACAACATCAAACATGGTGGGTAGTTTCAGTGCAGTGAAGCTTCATTTTATTTAAAATAACTTGTAGCTTAACTCACTAATTTCTATAAGTAGCTTGCCCAACACTGGCCTTTAGATATCTGGGGTCTCTGGTCTCCTCTGTGTCAGGCCTGGGCTCTACGGTTTGGGTCTGGGGCCACTCACGCCTAGTATTGAGTATATTCTCCTTCTGAAGAAGACTCATTAACCCTTTAAACACAAGAAAATGCATGCATACACCTTTCATAGGTTTCCATGAAGCTACTGATAAACATTTGTACTAAAGCCATTCTGTATGTATA
>NW_015150518.1:1714897-1716969 GCF_000732505.1 Cyprinodon variegatus | reverse complement strand
TTCTCATCTCAATTCTTAAAAATTGAATACTGTACATAAGTGATGTTAGACGCCAGGGCTGTGAGATTCTGAAAGTCTACCAAGGACTTTTACAACAGGACTAATACCAAATGTTTCTCACTGTTGGGTGAAGCAACATAACATTGTTTCTGGTGTTCTTTGTCTTGCAGTCATTTCAATGAACACTATTATAATTTGATAAAAAGCACCATCAGAAAATAACTTTTGGCCTTCAATGCAAGTCTAAATTCTGACATATAGAGGTTTATTGGCTAAGATAGGTATCTAATGAAAACATAAGTGACATTAGTTTAAGAGACTACATGTATCTTTTTTTAATTTTATAAATCTGTGTTTTAGATTTGACCTCAAACTAAGAATGACGAAGCGAGACAGTACCTTTCACTTAGTCGAACTTTAGTGAATAACAGAAGGAAACATACAGCATTTGCCTGTTTGGCTAGGTTCCACCATGTTACATCAGTCATGTAACAAGCTATTTTTTTTTCTCTTGCTCCCAGAGCATCATGGGCAATGAAGTCCACATCAATGCAGCCCCAAATCAAATATATTGCTGTCTCACATTTAACCATGTTTAACATATGAACTGTGTTAGCAATAATAATTTTAACCTACATTTTAACTCAATATCTTTTAATTTGTTATGAAACAAAAAAATTCTCAACAATCTGTTGCAGTTCAGATATTAAAAGGAGTCAAAATCAAAGGCAGACTGAAACATTTTGTTTAATCTGGACATTGAGACTTTTCAACTGCAATGAAACATAACCCCTTATACCATTTGAGTTTGAGTCTTGTCAGAGAAATCTAGCATGAAAGGAATGAATGTAGCTGCAGTAAAGAATTAGACAATACTGAGTGGAAAAAAATGGGATCAATTGTCAACTGATAAAGTGGGTGAGGAGTAAATCTTCTGAGGAGATTCAGAAACTGACCGACCTTCCTGTCCTCAATATTGTCCAAGCTGTCCATACAAGCCAACACTCCAGTCTCATAATCCACCACAAAGTGGCCTCTGGTGTTAATGGAGGTCAGAGCAGCTTTAGCAAATAGCCGTTTTTCTTTGTAGTATTACTTTTTAAAACTGTTTTGTACATGCTGTTGGAATGATTTGATGCAAATAAATTAAGATCCCAATTCAATTTGGGTTATCTACATCTCACCAATGTATGTCATCTCAACGCACTTCACAGAGACAATACAGTCAGATTGGTTAAAAGTTCCTCTTAAAGAAATCCAGTTGACTGCATCAGGTCTTTGACTTGCAAGACATGCTCCTCCTGTGTGACCTTGCACCATGATTTTTCACTTGCATTTTGTCATTGACTTATCAGCAATTCCTCACACAAAGCACAGATGCACACACAGTGGAGATAGAGGGAAAAAATCCTTTTAACAGGAAGAAATAACTGTTTCGGATGAGGTATAAGAAAGTTATGAGAAAGGCAGAGATACAGTTTTTCCTTTCATGCCAGCTTGTTTTCTTGTGCCAGAGTAGAGGGTACATCACAAAAGGTCCAGTAAACAAACAGTTTTGTTGCTGAATGTCTCAAATGGCAACTGAGTTAGCCTAGTGGTTAATAGCAGTGAGCTTGTGCTCTAAGAAGGTTGCAAGTACCTGGTTTGATCCCCATAGCCTCGACTCTGGGTTCCTGAGCAAAACCTTTAACCTCACACTGCTTCCCGGGTGGCACATGATGGCAGCCCACTGCTTTCCAAACCATCCCAAAGTGAGGGTTTAAATGCAGAGAATGTATTTGATCATTGTGGGACGAAAAAGGGGTTTCACATACATGTTGCTAAGAACCTTTCAAACTGTATTAAAATCTGTCATCTCATCGTGGTGGGATCAAAGCAAGTTTGCAAAATTGAATTATCCTGTAAATGCACTGAACGCTGCAGCGGTCTTCACTATTCACCAAATTGTGCACTGCTTTGTTCTCATCCTAACCACTGTTTCACGCCTGGTACCCTTTATTTAATAAAGAAACACCCAAAATGGTCACAGAAATAATTTCAATCTGACAAATAGTGAGAGAGGAGGGGAGAGA
>NW_015150518.1:1709399-1714200 GCF_000732505.1 Cyprinodon variegatus | reverse complement strand
ATAAGCGTGAAAAGCACAACTTTTGGTGCCTTCCTTGGTACTTGGTTACCTCGATACACACTGACTGAGGCACGTGGGAGGAACGCTGGTGATGGGTAAAATAATTTGGATAAAGTGGCATATATAATATATATCACAGAAGACGAAAATGAGCTTATTGCAATCTATGCTATGTACATGTTAAAACATTGAGGCCTGAAGTTAATAAACGTGGATTCACGACACTTTGATTTTGGTACAAAATGGATTTTAAATTTAGCACCGGTGTTCTGTTTGATGAGCATACCCGGTCAGACCAGCATACCCATAGTAAATACCCATTTATCCCTTTAATTTTGTATGAAAAATAAACTTTAAACTACCTCAAGTCATGTACAAAAAAACTATTTATTTCCTTCTTTTTTGTTTTTTTTGAGGCTTTTGGGTTTTTGCCCTTAGTTTTTTTGTACATGCCTAAAGGGATACAAGCCTGTCAAGGTAGTTTAAAGTCTATTTTTCGTACAAAACTAAAGGGATAAACACAAATCTGACGTCTTGCGCATGTGTGACTATGGGTATGCTGATCCGACAGATCATCGGTTTTGTTCTTTTTGTCTTGAGAATTTCTGCAGAATAAGACTATTGATCTATAGATCAACACATATATATGTTTAAAATACTAACCATGTTTTCGTTGCATATTTGTATGGCATCAACAGGAGAACCAGAATGTATTTTTTTTACTTAAACACGATATTTTAAAAAAACTGATGAGCCTCTGCTTCTAACCGTTCCTTCACTTTTCTAATATTCTGAAGACCTTGTCTGTAAAATGTCACATCTTATTATGGTGTTCCAGAACAACCAACCCATGGTGCAATTTTGAAGTTCAGACATGAGTTTCATTGTTGGAGTCCAATTCCAGCAGAGAGTTCCTCACATAACAGAGAATGTCTTCGGATCATTAGAAGGAAAATTTTGTTTTTTTTGACTAGTTTACCTCTTCATCTCATATCAGTAAGACCCTTATCTATACTTCTAGAGTTGCCAAAACAGTGGCAAGAAGTCCTCTAAGGAAAAAGTTCAAAAATGAAAATAGCCCTAGCAGAAATCCAACTTAGACATTTAAATGTGCACAGATTGGTGTGCTATTCAGGTCAGTACAGAGTCATTTACAAGCTAACTTATGCTTATTCCAAACTCTTGAAGATAAACGATTCTCAAAATCAATCCCGAATTTTGATATCATTGCATTTTTTATTGATTATGGTTTTAAACCATTTTTAATTTCTTCTAAATTTTGTACATATTAGTTCAGTTTATTTGTTGTGTTAAATCACAGTTAGTCGGGCGTGTGTCCACGGAACAATAAATGACATTACCAATCCCTTTTTCAGGACTCTGGCCTCCTATGTGTTTGCCCTGGGCTGTTTGGGGTGGGTCTGGGCCCCCCCACACCTGCAATTGAACATATATTTGTCTTTTAAACCTTATATAATAACCCACAGTTATGCAAATACGCCCCAGTTGTTTGGATCATAGTGTCCAGGGATACACAGTTACACTGTAAAAAATGGAAATCTAAATAACTAATTTTTCTTAAAATAAGTCATTTGCTCTTGAATTCAGGAGGTAAGTGAGGCACTTTACAAATGGAACAAGATAATTTACATTTAAAATACATTTTTTAAAAATTGCATTGTTTGTTTTATTTCAAGTGCATACTATCTAATGATCTTTTATTTAAGAGTAAAAATAGTCATTCCAACAGCAAATCATCTACCTGCTCAAATCAAGGGGAAATTTAGCTTGAAATGTTTACTTATTTCTAGATTTTTTTTGCAGTGTATGTTTAATATTTCGCTGTAGCCTGAACAATATATAGCTGTGAATGCCAGGGTGTAATTTTCTTCATAGGTCTTGTTTATTTTTTTGTACACATGTATTTATTGTGTATCCATGGAATAATCCTTCCTTCATAGTATTTGGTGTGTTGTGTTTTCTTCCTCTTTTCCTACTTTTTTTTTTCTTGTGAGGAAACAGACTTTAGGATTCATTCTGTACCTTGTTTTAGATCTTTCCTTTTTTCTTTTCTCTCTCTTCCCTCAATTCTTATAACTTTTTTCTTCTGTCTCCTCTATTTCCATCTCTATGTTCATTGCATATATTTTGGTATTTTATTTTTATTTTTACCAAAAGCCACCTATTATGAGGTTTAATACAAGTAGAACTTTATGAAAACCACAATAATGGTCTGTTATCAGGCACTGGGAAATCAATTGTCAGTGCTATATTTGTGTTTATAGAACAAATGTGGTGTTTCCCATTAAAATTTGCTAAATCTGAATCTGTCAGCTGAATGCCACATACTTAACAATTTCATAAAGAAGGGAGGAACCCAATTGGATCATCCAGCTGTATTTTGGTTCTATTTTAAATAAAGAGATTCAGTAACAGAAGGCAGACATGTTTTTAAGAGCTTGCATAAACCTGAAGCTCTCTTTCAGTGTCCAGACTGGATGAAATTAACACAGAGGAGTCCAACTATGCAGATACAGATGAAGCATCAGTAAAACATTCAGGAATCAAACAGAGACAGCAGTAACACAATCAGCAGGTCCATGTTTCTCAAAGATCAAACTGAAAGCAAGAGAAGATGCATAAAAACATCACAGCAGGAAGAAGCCATAGAAATCCAGATACATGTTCTATGTTTTTGGTTAAAATAAATATCTGATAGCCAAATTCAGTGATACAGAGAAACAAGAAGAGGCTGCAGGAGATAAAAAAAAAGCTAAAGCTAGAAAAGAGAAATTATGGCATCATTGAATTGAATCCACGTGTTTCATTATCCAGAAGTTAAGTGTTTGTGCTCCAAAAAGTAACAGACCGTGATGACTGAGAATCTTCAGCATATATCCAAAACAAACTATGTCAGGATCATAGCTCTTTTAAAGTTTCTAATAACTGTGGAGAAAAAAAAGTATCAGATAATAAGCATCACTTTATTCAACCCTCCCTAAAGGCACCCTGTGGAAATTTAACTATTTTTTTTAGCAAATTAGCATTTTTCTGTTTGTGTTACAAACTGAGCAGCAAAAGCGCGATGCACATGCACAAGGGCAATAAAATACACACTTCTGTTGACTGTAGGAGCTTTAAAGAAAACTATTGAGGACACAAGAAAGGTGGGAAAAGTCTTATTTCATTCTTCACACAGAGGGATGCGCGATGCACAAAAAACCATAATGTACCAATAAATATGAAATAATTGCACTGCAACACAACACAGACACAACCAGAATGAGAAAAAATAATTCATCAGCCAAAACAGAACGAATCTGATCATTGTGAGATGAACCAGAGTAATTCAGAATATCTGCTTTTGGCTTTATGACTGGGCTCCACAGATAAGAATGTTTAAATGAGGAATCAAAGCATAAATGGAACATTTATCTTCAAATGCTTGGTTGATTTGTTTAATCGGCTGCTCATTCACTCCAAAGTCTGTCTCTGAGCGCCGCATTAGATCATAGTTAGTAGAAGAACTTCATTCAGTCAGTCTTCACCCGCTGTTCTGATGTGATGTCACATGATGATGTCATAGAGTCTGCCGACCCGGCCGAGCCAGTCGCGCAGTGACTGCCGGACCCGTGCATCTGTCACGTGACAGGAGAGCTGGCTGAGGCAGGGGTAGAGCGCCGGCTGAAGAGCCAGGAAGGTGGAGTCTGAGAGCAGGAGGACCTGATTGAGGACAGTTAGGACCATGTTGGTCCACGCCTGCAGAGGGAGAAGGTTTCAAGGTCAGAACAGGATCTAAATCTAACAACAAGGATTCTGGCAAAGAGCTGAAGAAAACAAACGTCCATCTGGGAAACCTATAAGCCTTTAGGAGGAAATATTATTTGGCAACAACAATGAGATCTATGAACATAACCTTCAATTTCTGATCAACAACGTTTCAAATAGATGAAATAACTTTAGCTGGATCCCAAATATTTGCTCCATCCTCTCTTATCCTGAAGATGATCCAACTATTCATTTCCTAATATACCTCAAGTAGAAATATATTAATGATTTCATTAAGCTAGACTTTAAGCTAATGCTTAATGAATAAAAAATAAAATTTGTAAGTTACTGTAGAAGCAGTTTTATTGTCTTATATCAGATCAGAATCAGAAATCAGAATATATCCTTAGACTTGGCCCTATACTTACTTAGCAACAAAACAGTACATGCTGAAGGTCAAGTATGAGTCTTAGCAATAATAAAGTCCCTAATGCCTTATTTATACGCAATTAGATGATGTATGAGAAGGTTTGGCATAAACAGAGAACATCTGTATAAACATTCCTCCGAGTGTTAAATTGACCGCTGGCGTCGACCAGCATATGTGAATTCCAGTAAGCTTTCGACATGATATTCCTGTGCATGTGCAGTTACGTAATGCAATGTGGAAACTATAAATGCCGCCTAGAATTGACTGAAGGTTAGGGGATAACAGAATTGTGACAATGCAGTGCTGAATGTATGAAGTGTTTTAAGACAGCTGTATGAATTCGGTTTGTAATTAAATGTGTCCCCCCCTCCGGATGATAAAATGGTGTGAATCGTGACCTTCTTTCTGTCATAAGGGAATTCTACCAATGAGCTTCCATACTGGCACTTACAAAATGTAAGCGCCAGTATCAGCATTAATGCCTCTAAGGTGATGTTGTAAGAAAAAATGTGTTTCTTCCTCTCTCAAATTTCAAATTTTCAAAAATTTTCATGAATTTCTTATAGAAGCACTTTTGTTATTTTTCTTAATATATGCGGGCAA
>NW_015150518.1:1706044-1708716 GCF_000732505.1 Cyprinodon variegatus | reverse complement strand
TTTGAATCAATCTGACTGGATGATCTGGTGAACTGGAAAGTGACCTGAGATGACATGATGTGAATTGGAGCTATAGAAATAAACCAAATAGAATATTTAGTGTTGGTCTTCATTCACCTCCCAGGCTTCATTATGAACCACTTTAGGAAGAAAGACACAAAACAAGCATCAACTGAGGACAGCTGCAGTAAAGCCCAAAGTCCATGAGCTCCAGACTTCAGGCTTTCGTTGTCTGCAAATGATTCTCAGCAGAATATTGCAAAGTAACATTTTACTTGGGATCATGTTTATTTCTTTGTTCACTTTTGAGTCCCTGAAACAAGGAGTATTTATATAAAAATAGCTATAATTCTGGCCTGTTTAATATAAATATATATAGCTATATTTTTTTAACCCCTTGAATTAACAGCTTGCTCTGTAATTCCATTGTAGTTGTTTCATCTTAAATGCATTGCAGCGGCACACAGAGTTTATATCATTAACCTTGCATTACTTTCCAAATACTTCTGGGCTTAACTGCATGTTCAGCATTGATTTATGCCACACTGTTGAAGGAGTCAATGAAAAACTCTGATAAAAGCAATGCAATATTAAACAGAACATTTGGATAATTGGTATTTTAGTTTTTATACATCTGGCTGATATTAGACATGAAGGGGCATAAAACCCAGAAAGCAGACTGACTGTGTTATCATCTAATGATCTATCATCTAATGATCTATCATCTAATGATCTATCATCTAATGATCTGCATTAAAACTCTGTAATAAATTCATCCTAATGAAAGTCTGCATGAAGGTAAATATCAGGCCAGTGGATCATTTCTTTATATAATTAATGTAGTTTTTAAGGGCCGTCTTTCCTCCCCACCTCTTCCTGTTAAAAGGGAGTTTTTGCTCTCCTCTGTCGCTACAAGCATGCTTACGTCTTTCCTCCCCACCTGTATCTGGGCCTCGGAGTCCCTCAGGGAGATGCTGTGGGAGCTGATGGTGGATCCTGAACGAGGTCTCTTCTCCTGCCTTAGCACTTCGGGCCCTGCGCTGACAGAGTGCCTAAGCGGGGGCCCCTGCTGGTCAACCAGCTGCTGTGGTCTCTGCAGCTCCACCGGGCCTCTTCTGTCTCCTCCCGCAGCTCCTCCCGTTGCCGCTCGGCTCTGCTCCTTCATGAACAGGTTGATGTGGGTTTGCTGCACCTGCTGCTGCGGCTGCTTCCTGCGTTTGTACTCCATCATGAGTTTGTTGATGGTTTTGTCTGTTGCGATGGTGTACAGTTTGTTTCCGGCATTTTCCCACCATTCCTTCCTCCTACCAGGCGCGGTGCTGCTGGGAATTCCTCCTACGGAGCTTCCTGTGATGCCAGAGTCTCTCCTTTCTGCTGCGGTCTGGAAGTGATGCGGCAGGCTGCCTGTGAAGCTGTGAGAAGCAGAAATAGCTGAGAGTTTGAATGATAGCTAGTCTGAAGAAGGATCAACAATCTTTGTCATTAAGGCAGAATAAAGAACAGACCTGAATCTGGGACTGGGTGTTGGCGTTTCTCCAGGTGAAGCTGCACTGGGATCTACTCCCTGACACCGAACACTCCCCTCCTCTGAGGGCGTCCCCCTGGCTGAGAACCCCCCAGCTGACGTCGGTGTGGAGGTCTCTGATTGGAACAGAGGCAGGAAGAAAACATGGTCGCCTCCTCCTGCTCCTCCTGCTCCTCTCAGCAGGGGCGTTTCCTCCAGTGTGCTCTCCAGGTCCCGGTGCATCTGGATGTAACTGTTGCAAAGATCCATGCAAACTTTGTAGAGACGTCGGACCAGCCAGGCCCAGTCGGCTCCCCCTACAGGCTGGATGCTGAGTGACGGGACGGGAGCCTGCCACTGGTGGCGCTTCTCACGGCCACGAGGCGGACTCACCTGCCAGAAATAAGACAACAGCTCCAAATTGAATTTTTTTTATTTTTTTAGGTTTAAAGTTGCACACATGTGGCGACAGCTGTCAATGTTTTTTTTTTTTTGCTTGTCCAACCCTGGATTCTAATGTTTTAGTTTAACATCGATGTCCCTAACAAGACAGGCATTGTTTGTGACCACCCTGTGCGTGAACTGGTGAATTGCAAATCACAGTAATCATGTTGGCGTGCAATGCAATGCCTGGAACATCATCATTTCAGGAGGCGTGGCTTGTAAAGAGTGGTTTGCAAAGGATCCCTAAAATCATCATCATTATTATCATCATCTTTATTTGTATAGTGCAAAAGTAAAGTGCTGAACATAGCTAGAAAATCATAAGAATAAAAAAACGGAAAAAAATATGAAATAAGGCAATAATATGAATTAGTTTAAGCTAAATGAACAACATCACAACAACTTAAGCCGGGGATACACATTTTTTTCAATCGTTGCACGCAGCTACAGCTCACACTGTACGACGGATCTGCAGGATTTCGTCGTACAGTGTGAGTTCTCAGCTCACAATGTTTGTTCTCTCACTGTGCGACCCGACGCTCTGATGCGATCTACCTGCTCACACTGTACATCTAAAAACCAGGTGGGACTCAGCTCCACAGTGAGATGGCGCTACTGGGACTCGTCTATCTGGAAGCCAAACCAGTAGCAGAGGAACATGAAGCTCACTAGAGTGAAACTCGCTGCCTCGAATATTTGGGCAATTTTGCGATGAAAGCCCTAA